>NW_022145602.1:18155390-18689302 GCF_000002235.5 Strongylocentrotus purpuratus | reverse complement strand
CTAAGGTTAAGTTTTTGAGTTTTTGATATAATTTTAAAAGTGAAAGTCCCTAGTCAATGAAACTTGGTCTATAGGGTTATCAAGTATCCTCAATTATGGGAATTGAATGTCAGGTCACAAAGTCAAGGTCAAAGGTCATTTCAGGTCAACAGACTTAGACTTAGACGAACGTGGAATTACTTTACTACACCTGGTGTATAAGGCGATCATTTGAATCTGGTCAATACAATGTGAAATGTATGTAACCACTCAGTAGCTATGTACTTACTTTAATCTCAAATTTTTTAATATCTTGCACTCCTTGCTAACCTTTAAGAGGAATACTATTTTTGGTTATGACAGTAACTATTATACAGAAGATAGGAAAATAAAAACAAAAACAAACAAAAAAACAAACAAACAAACATATTTTTCATTTTATTTTATCTAAATTTTGAAGGCCGATACGCTCAAGGCCCATGGTCCATTATCGATTCCATAGCACATGTGAAATTGTATTCCCATGTAACCAGCCTTTTGTGCGAATAATAATTGATCACCCTGTCTGAAATTGCGGACAGACAATGTCTTATTGACAAACAACTATAATTGGTAAATCACTCCCAACTTTGAAAACTGAGTGGATCCTGATCCTCTCATGCTCCTTTATCACATTTATATGAACAATATTCCTACATTGTTTACACCCCTGAGCTTGTTTAACGTATGGCTTTGTTGCACTTTATGATAAAAAAAAAAGCATATTCCTGGGTTTGCTCCTTATTCATTTGTATGTGACCGCTTATTTATTATTCTTTTATGTGTAAATGATTTCTATCTATTATATACATGTTCTTAGGTGGTTGAGCTCTGCTCTACTGCTTCCAGTGATTTTCTTATGCTGACCAAGATGGGTCTTATTATTTTTTTAGATGAACTTTATATTGATATTGACTGCACATCAGCACCACAGACACACACGAACACACGTTCAGTCACTTGCAAACGCACCTACACCACAAGCACGCTTGCAGTTGATCCCTTACATAATATCTGGTACTTTACATGTTATCGTTTCTGATGGAGTCACTCTCTTATTCCTGATAATTACATAGAAAATTCATACAATAGCAAATACTACACACCTCAAGAATTCAATAACATGGTTGATAGTAATCCAAATGATATTTCCCTTTTACACGCAAATTTAAGAAGTCTGAATAGAAACTTCGAATATTTTGAAAATCTCTTACACACGTTAAACAATTTCAAATTCCTTGTTATTGGTATTAGCGAGACATGGCTACATGAAAATTCCCAGATTTGTTTAATTTACCAAATTATAAGTTGATAAGGGCAGATCGCAAAGGAAAAAGAGGCGGAGGCGTGGCCTTCTACATTGCTGAAAAACTGAAATTTAAGATCCGTTCCGATGTGAAACTGTTACATGCAGAGACTTTATTCATTGAAATTGAAAACACAGGATTTAAGAATATCATCATAGGTTTAATTTATAGACCGCCAGGCTCTAATTTTGATTTATTTTATAAGGAACTTGAGCAATATCTCTATATATAGGTAATGAAAATAAGCATACTTTTATTCTTGGAGATTTTAATATCAATTTCTTACCCTCAGTCTTCAATAATAACTCAAACAATTTTATGAAACTTATGTACTCATTCGGCTTCCATTCATTCATCAATAAATCCACCAGAATTAACCCATATTCATCAACTCAAATTGACAACATTTTTTCCAACGTACATAACAACATGAATAACAAAATGATAGGAGGAATTCTATGCTCTGAAGTTTCAGACCACTTACCAATATTTTTAACTTGTGAATTAAAACTACCATGCCCCAAATCATTTAACCAACGTACATATCGAAAAGAATCTAAACGTAATATTGAATTAATGAAGCAAGACTTATTAATTGAGGGATGGGAGGATGTATACAATGAAGCTGACGCGAACATATCATATAATCTCTTGAATAATAAATTACAACGTTATTATGAAAAAAATATTCCCATAGGTAAAGTAAAAAATAATAGAAAAACCCCCAAACATCCTTGGATAACAAAGGGTTTATTGAAATCAATACAGACACGTAATCGCCTTTACAAATCACATTTACACAATCCTACTGAAGCCAATTTAAAAACATACAAGTTATATCGCAACAAGTTGACAAAATTAATTCGTATATCACGTAAAATGTATTATGCTAATAGAATAAAGGATGTCAGTTCAAATACTAATGCAACATGGAAAATTATCAAAGAGGTAATGGGAACTAAGGCAAATCCCCCACCTACTGATGATATGACTTTAAATGGTTCTAAAGTTGACTCTTCCCTTCATGCAAACTCATTTAATTCATTTTTTACAGACATCGGACCCGAACTTGCAAGCAAGATTAATAGCCGAAATGCGCATTTCACGGATTATCTCCCCCAACCTAATCCACATTCTCTGTTCTTGAGCCCCACGAACCCCACCGAAATTATCAATATTACACATTCTCTTAACAACCAAATCTCACGGGCATGATAGAATTAGTGTGTCTCTTTTAAAAGAAATAATCCACCCACTTGCTAACCCTCTTAGTCACATTTTCAATAAATCATTATCACAAGGTGTTTTTCCGGACTTATTAAAAATCGCCAAAATCAATCCAATTTTCAAAAAAGACAATCCTCATGAAATTAGGAATTATTGCCCCATATCTCTACTCTCAAGTATATCCAAAATTTTGAAAAAATAGTATATAATAGACTCTATGAATTTATCAACAAACACAATTTGCTAACTTCTAATCAATATGGCTTCAGAAAAAATTACTCAACAAACCTGGCTTTAATCCAAATTTATGATAAAATTACAAACGCCATAGCTAACAAAGAACATGTCATTGGTATATTTTGTGACCTCAGTAAGGCATTCGATACACTTAATCACGATATTTTACTTTCAAAACTTAATTATTATGGTATACGAGGTCAATCACTCCTTTGGTTTAAAGATTATTTAAGAAATCGAAGACAATATGGTTATGATTCTGATTCACTTTTAGTTCAATGTGGTGTCCCTCAAGGCTCCATTCTAGGCCCACTGTTATTTCTGCTATATGTCAATGACATTATTAATACATCCTCCATTTTATCTTTTGTATTATTCGCTGACGACACAAATATCTTTTTTCTCATAAAAATCTCACTTCCTTAAACAACATATTAAATCATGAAATAAACAAAGTATCACAATGGTTTAAAGCTAACAAACTATCTTTGAACACAAAAAAGACCCACTTCATCTATTTTCAACACCATTCTCATATTACTGATACTCCAATTCACTTACAGATTGACGGCATGCCATTAGAGCAGAAAACTCACTCTAGATTTTTAGGTGTTATCATAGATCAAACTTTATCTTGGAATGAACATCTGCACCATATCATAATAAGTATCTCAAAAAGTATTGGAATAATTTCCAAGTTAAGATTTATTTTACCTCATAAAACTTTATTTTTATTGTATTATTCGTTAGTACTCCCATATATAACCTACTGTAACGTTGTTATGCCTCCGCCACCGAAGGTGGTGCCGGAGGCATCATGTTTTCGGGTTGTCCGTCCGTACGTCCGTACGTCCGTCCCGTTTGACCGTTATCACAATATCTCAAGAACCATTTAAGATTTAAACTTAAGACTCGGGAATAGTATTTATCACCATAGGAAGACGATCTGATTAGATTTTGGAGTACGTAGGTCAAAGGTCACAGGTCACAGAGGTCAACTTATGAAATTCCTTGTATTGAGTTTGTTAGCACGATATCTCAAGAACCATTTGAGATTTAAACTTCAAACTTAAGGATAGTATGTATCACCATAGAAAGACGATCTGATAAGATTTTGGAGCACGTATGTCAAAGGTCAAGGGTCATAGAGGTCAACTTATGAAATTCCATACATTGAGATTGTTATCATGATATCTCAAGAACCACTGGAGATGTAAAAACTTCAAACTTAAGGATAGTATGTATCACCATAGGAAGACGATCTGATTAGATTTTGGAGCACGTAGGTCAAAGGTCAAGGGTCACAGAGGTCAACTTATGAAATTCCATACATTGAGATTGTTATCATAATATCTCAAGAACCACTGGAGATTTAAACTTCAAACTTAATGATAGTGTGTATCACCATAGGAAGACAATCTGATTAGATTTTGGAGCACGTAGGTCAAAGGTCAAGGGTCACAGAGGTCAACTTATGAAATTCCATACATTGAGATTGTTATCATGATATCTCAAGAACCACTGGAGATTTAAACTCCAAACTTGTTTAAATTGCTCTATGGCGGAGGCATCATTTTCGACTGCGCGCAGTCAAAATTCCATCTAGTTTGGGCTAGTTGTGGTTCTACAAAGCTGACTCCTATTTTTAAACTACAAAAGAGAGCAATTCGCATTTGTGAGAGGATCGCATTACTTGGCCCACACCGATCCTTTAATTTTTAAACAAAAAGCACTAAAAATTGCCGACTTATATACTATTCAAATAGCTATCATTATGTTTAAGTATATTAATAATCTGCTCCCTTCGTCTTTTGATGACATGTTTAAGTTCAATAGCTCTGTCCATACCTACCCAACTCGCATATCCAGAAACTTTCATCTCACAAACCCAAGACTGTTAATTGCCTCTAAATCAATTTGTCATCATGGTCCAGACATCTGGAATAATCTTTCAGACGATATTAAATCTTGTTCGACCATATACTCCTTGAAAGCCACTCTAAAAAAAACTATCATTCAATCTTATGAATCCCATACTCCAAATTAACATATTCACATAAATATTCACATTCGTCATTCAATATCCTCATTTTACTCAACTGCTACATACAGCACCAGCACCTGCACCTGCAATGCACCCACTTGATCAGTAAATATCAATTTCAGTCACGAATCTTTTTATGAGGCCGCCATCAATTTCAAGCCTTACCGCTCACGATGGCGGTCTCCTGCGTTCATTGATTGGATTATATATTATATTATATGTGTTATATTATATTATATTATATGTGAGAGTATGTATAGGCGTATATGTGTATGTGTATGTATGTATGCATGTGCTATATGCGTATATATGGATATATATCTATAAAAAAATGTTTAAGCTCACTTCCTTATTTTGTATTCATTATGTATCATGACTATATTGTTTATCTTATGAATTGTTTTGTATATTATCTTTGTAAACACATTATGTATTGTATTATTTTGAACGCAGAAATAAAAGCAAACAAACAAACAAACAAACAAACAAACTACATGTATGTTGTGGCATCATCATCGAAAACTTAACCTAAGGTTAAATTTTTGAATTTTTGATATAACTTTGAAAGTATAAGTTCTTAGTGAATGAAACTTGGATTATAGGGTAATCAAGTATCCCCAATCATGTGAGTAGAATTCAGGTCACTAAGTTAAGGTCAAAGGTCATTTTAGGTCAACAAACTTAGACTTTTTTGTGGCATCAACATCAAGATTTTGAATTTTTAGCATATTTTCAAAAGTGTTTGTTCAAATTCCATGAAACTTGTTCACAAGGTTATCAAATACCAAAAATCATATGACAAAAATTGCAGGTCACAAGGTAAAAGGTCTTCTTTCTTTTTTTACAAATAACAAAATATTTTAAATCTTTTTTGATAAAAATTGTCATTTTTTTCCCCAAAAATAGGATTTTTTATTTTATTTTTTTTTAATTACATTTTTGATGCAGGATATGAAAGAAATATACCATGGCTTCTATTTGAGGTACTTGTTTAAACTATGGGCCTCTGTGACTCAAAAAGTACCATTTGCCTTGGGGCTGCACCCCTCAGCAAATAGTACTATTGGAGTCATGTCTTGCGCATAGTTTTAACCAGAACCTCTCAAGACAGTGCATATTTGTATACTATCATACTTGCTACCTCTAAAACTGAATATAAACCATTGAACTTTTATTTGCACCTCTCTTCCCTTTTCCAGCATTTGTTATGGGTGTTATAATGACGCTAAGTAGCTACTCTCACTTCTTGTGTCTTGTTGCCTTCTTCTACACGGGCTCCAAGCTCACACGATTCCGAGCCAGCAGAAAGGAAGAACTGGAAGAGGATTACAAAGAAGGTGAGAGATTCTAAAGCCTGGATTACAGGGCATCGCTTTGTGTCAGTACATCCCATGGAAATGCGTGTATTGCGATTGATACACATTTCAATGGGATGTCAGTAAATTTGTACTTGATGGTTTTGTGAAATGCTGCCCTGGCTGACTAATATCACTTTCATATTCACTGCAGAAGTGGTTCATTTCAGACTCAGTCCAGAGCCAAAAGGTATTATGAAAAATATCAGAACCACTTTGCTTCTTTCTTCGTCCAGACATTATGGGTGGTATTCCGGTAGCGCGTACTAAGTTAGCGCGTGCTTAGTTAGTTCACACTTTTTGGAGTGCCTGTTGTGAGCTAATTTACCCTGAACAGATTATTTTAATCCTTCAATGAAAAGTGTCCAAAAAATTAATTTTGCACTGAAATAGGAAGAAAAAGATAATATGAATATAAACTAAATTTCAACAAAGTCATTGGTAGATTACCTTTGTCATGAATATTGAAGGAGGAAGATGAAACCTAGCATTCCATAGAAGTGCGAACTAAAATTCTTGTTTAGTCTGGACTTAGTCCCGGCTTAACTTAAGAGAATACCACCCAATGACTCAAATTGCATTGAAAGTCTCCATTGAGGAGCAGTTCCGCATCAGACACGCATTGTCTGTAATATGAACATAATCTGCATTTTATTATGTGGATCAAAATATTTCCTATGGTCGCTCTGTTTGTTTTGTGAATTGAGATGTTGGGGAAAATCAAGACCTGGATCCGTCTTATAAAGAGTTGCGATTGATGTGGATTAATCGCAAGTCTTCAATTCAATCCCAAGTTTGTAGTCTCCTATCTCTTATGTACATAGTTGCGATTGATATCAATCACAAATAACTTGCGATTTATATCAACACTTTGTAAAATGGGGGTTCTGACCTTGCTTTATTTATTTTACAGGGTTCAAGTAATTTATGTCAACTAAAGTAAGATAGCTCTTGCAAAGTCCGAAAAAGCCCTTCTAAATTTTTGTTATATAACATTTTCTTATAGCTCCAATGAGAAAAGAACTCATTTTTCCACTGAATCAATTAATGACTAATAATAAAGAGTAATAATGCACTGGAAAGCCTAATGATCATTTACCTATGATTTGCAAGATGTTAAGCATAAAACAATGATGGATCTGAGGAGGGTGCACCTGGCCTTACGGTACTCCTAAAAAAAACTCACTTGCCATACCATAAGTACTACTACTCCTGTGCTGTACCTCAGCCCCTCCAGGCCGTCAGCTTCTCTCTTGCACATTCAATCGTTACCAAATGTACACAAAACAAAAATTTGCCCTCTTGTGTAATTTTTCAGAATTATACCCCCCCCCCTCTCTTGCCCAACCCCTGATTGCTATGACTGATATTGTTACAGGTGGACAGAGAACATGGGTCCAAGTCTTCACCAATGGGGGAATCCCCGCTCTATACGCAGCCCACTTCATCCTGGAGACAGGCTTCCAAGACCACCCCTTGGACTTCTCCAACTATTACAACACCACTTATATCGCCCTCGGGGTGATGAGTGGGATAGCCTGCTGTAGCGGTGACACGTGGGCTTCAGAGGTTGGGAGCGTCGTAGGGACACAGAGCCCTCGCTTGATTACAACATTGGAAAAGGTGCCAAGAGGTAAGTGGGACATTCTTCAAACTCTTTACAAAAAAATCATTTGTGATAAGGGCATATTGCATCATTTTAGTGTTATGATTCCATGATTTCTTTGAATGAAATGTTTGCAAATCGGCACCACTGGCAAAATCCACTGGCAGAATTTGTGGTTTGAAAGTAATTAATGCAATGATCATTGCTACACACATTTGTTTTAGGTTGATGATGTTACAATGTACAAATACGCCTCAATCACCCTGATTTTGTATTATAAATAGCAACCCTCTTCTCATATTATAAATACCGACCATCTTCTTTGATTATGAATAGTGGTCCTTATGAATAATGACCCTTTTCTCAAATTATGAAAAGCGGTCCTTATGAATAGCGGACCTTATGATGACCCGGTTATCCGGTGGGTAGGTGTACTAGAACCTACAAATACACCTCAATCACCATTTCAATCTTGAAGAGTCGAACAGGAAGCCACTCCTTCCTTCCTGTCTAGCTCTTATAAAAAAAAACTTGTAAAACTGGAAATAAAGATTTAACCAACTTGGAAGGGACATATTGGTTTAGGAAGACTGGTATTGCAGCAGGATAGCAATCATCCTTTCAACCTGCCACTCTATTCCTTTCCCTTAGTAGAGGTGCCGTGGTTGAGTGGTTAAGTCGCCGGACTGTCGATCACAAGGTCCGCGGTTCGAGACCCGCCGTGGCACTAATGTCCTTTGGCAAGACATTGCCACACTCAACTCAACCCGGGTGATGTAAATGGGTATATGGCAGGAATTAATTTTTTGGAAAGCTAGAGCGCCGTAATGGCAGCACAGCTAAAGCAGGGGTAATAATCTCCAAATTTGGAAGCACTTAGTGATTGTAATATATAAAAACTGAGTATTATTATTAATATTATTATTTCTAACTCCATTCTCTTTTAACTTAAGCCCTCTTTTAAACAATCTCTCTCATTTTCATGTATTTCTTTTGCATCTGATCTTTTCCTATTACCACATTAATCTCTTTTTCTATCTTCATTTTAATCTTTGCCACTTTGAATAGTTTTTAGGGAATTTAATCACCTAAATAAAAGAAATAGAAATAGATTTCTTTCCTACCTTGTCTCGTAGAAACACTGTTGAGTACAGATACTTGGAACATATATTATATCACAAGTAGTAGTTCAAATATTGCACAGCACCCGTAGAAAGAATATGTAAGACCATGTACAAAGTAATGACGCTTCTTCGCGAGTTAAGTAAAGAAGAAGAAACTTATAATCTCTATAAAGTAATAAGGCCTCAGAACCGAGTAGAGAAACAAGCGAAGAAATAGGACAAGAATTAAGATGAAGCTGAATTAGCTTTGCTGTTGATCGATCGACTCTCTAGAATAGGTGTGCTCTATATGAACAGCTCAGGAGAAGTGATGAAAATAGGTGTGGCAAATAAAGCAAGCAAGTGTAATGTCCCTGTACAGTATAAGCTATACCAGTACATTAGGTGGTTGCACATCCCAACCCATAGGGTATGGAATGTGCTTGCCAGAGTAAGTATTTGTGGCACTCTAGTAATGCAACAGGTGTCACTAAAGAAATGAGTGACAATGGAATAAAAGGCTAGACTTCAAGCCACACAATAAAGACAAGACAATAATATTTACAAATGCAAAGTTCTCCAAAGGTCAAGTCACTACAAGTTCTTTTTGGGGTTATTTATCTTATTTGAGCACTGCCTTTTATCTTTCTCTTAATAAGACTTTCACTTTTTTCAATGATAATAGGTCTATTTATATAGCACAGCCACTATATGAATGCACTGTAATGTGCTTAATACACAGTATCATATTATAACCCCAGCTGTAGCTGCGCTGCCACTAATAAGGTGCTAAAGCTATCAAGGAATTCTGTCCTACCAGCTACTATTTTATATCATATTTTGTCGGTCGAAATTACATGAGATCCCGCCAAGCGCATGTGCAGTCAATTTGCCGCGCAATTGATTTTTACCGGGAAAGTAATTTCCCTCAGCAGTCAAAATACCTATTTTTCGGCATTTTTTCGGACCAGCGGTTTCGAAAAAATACTTCAATAGGGAGAGAAACTCTCCTTTTTCATGTTTTGGAAGACTTTTGAGAATCTGTGCTGTTTTTATATCAAAAATCGAAGTTTTGCTCCGATTTCCACGTACACGATGGCGTCTCCGTCAGGCAGCACCAAGCAGAAAACCAGCGAAACGCTGAGCACGGATAAAGCCGGAACTTCACTGGGCGAAACCGCCGCGGGCCCCTCTACGAAGCCTGAGCCAAAGCGCTCATCGGCAGTGAAATCCTTCGATACGAAACGCAAAGTGTCTTGGCAAAGCCTGCCCCGAATGAGTCTAAGAACTCTGGCCTAAAAAGAAGGGCAAAAAGCCTGAAGAAAAGGAGGACTTCACGGATTTACGAGGAAGACTTGACAAATTGGAATCCTTAAAGCCAAAGGTAAAGACCAGTATTGGAAACACCCCAATTTCAAAAAATGAAATGGAAGCTCTCATTACCAATCATGTGAATGAATATGTTTTGACTAATACATGATGATAAAAAATTTGCCGGGAAACCGCCTACTAATTCATATATTTGGTAAATTTGTTTCTCTCATGGTCTGTGAGAGATATAGGGTAGTCCCATATACATCTTTCTGTGTATAGTGCTTGTAACTTTACGAAGAATGGGCCAAATTTCTTATCATTTTGATGATTCCAGAACCTTGCAGATGCTAGATGCTAGATGATCAACCTTTTCTGATCGATTCCACAACGTTTCTTTCACAATGCAATTGCATGACCATAACTGGTCTTTACCTTTAATGGAGAGAATGGTGGATTTTTGCCTTGTCAATCTGCAACTCGCCCCACCGGGGATACACCACCGACAGCATGTACAGCTGCGGCGAACGTGAGATTTCTTGAAGTTGAACATGATGATGATGATGATTTTGAGCATATTGACACTGGAAACATGGGCCAATGCCCTACGTCATATGACATTGGCAGCATGGATGAGGGTGATGTCAACGAAACTGTTGCACCAGGTTTAGACCAGGAGTATGAAGACAAAGTTCCTGCCCTGGCTCAGAAATTTGCTATCCCACTGGTGTAGGTGGCGCGATCCACGATGATTTAGCAAAGTCTGCCATGTACCTCATGTCCCACCAGCTAGAGGAAAATGTGTTGGAGGAAGCTGGAGGGAAATACCCTCCTCCAAGCAATTGTACTCCACTGTGTTGCCCCAAAGTGAATGCAGCAATATGGGAAAACCTATCCTCGCATACAAGAAGCTGTGATTTGAAACTGTAAAGAATCAAAAAGCCTTTGACAAGGGGACTCACAGCTTTTATTCAAACTCTGTCCCCTGATAGCCTATCTGAGACACAACAGGATGCATTGGCATTGCTGTGTAACACAAACTTTGAAATCAACTGCTTACGCAAAGATCAGATTAAGCCAGACTTAAATGCCAAGTACTCACATCTATGCAAACCTGCCACACCAGTGAGTCAGTACTTATTTGGCGATGACTTAACAAAGAGAGTCAAAGATCTTACAGAACAACAAAAAGCTGCATCTGGCGTGGTGCGTGGACAACGTACACCCCGCCCCCAGTACCATCCGTACAGAACGCAAGCGTCCAGCACTTTTCAATACCGCAGACAAGGATGGAACCGTGCCACCGGCACATCACAAACTTTTCCAAGTAGCAGGCCCGCAAGTGGGAACTACAACAGGCCTTTTTTAGGCCAGCGAACCCAACGAGGCAGACCATACAGAGCTCCGCCTCACATCCAGATGATGAGCATGGGGAAACAGACCCAATCCTTCCAGCGGCCACAGGCAGCAAGGAGGAAATAGCTACACCATTACCCAAAGAGGTAAGTAGCACATATGAATATTTTGAGAATGTTAAGATTAATGCTCCTTCTACTTCATGTACATTACAACAAGAATGCATCTCAAATGTGCCTGTTGGAGGTTGATTAATATATTTCTATCGTAGATGGCGTGAATTAATGTCAGATCTATTTCTGCTATCAGCAGTGCGAGGCTATGAGATCGAATTTGATTATTCGAAAGGGGTTCCCTCAAGAAATAAGCCTCTCTATGGTTACAAAAAGAGCCCTTTAGAAATAAACCAGATTACTAAAGAAATCTTGGCTCTACAAGCAAAAAACGTAATAGAACCTTGCTCATTTGAAGAGGGAGAATTCCTCTCAAACATCTTCACGAGACCCAAGAAAGATGGGGGTACTCGTATGATCTTAGACTTATCAGAGCTTAATCAAAGTCTGAACGTACAACACTTTAAGATGGATAACATCCACACTGCCAAGCACTTGATTTCTCCGCACTGTTATCTTGCATCAATCGACCTCCAAGATGCTTATTACTCCATTCCAGTAGACCCAAATAATAGAAATACTTGAGGTTCATGTGGCAGGGTGAGCACTGGCAATTTGCAGCCTTACCTAATGGGCTCAGCACAGCCCCCAGACTGTTCACAAAATTGCTGAAGCCAGTCTTTGCCGAACTGCGACAAGCAGGTCATACAGTCATAGGATATTTGGACGACACCATAATTATTGGTGAGACAAAAGAAAAGCTTAAAGATCCTCTCAGAATTAGGATTCCTCATTCACACTAAAAAATCGGTGCTCATCCCAACACGTGAACTAGCCTTTCTTGGCTTCATTCTTAACACTGAGATTATGATTGTAAAATTGCCTCAAACAAAGGCACAAGAAGTGAAAGATTTATGCCGTGAATTAATGGGCACGTACCTCCCATCAATACGAATGGTAGCACAAGTGATTGGGAAGGTCATAGCAACTTTCCCTGCGGTTGAGTATGGCCCCTTATACTATAGATCAATGGAAAGGGACAAAATTGCAGCCCTCAGACAAAACAGGGGTCATTTTGACAGAAATATGAAGTTGTCCCTTGAGGCAAAAGAGGAGTTAAAGTGGTGGATGAACAATGTTTCTATGGCCTCCTCCCCAATTGTTAGGAAAAAACCTGACTTAGAATTGCACACAGATGCCAGTGGCCTTGGATGGGGAGCTACTGACCTCCAGAAGCAAACAGGGGGTCGTTGGAATGAATTTGAGGCAGAAAGGGCAAGAAACAATGAAATAAATTTCCTGGAAACCCTAGCCGCTGGGTTGGGGATAAAATCCTTTTGCATGAATAAGCGTAACGTTCATGTGATGGTAAGAATAGATAATACCACTGCAGTGGCTTATTTAAATCACATGGGAGGTTGCAAGTCCGCAATGTGTGACAAGATGACGAGAGAAATTGGCAGTGGTGCATTTCTCGAAATATTTGGGTCTCTGCAGCCCATGTACCTGGTCGGCTCAATACTATAGCAGATGAAAGATCCAGGAAATTTAATGATCGAACAGAATGGAAACTAAACAGACAAGTGTTCGATAGAATAGTTTCCCACTTTGGTGTACCAGAAATAGACCTGTTCACCTCAAGACTAAATGCTCAAGTAGAGAAATATTTCACTTGGCACCCAGACCCTGGGGCTTTTGCAGTTGACGCATTTACGCTAGATTGGAAACCTTTTGCATTCTATGCATTCCCACCGTTCTGTATGATCCCAAATACTTGCAAAAAATCAGAGATGATAAAGCTAGAGGGTTACTTCTGGTCCCTAATTGGCCTACTCAGGCGTGGTTCCCTCAGTTGGTTAGCATGATGGAATGAGAGCCATTGTTTATCCATAGGCAAGAAGATTTGCTACTCCTTCCTGTGTTAAACACCACCCACCCTCTTAATGCTAATATTGACCTCTTATGTTGCAGGTTATGCGGCAACACTTTGAGAATCGGGGACTAAGCAGACGAACAGTGGATATCATTACAGCTTCATGGAGAGCATCAACCTGCAAGAAGTACCAAGTTTACATCACACAGTGGTGAAGATTTTGCCACAGCAGGAATACGAGTTACCTCCAAGCCGAGGTGGAAACGGTACTAGAATTCCTTAGTAGTTTATTTCATGACAGGAACCTTAGCTACAGTGCGATCAATACAGCTCGTAGCGCTTTATCCACTTTTCTGATTCACGTTGACAGTAATCAGACAATAAGTACTCACCCACTTATAACCAGACTGATGAGAGGTGTTTTTTAACTCAGACCTGTCTTACCTAGATATACAGAAATATGGAATATTAGTCCAGTCCTCAATTTTCTAAGAAAATTGTCTCCAGTAAACTCCTTAAACCTCAGAGATTTAACACTCAAAGTATGTATGCTAATGGCTCTTGTATCGGCACAGAGAGTGCAAACCTTGCATATATTAAAGACTAACAAGGTGACCCTGAAAGGGGGCTTTGTGATTTTTCATTTGGATGAACACTTGAAGCAAAGCAAACCAGGAAATACCAATTTTAAGTTTAAATTGGAAGCATATCCACCTGATAGAAGATTGTGTATTTTAAAATATGTGAAACATTATGTCCAGCGCACAGGACCACTTCGTGGGAATGAGAACTCGTTCTTTGTAAGTTACACCAGACCTCATAATAGAGTAACAACTCAAACCTTATCTCGCTGGATCAAGACCTGCTTGCTAAGAGCGGTGTGGATACAAACGTTTATAAGGCTCATTCAACGCGGGCAGCATCAACTTCAGCAGCTGCCAAGGCAGCACTTCCAATGGACCAGATCCTAGCCCGAGCAGGATGGTCTTCAGAGAAAACGTTCAGGAAGTTCTACAGGAAACCTTTTGAAAACAAGAGAAACTTTACCCAGGCAGTCTTACAAGATAGCACACTGCTTTAAGAACTGCATCAGAAGGCTTTTCAATAGAACTGGCATTAAGAGACCAGCTGTCTAATTAATAGAACTGGGATTAAGAAACCAGATGGCTATAATAAACTAGATACAGAAACGAACAATGTTTTTGCAACATTATGACGTCTTATATATGGACGTCTTGTATGTGAAATGTTTTGCCACATGTACATGTATGAAAAGACTACAATAACTGTCAAATATGGTGAGTCATTGATTAGAAGCATTCAATTCAATCTGCATAATCAGTGTTCACTTTTCTGTACATGTTGGTTGTTCCAAATGTGGCTACTATGCTTCAAAATCTCATGTAATTTCGAACGACGAAATATGATATAAAATAGTAAGATTAAACGAGAACTTACCGTTTGAAGTTTGATCTTTATTTTATGAATATTTAGGAGGAAGTTATTACATGCCCTCCTCACCCACCCAAACTTCAAACTTAAGTGTAAGTTCCCTGTTCCTTACTACTGAGAGTAGCCACATTTGTAGCTTTGAATATTGACTGCGCATGCGCTTGGCGGGATCTCATGTAATAACTTCCTCCTAAATATTCATAAAATAAAGATCAAACTTCAAACGGTAAGTTCTCGTTTAATCTTACTATTTTGCTTCACCAGGGTGGAGAGTGGCAATTGCAGATTAGTGTCTTGCCAAAGGACATTGTCTCTTGTTAATGTCTCGCTCTTTAATCTCCCAACCAGGAACCAATGGGGGCATATCACTTGTGGGTACGCTGATGAGCTTTGCAGGAGGACTAGTCGTAGGCCTAGGATACCTGCTAGGAATCTTCATGACTTTCAGTCAAGACATGCTTCATAACTCCCCACCCCAGTGGCCTGTCGTCCTCTTTGGGGGCGTGGCTGGTCTGCTAGGCTCACTCTTCGACTCCTTGCTTGGGGCATGGTTCCAGTACTCAGGTAATTGATCTATTCATACATGTACCATTGTGGCATTATTTAGTTCATCCATTTAGATTCATATTGTTTAGATGACCTGCAGCAGATGGCAGATTACCTCTTGATTTTGTCAGTGAAGTAATACATTGTTTTTCTTAGAAATGCAGGAAATTTGTTTCATAAGTGTAGGGCTACAAATTTGATGAAAATATGAATTCTGATTATCCGTCTCCCTCTCCCTCTGTGTGACTTCTCTGCAGCATACTGTACAAGACAGCACAAGGTGGTCCACCAAGCCTCCCCTACCACAGAACATATATCAGGTATCGCCCTCTTTGACAACGAAGGAATCAACCTCTTATCCTGCCTTCTAACGGTCCTCATCATGCCTCACATATGCTTTACCTACTGGCCACAGATCAGCTAGAAATAGACCAACAAGTAACAAAAGTTATAGTCATGTTGTAGGAGAACGTCTCTTCATCTTGAATTGTATTATCTATTATACAGTCAAACCTGTGTAGAAAGACCACCTGAAGGAGACTCATATGTGGTCTTTGTAAACAGCTTGTCATACAGGCTTAACCTAAATGCCTCATGTGGGTTTTGATGTGCTGAATGCAGACCAGCTAGAACTCCTGCGTTAAGAAGGAGAACTCTATTCATGTTATAGAAGTTTATCTTGAACTGTATTAACCTTTACACTATCAAACCTGTGTACAAAGACCATCCAGGGGAGAAAAAAATTTGTGGTAATTATAGACAGATGGCCTTTATATATACAGGTTCTACTAAAACTTGTTTGTTAGATAGGGATGTATGATATGGTCTTAACCTGTTGGGTGATGAAAGATATGAAGCCTACAGGCTTGAACAGGAATCGCCCAGTCCCTGTTTGCAATGGGTTAAACAGGTGGTCTTTGTATCAAACTCCTGATTAATACGTATTTTAATGAGAAACACTGTCTCAGTTGAGAGAAACATATAGTATGGGCTTTCTAGACAGGTCTTTCTATACAGGTGATTACTGATGCAGGGTCCTGTTTCATGAAAATTGTTATCAATAAGAAATGCTAAATTTCTAAGACAAATTTGGTCTCAACCAATAAAATGCTGTGATTTCAGTAGCTTATAACAGTAAACATAACTTGTTATTGATAGCAATTTCTATGAAACAGGGCCCATATATGATGATATGCCTTTGTACTATATTTTTCATGTAGCCTTGCTTCCATCCTGACTGAACTCTACCTTTGATGCCAATGAACTGATTAACAGAGTCTTGAATGTAAACTGACTACATTCTTGTAATGACTGCTGTGTTCTCCTTTCTTTTAAAGGCTAAGTCCACTCCAAAAATAATTTGCTTTTAATAGATGCAGAAAAGTGGGAGAAACAGAGCCAAATAAGTTCGAGCAAAATCGGATAGCTAATGAGGAAGTTATGATTTTTTTTTGTAAGTATGAAAAACTATGCAACTTACAAATCACTACACAAATTTGGTTATCAGTTTGTGACTTCATTGCCTCACTATTTATTGATTGCTTTATATCATTTTATCCTATTCATTTCCTTGTTATGATTATCCCCCAAAACTTGATTTCACCATGCCTTTGCCCAGATTATATGATTTGTATCATATTGCGTGCATGACATTTCACATCATCATTTAGAAACTTTGAAGAATTGATACTATTTTCTGAATATTAGGTATTCTTAATCATTAGTTTTTATATAGATTATTTATTAAAACTAAAAATGTTCATGATTTACGTGAAAAAATTACTCTAATAGTGCATCCACACAAAAACATATTACTATCAATCTGACTTGGATGCTGGTGTGAAGAAATAAGAATCTTAGGGAGAAAATAGGAAATTTATATCATCAATATCAAGAAAATAGTTAGTGGATGGTGAGGACATGACGTCGCAGACTCATGAGTGAGTTGTCAATTTGTCTTGTGATTTTCAAAGTTTTTAATTTCATTAAAAATTCATAACTTTTGTATTAGTTATCCGATTTTGCTCAAACTTCTTTTGATTGGTTTGTCTGATTTTTTTTGCTTCTATTGCCAGTAAGTTATTTTTGGAGTGGATTTGGCCTTCAAATGGAAATAGGATTATCTCAACATGGAATTAAGTGAGTGCTTTCCCCACTCACTACGTTCTTTATTAAAGGGGGTGTAGCATGGCAAATACTGGTTAACTCCATCTACGACTTCTTTTGGACAAATGCACGTAAACTGGACTTCATTAACAGTCGGCACGCTCTAGCGTTCGTGAAACGGACCAAAGTTCTCCTCACGCTTCGGTTTCGCTAATGTTGCATGCACATGAATACTGCGATCGCGTCGTCCGTAGTTGTATTATACCTGATCGGCCCCCCCTGAGTCAGGCCACGGGAAAGACATGTATTCTCGTCATGCTACACCACCTTTAAAGTCAGTCTTCTTTTGAATAAGCTTTTGAACAAAGGGTAGCCAAACTTTTTTTATACACGAGATGACAAAAATGATTGTTTAGGGAAGCATCATGTAGGTTGCCGGTATATTGAATTTTCAAGAGAAAGTTGTGACTCTGCGATGTTTCATTGCATTACTTTTGAATACCCTGCAAGCACAGCTCAGCTTGCACAGCTTTAAAACTTGATTTGATTACACTTTGATTATAACAGGTGGTTAGTGAGTGGAGTACCCATTTAGTGATAGCGCTGCAATTAAAACAAATCAGGGATCCTCTGAGTGTATCAGTGTGGGATTATGGAGAAAAATAAATAAATTCTTAATTGCTCGGTATCGCTTCATGCTTTTCCATATCAAGTGAATTATGAGTTGAAACTTGAAAGTCTAGGTCATAACGACTGTTATTTTGTAGAATCATTGATTGCGATTGTGTCAATTTCTCTGGCACTACTACATGTATGTTCATTTCTAGATATTCAGGTGTATCAAACTCATAGTATATCTGAAATTACCATTGATATGATAGTGAGCTCATATTATCAGCTTTGGATTTTTTTTTTAAATGTTATAGTATTGTGTGCTCAAAGCTGATGTTTCTTTCCCCTTTATACAAAACTTTGCCATTTTTGTAAGTTTTTTAAAATCCTTTTTGTTATGACAACTACATTAATTACTAGAATATATATCTAAGCTGTATATCAGTGCCATCTTTTATCAAAGTGATGTGAGTTTTAAAAAAATTATCATATGCCTTCAGGTAATCAGGGAAATTAACATACATGTAGATCATTCCATGGGCCTGGTTTTATTATGCTTTATATATGCCTGTTTCAAATTTAGCTTTAAAAGTTTGAGTATATACAAATGCCATAATGATGTACCATGTTGATTTAGAAACGGGAGGTGAAATCTAGAATAATTTGTACATATATATAATTTTAGACATACATGTACAAAAAACAGAAGAAAACTAGATGACGTCATCAGTCATGGTCAAGGTTGAAAACGTTATTGTGATTTCGCTATATACCTATACATATGTGTGCCAAATTTCAAGTTATTTGATTGATCCATTTTCAAGTTATCTTGCTAACAAAAAAGTGGTAAGAATTAAGAAGAAAATAACAATAATAAATAATAATGATAAAGGGAAGTTCAACAAAATATAAGGTGGTCTGTATGATATACAGCCCACCTGAAAATGACTGGCACGCCAGTTAAGATGTGTCATTGATGTGGACCAAAGTACATTTTAATTTATATGTTGTTGTTTACATCTTGGGATGTAATAATGATGATAATATGTTTGATTCATTTCATTTTATGTCATTTCTGTGTATCCTTCGAAAGGTAAACTACTGTACAGGTATTTTGTTTAAGTGTACCAATTGGAAAATATAAACTTGCCAATTTATCAGGCATTTTGAGCCCCCAAATCTGTCATTTGTTCAGTTTTGTAGGGTGATGATAAAGATGTTCATCTGATTGTTTGAGTTGATTAAAACAAATTCTGATTATGCAATCATAATACTTTTGAGATAATTATATGACAGACAATATCTGATGCTATTGGTAAATAACTCTTAAAAGATAAACAAATTGATTGTGTAAACAGACGATTTATTATAATCAATATTGTAGTTTTGCATTCAAGTATATCGTTGTATTATATATTTTGATCACTTTTTTTGGACAGCTGACAACTATTTATGCAGTAGAGAGATATGCAATGGATTGTTTTCTTTAAAATTAGGAATGTAATATTGACATCATGTGTATGGGTGAAGTTAATTTTAGAAATGGGCATGCTGTAAGGTTAGGGCCAATATATGACGATGTCCCATGTTACATTGGTATGAGATCTTCTACTACATATGAAAGATGAATCGTTCAGTTGCTTCTCTTAAAAATGTTTGCTTAATATTGTTTATATAACATTACATAAACCATACCATGATGCTAGAGTACTGCTAAACATAACTTGCTTTGCTTTTTATGCTAAACTCAATTTGATCAAACATTGTTATGGTTGATAGGAGACATAGTTTCTCAATTCTGGTATGTCACAATAATTGTCCCAACTGCAAAGAATGACACAAATGGGTATCAAATTATTGATCATCATTCCAAGTTCTTGACTGACGTTTGAAACCCTTGTTGGTTTATACGTGTATGAATGCCAAAGAGCTAACCATTTGACGAAATTGTGTGTATTTGGGGTATATGTATATATTGGATACTTTAGCAGAGAATCTGTGATAGCAAGACGCATCCAAACTATATAGACTGGAAAAACACTATAAGGGTTCATTTTGACAAACTTTATACACGATACTGTGACATATAGCATACAGTTGGGCATTTGCAAACCATGTGCTGTTTTTATAGTCTACTGCCATCTGTTGGCAGGATTTAAACACCATTGAGGACAAGAGCTGCATGTACTTTCTTTCCTATTTTTCAAAATTTCTTTCATGTGTTAGGACATTCCAGTTTGTCTTGCATACTTTTTTTAAACAGAGAATGTTTGCTTTGCCGAATATAACTTTTCCTTATAAGTCTATTTTAGGCTACCGGGTATATGAAAAAAACAAATTGTGAAGAATGATTGTTGAGTATAAACATAATATTCATGTTTTTAAAGTACTACTTTGAATTTAAGGCGTGAAAATCTGTCTATTTGTTCCATGCTCAATAAAATTGTGCCATGTAATCTTTGCTAGAAAAATTGTGACTTTCATCAGTAGAGTTCTTGAAGTTAGCATTTAATTTTCATTCAGGCTATTTCTCTTCTTATTCAGAAAGTTGTTTCTTCATAAAAAGTGCTCTCTCTCTCTCTCTCTCTCACACACCACACACACACACGCAAATTCTCACATCAGGGCCTTTGTGGGGCACCTGATTGGGGTATTACTGTGCGTTCCAGATATACCTTGTGGTCCCCTACTAGTGGGGTATGTACAACCTGGCGATAACAACCCGGCGGTGTGCTTACGATGTTACCATAAAAAAGTGTGCAAGTTTTAGCACACGCTCACAAAAAGTCATTTATGGGGTACCACTTCTAATGCCCCGCAGGGCATAGGACACCGAATATACAGTCATTTGAAAGACTTTACTCTGTGGGGTCCTGAAAAAATACCCCACAAAGTAAAAATGCTCACAAGGGGTATGTGAAGCGCACATAAAACCCACAAGAATGCTGAGATGAGAGCACACATACACACACACACACATACCATCTTAATCTTTCTTCCCACCCTCTGTAACTATCTCCTTCCCATCCCTCTGTGACTCTCTATTTGCCATCATTATGTTTTTTTTTCATACCTCTTCTTTGATCCTTCACTAGCTCTTGTGCCTTCATACCCCCTCCCTCTCTCCCCCTCTGTCTCTCCTCACACCATCTTGCTGAACTACTTCATCCTTCCTCTCCACACTCTCTCCTTCTATACCTCTTCATTGTGTTCATCCCTTCTCTCTTTTTTGTCCACCACCCCTCTCTTTCTCTCTCTCTCTCTCTCTCTCTCTCTCCTCGCACCATCTTGATCCATTACTTCACCCTTCCTCCCCACACTCTCTCCTTCTCCGTCCCTCTCTCTCTCTCCTCGCACCGTCTTGATCCATTACTTCACCCTTCCTCCCCACACTCTCTCCTTCTCGGACTCTCTCTCTCTCTCTCTCCTCACACCGTCTTGATCCATTGCTTCACCCTTCCTCCCCACACTCTCTCTCTTTCTCAGGCTCTTTTTGTGTTAATCATCCCTTCTCTCTCCTCTCTCTCTCTCTCCTCGCGCCGTCTTGATCCATTACTTCACCCTTTCTCCCCACATTCTCTCCTTCTCGGTCTCTCTCTCTCTCTCCTAGCACCGTCTTGATCCATTACTTCACCCTTCCTCCCCACACTCTCTCTTCTCGGGCTCTCTCTCTCTCTCTCTGCTCGCACCGTCTTGATCCATTACTTCAACCTTCCTCCATTCACTCTCTCCTTCTCGGTCTCTCTCTCTCTCTCTCTCTCTCTCTCCTTGCACCGTCTTGATCCATTACTTCACCCTTTCTCCCCACACTCTCTCCTCACAGTCTCTCACTCTCTCTCTCTCTCTCCTTGCACCGTCTTGATCCATTACTTCACCCTTCCTCCCCACACTCTCTCCTTCTCAGTCTCTCACTCTCTCTCTCTCTCTCTCTGCTCGCACGGTCTTGATCCATTGCTTCACCCTTCCTCCCCACACTCTCTCCTTCTCGGTCTCTCTCTCTCTCTCTCTCTCTCCTTGCACCATCTTGATCCATTACTTCACCCTTTCTCCCCACACTCTCTCCTTCTCAGTCTCTCTCTCTCTCTCTCTCTTGCACCGTCTTGATCCATTACTTCACCCTTCCTCCCCACACTCTGTCCTTCTCGGTCTCTCTCTCTCTCTCTCCTTGCACCGTCTTGATCCATTATTTCACCCTTCCTCCCCACACTCTCTCCTTCTCGGTCTCTCTCTCTCTCTCTGCTCGCACCGTCTTGATCCATTACTTCAACCTTCCACCATACACTCTCTCCTTCTCGGTCTCTCTCTCTCTCTCTCTCTCTCTCTCTCCTCGCACCGTCTTGATCCATTACTTCACCCTTCCTCCCCACGCTCTCTCCTTCTCTGTCTGTCTCTCTCTCTCTCTCTCTCTCGCACCGTCTTGATCCATTATTTCACCCTTCCTCCCCACACTCTTCCTTCTCGGTCTCTCTCTCTCTCTCTCTCTCTCCTCGCACCGTCTTGATCCATTACTTCACCCTTCCTCCCCACACTCTCTCCTTCTCTGTCTGTCGCTCTCTCTCTCTCTCTCACACCGTCTTGATCCATTATTTCACCCTTCCTCCCCACACTCTTTCCTTCTCGGTCTCTCTCTCTCTCTCTCCTCGAACCGTCTTGATCGATTATTTCACCCTTCCTCCCCACGCTCTTCCTTCTCTGTCTGTCTGTCTCTCTCTCTCTCTCTCGCACCGTCTTGATCCATTATTTCACCCTTCCTCCCCACACTCTTTCCTTCTCGGTCTCTCTCTCTCTCTCTCTCTCTCTCTCCTCGCACCGTCTTGATCCATTACTTCACCCTTCCTCCCCACACTCTCTCCTTCTCTGTCTGTCTGTCTGTCTCTCTCTCTCTCTCGCACCGTCTTGATCCATTATTTCACCCTTCCTCCCCACACTCTTTCTTTCTCGGTCTCTCTCTCTTTCTCTCTCTCTCTCTCCTCGCACCGTCTTGATCCATTACTTCACCCTTCCTCCCCACACTCTCTCCTTCTCGGTCTCTCTCTCTCTCTCTCTCTCCTTGCACCGTCTTGATCCATTACTTCACCCTTCCTCCCCACACTCTCTCCTTCTCGGTCTCTCTCTCTCTCTCTCTCTCTCTCGCATCGTCTTGATCCATTACTTCACCCTTCCTCCCCACACTCTCTCCTTCTCTGTCTCTCTGTCTCTCTCTCTTCCTCGCACCGTCTTGATCCATTACTTCACCCTCCCTCCATACACTCTCTCCTTCTCGGTCTCTCTCTCTCTCTCTCTCTCTCTCTCTCTCCTCGCACCGTCTTGATCCATTACTTCACCCTTCCTCTCCTCTCTCTCTCTCTCCTTGCACCGTCTTGATCCATTACTTCACCCTTCCTCCCCACACTCTCTCCTTCTCGGTCTCTTTTTTGTGTTCATCCCTTCTTTCCTTTCTCTCTGTCCTTCTCTCTCTCTCTCCTTCTCTCTCTCTCTCTCTCCTCTCTCTCTCTCTCTCTCCTCGCATCGTCTTGATCCATTACTTCACCCTTCCTCCCCACGCTCTCTCCTTCTCTGTCTCTCTCCTCACACCGTCTTGATCCATTACTTCACCCTTCCTCCCCTCACTCTCTCTTTCTCAGGCTCTTTTTTGTGTTAATCATCCCTTCTCTCTCTCCTCTCTCTCTCCTTCTCTCTCTCTCCTTCTCTCTCTCCTTCTCTCTCTCTCCTCTCTCTCTCTCTCCTCGCATCGTCTTGATCCATTACTTCACCCTTCCTCCCCACGCTTTCTCCTTCTCTGTCTCTCTCCTCACACCGTCTTGATCCATTACTTCACCCTTCCTCCATACACTCTCTCCTTCTCTGTCTCTCTGTCTCTCTCTCTCTCTCTCCTTGCACCGTCTTGATCCATTACCTCACCCTTCCTCCCCACACTCTCTCTCTTTCTCAGGCTCTTTTTTGTGTTAATCATCCCTTCTCTCTCTCCTCTCTCTCTCCTCTCTCTCTCTCTCTCCTTCTCTCTCTCTCCTTCTCTCTCTCCTTCTCTCTCTCTCCTTCTCTCTCTCTCTCTCTCCTTCTCTCTCTCATTCTCTCTCTCTCTCCTCTCTCTCTCTCTCTCTCTGCTCGCACCGTCTTGATCCATTACTTCACCCTTCCTCCCCACACTCTCTCCTTCTCGGTCTCTTTCTTGTATTCATCCCTTCTCTCTCCTATCTGTCTGTCTCATCTACCCCGTTTCCCCCCCCCCCCCTCTCCTGTTCTCACTCAATATCTTATTTTACTCATCCCTTTCATTTATGTCCCTCTCAATGTCATTTAAATAATCAGCCCAAATAACAACACGACTCACATATGTTACATTGAAGACAGTTGGCTAGGTTTAATTCAATATCAATGCTTAAACATGAAATGTAAAGTTCATTCAAAACAAGGAAATACAAAGATAAGATTGACTAAATATGAAACATATTTGTTAGAAATTGCATTTGCTGTTACATAATGACACAATATAAGTATAACAATATCTGTTTGAATATATTTCAACCTATAAACCCATATATCTTCAATTTCACTTTCAAATAAAACAACTGAAATTCATTTGTACTTGAATATGGCACCTGTAATGATATAACATTTTCCAAGATATTTTAGAACCCTTTTCTTCATAATACTTCAGGGAGTCTTGTATTTTTGTGGACATACTCTGGAAAAAATGTTGGTGTTAATTGTGTAATTGAGAGCAAGAAGAAAGTAAATGTACGTGTCAAGTTTATGTTGGTAGACATTAGTAGGTATATTATATATTATATACATTAGGCGAGGCGTCAAAAATATCGATACCAGCAGGCTGCCGCCTCATGTATTGGCGCATCGAGGCTGCAATTACGGCCGAAGCCTGGCTGGGGCAATTATTTTTCACTTATTAGCCCAGCCGGCTTGCGCCAGGCTGGGATCTGAGGCTCGGTTCCATTCGAAAGGTGGCAGCCGGTGCATGCTTTTGAATGCCATTGCCTACCGCCAGCGGTAGCCGGCTGAGCTAATTTAAAAAATGCAGCCAGGACGCACAAGTGCAGTTAGCTGCCGCTGGCTGGTATATTTATTTTTGACGCCTCGCCTTAGTCAACACACTTTATATTGTCTGTATTAATAGGTATATTGTTATATTCTCTTTAGTATAGTGGGCATATTTTATATTTCATTTTTAATATTGGTATGTATTCCGAAGGAACAAAAAATCAGGAGGAGAGTAAATATCTATTTATTTTTATGATTGAGCACTTTTTTTTTTTTTTGAAGTAATGGTATTTTCCCACTAAAATTGGCTCCTTTTGTACCTTGCTATATATCATATAACATTGTCATATAATATGTAGAAAGCTATTTTTTGATTGTTGTACAAAGTTTTCAATGGAATGGGAGCTCTCTAATTACATCAAACTTGAACAAATCTGGTACTTCTTTTCACCCCATTTAATTATTAGAAATTATATGTTGAATACTTGTAAATAATACTTGCAGCATATAATATTGATATACTCTCCTTTTTGTACAAGATTCATATACTACCCCTCTGTTCTCATATACCCTGCACATTGGATCTTTTGAAATCAACATTGGCCATTCTACAGACGACATTCTTAAACCAATCCTGGGAAATTCATATTTTTGGAATATGTACATGTACGTATGTTAATACTTAAACCTACAATGGCAGTGAATTTTGGAATATGCAAGATCATGTGTCCACCATTACAACCAATGTTCACCAGAAAAAACGAAATAATAAATAACTGATTGTACGGCAAGAATTAGAAAGCGATATACCACAATTTCCATAAACGATACATCACAAAGAAAATATAACATAAGTACTCATATTGTGAAAAGTCAACATATACAAATTATCACTGTAGATAGATCTGAACCATATAAAACACAATACTATTAAAAGCAGTGTGCAATATGATACACTGTGAATAGCCTTTGACCTTTGTGTTTTACAGGTGCATGCAAACAAAGAAAAACAAGAAGAAAAAAATCATTCATAAAATTTGAACTTTTCGCTTACATGGTGAAAATTACTACTCAAATATGATTTACCAGAATATTCAACTTCCAGCTACTTCTGAAAAACATTAAAAGCATACATCTACAATAAACCATGTTTTTAAAATAAATAGTATCAATATTAAAAACAAGATATTTGAATGGAACTGTGGATCCTTAAGTAAAGAATAACAAACTCTCCAAAATGAAAAGCCAAAGAAATTTCTTCCACAGGGAAACAGCCCCAACAGAGAAATGTGGGGAAAAAGTGAGGTTCACCTTTTTAAAGGCAGGTTCCTAAGTAAAAATTTGATTCTGAAAATGATGGCACGATAACTGATTTTTTATAAAGTGTACCTAAAATGCCCCAATTTTTCTAAGAAATCCACATTAAGAAAAAAGGTGAACACCATTTCCCTGTTGGAGGTGTCCGTGTACCTAACTATAATGTAATGAGAGAAACTAAACTCCAAAGTGATTTTCATTCATTGAAAAAAGGTGGTTACTCATGAAAATTACCTGGCAAAATGCAAACAATCCTTCTGCATCCAAATAGAGTCTTGTCTTCTATCGTACACAAAAATGATACAATTTACTGTTTGGCAACATGATATTAAAATAACAAAGTTAACTATGAATTTTCCATAATATTCATGAGCTATTATAGGAGCTTGTTATAACAAAAACAATAACCCAAGTCTAATGTTCTATTACCAGTATTACAATCTTGATATAAACTGCCTTTTTTTCTCTCGCCTCTACACATTTCCTTTGTAATTTTTCTACTAACAAGGCACACACATTTAGCATTTAGCATTTCATTTTCCTTGAGACTTCTGTACCCTAAGAAACAATGGTATAAATATAAACCCTCAAAATGTCTCCATAGAAGCACCCTTAGAAGGTTAATATTGAACAACATGCTGACCTCAAAGGACTTGTGTTTTACTCTCATAGAAATTATGTCAATCTAAATATTTTTCTTTTAAAACCCCTCAATTTTTTTTAATAATGATAATAGTGGGTTCTTATAGCGCTTATGTCTGTCAGACTTGTCTCTCCTGGCGCTCCACCATTATTTTACCGACACTATACAGTATTAAACTATTAAATGGTATTGAAGCCAAGTGATCATATTTATTATAGCAGCCCTGTTCAATAGCACACATTCAAGGTTGCATAAGAGTTTGAATTCCCAAACTTTCAAGTCAATATTGCAACCTTAAAGTTACTTCTATTTGGACGTTTTAGAGTTGAACTTTAAATTCAAACCATTGTTCCTTATAATGAATGAAAATTAATCAAGTGTAATATACACCATACCAGATTAATTTTTGACCAATACTTTTCAGGGGTGTCTATTAGTGCAGTGTCAAGTGTTAGACACAGTCAGTGTACAGATCATTATTGACACTGGTGTTTCATGTACTGAACTGAACTGGTATAGCACAGCCTCTTTGCACAAGCACTGACACCAATGTTCAGTGTATCTAACTCAGGTGTTAACACTAATGCTCAGATTACTTAACATTAGCATCAACACCAATGTTCAGTGTATCTAACTCAGGTGTTAACACTAATGCTCAGATTACTTAACATTAGCATCAACACCAATGTTCAGTGTATCTAACTCAGGTGTTAACACTAATGCTCAGATTACTTAACATTAGCATCAACACCAATGTTCAGTGTATCTAACTCAGGTGTTAACACTAATGCTCAGATTACTTAACATTAGCATCAACACCAATGTTCAGTGTATCTAACTCAGGTGTTAACACTAATGCTCAGATTACTTAACATTAGCATCAACACCAATGTTCAGTGTATCTAACTCAGGTGTTAACACTAATGCTCAGATTACTTAACATTAGCACCAACACCAATGTTCAGTGTAACTAACCCTGTAGTTATCTATGGCTAAATGAAGCCCCAGTTACGTGTACTTCAATTTGATTTTCTGCAATTCAATATCTTAGTTCCGTTTCAAATTTCAATAAAATTATCACTGTATGCACAAACCCTTTACACTAGGACTTTGCATTACTTCATCAGAACTGGACCTAACACTTACACTGCACCTGAAGAAACCCACTTTACTTTTAACACCCGATCATGGCATAGTATAAATGCATAAATTCTGTCAATATGTCACTTTTTTCTAGTGATAATGCTGATACTCGTTCAAAAATCCCGCTTCACAAATATGATATACTCATCAATATAAATGCACTGTACACAATATGTTTCCACTAATGAAATATATTCTATCATCATTCTTTTTTATTTTCGTTATATTCTCACACCAATCAACATTCACAAGGCATCTAATTTTTCTGTTAATACTTTTATTTTCCTGTAATTTATTTAATATCATGAAAGTTCCTATTCTGCATAGCTCTAGTTTTCTATAGGTACTGGCTCAATACTATTTTATATTTTTTTAGTGAAAAACTTTTTCTTCAGTGCTCCAACCCTCCTTTTTCGCAAGTCACACTGAACGCTCACCACCGACTCAATATCTTTATATACTTTCAACTATTTGCATCAGTGCTATACCAAACTTTGCTCATTCATAGAAAATTAAGATTAAACAGTTAACAAAATTAAACCTAATACACAAATGCATACCTTGCAACACTTAAAGTTTCTGAATAATGACAAAACCAAGGAAAATATTGAAAGTTAAAACACATTTTTGCAATCACATGTATCAATTTTTAAACCAATGCAATAAATTTGTATTACATAAAACTACTGAGATCAACTATTCAATTAACAAGAAAATAAAACAACTCCAAAATGTAAGTTCTCACAGTTTATCATATCACAATGATTAATCAATATCACATATGTGCTTGTTACTTATCTCTGCACTTACTACTTAATGGAATGCAAATATATCATGAGCAATTCTACCAATCAACTATTAATTTCTTGCTCTTTCTTCTCTCCCTCTCTCTCTCTCTCACACTCTCTCTCTCTCTCTATTATCTATTATCTCCCCCTTTCTCTACTCTCAATTTCAAACATCACAAACTAGATTTGTATTTTGTTAACATAATACAAGTCATGTATGTTCTCTTTTTCAAATAATTCATAGTATTTCCTCTCCATTCAACTATTTGGTTGTCTGACCTTTATAGTACACAAACATCTAATCTTCTTGTCAGCCAAGCATTATCAATTCAAAACAGTTTTCTTGACATATCATTTCACTTCATATATTCATATATTTCAATCAAACAAAACATATCATTTTCATATACTTTTAGTACTACTGTCAATAATTCCTAATTCAATAGATTTCCTTGTGACACGATCACAAAAGCTTTCAAGAAATCAAGTCATGGACATTTTCAATACCCTACTATATATTCCATAGAAATCATGTTTGTGTCATTGTTATGTGCAATGCTAGTGAAATTGCCCGAGGTTGATTTTTTGAAAGTTTCTGTGATCATGCTATGGTGAAAATCCACTACAAGTGCATCACTTTGACATCCATTCAAAAACAATTTTTAATATTCAAAATAGCCTGAGTGCTTAAAGAAATATAAATTGTGACAAAAGCATCAACAAATTATCATTTATGACATGAGTACATTTCTTGTCTATACATTTATATCATAAAACAAACACAATGTAACCACAGAGAAAAAATGATATATACCAAAGTACCAAATACATGTTTATAGTAATACCTGAGTATCAAAAAACAATTATGCTTATAATTATTGTCTTGATATCATCATGATTTGAACAAACACTTAGAACTTAACACGAGTGGAAAATTATTATAAAGAGATATCCACCTCATGGTTTAACTAAAACAATGGGTTTTCAAGTGATAGCATAGTAATTAATTCAATCACATCTGTCCAGTGTACTATTGATGTTACATAACATATTTGTGGCATAGAGGGTGGAGGAGATGGGGGGGGGGGGAGTGGGAAGTGATCGGTATAGGGAGACATGAAGTTCATAGGGATCAAGAAAAAGTGCATTTTGTTGGGTGGGGGGGGGGGGGGGAGGCACACAGAGAAAGAGATATAGACAAGTTTAAATTAGTAGAGATATGAATTATAACTATGGAGAGAGAGAGAGAGACAACGAACAAAGAATTTGTACCACAGAAACATTGATTGATTTTAAAACCCCCATGTATTACCTTTTTAATTGTAATTAAACATAACCAACTTGTTTACCATGGGGTTTGTTAAATCACTTTTGAGGTATGAAGACCTTTTGGTTCATCTGGGAACGTTGTCTAGAAGTGGTGTGTTGCCATGGTACCAAATATAAACATGGAAATGGGGAGGAGGGTGAGAGATGGAACCTTATCTTTACACAGTATTGGAAGGGAAAACACGTAACAGTAAGGTCTTGAAGATTTTCAGATTAGGGGGTAATACGTCCGGATTCAAAATGTGGGTGGAACTCTTTCTTTGGGGGGGGGGGGGGATGGGCAGCTCATGATTTCAATCAAAATGTTGTCATCACTGAATATCCGAACACCTACTTATCTAACCCAAAGGCTGAGGGGGGGGGGGTGGGCTTCTACCAGTCTTCTCCAGAAAGGGGGGGGGGGGACAGGGGATGACCGGGAGGGGGAGGAGGGGTGTCAGGGGAGCAGAAAGTAAGAAGAGGAGGAAGAAAAGAAAATGAGGGGGGGGGGGCACAGAGCAAGAAAGGGTTTAAGATCGAGGTCTGAGAGGGAAAGAGAATGATTCATCTTACAACTTTTTTTACTTGTCTTCCGCGGAGGAACTTGGCTGACTGGTGGCCTAGAACACTTCCTTTTTCTGTCTGTTCTCATTAGCTCGAAACAGCATTTACAGTTTTTCTTCCCATTTGAATTTATCCCTAAACTCTGATAGCACGCAGGACACAAACTGTTATAATCCACAGTACTTGTTTGTACGGACAGCATGTGAAAGAAGAAAAACACAATCATTTTATGCCATCTTTGTATTTGCATTTTGCTCAAAAATATGAAATAATATCTTGATCGTTTTAAGTGTAAGTTATGTTTGTATTCACGTTTTGTTTCTGTTTGAAGTCTATTTAGCTTGGAGACTGTGTAGTATATATATATCATCATTACCAGTGTTCAAGGCGTTGAACAAGTGCAGCATTGTCAAACTACATTCACAAACAAACAAACACATTCGCAACAAATATAGTAATAACCAACAGGAAGAGACAGGATAGAGAGACAGTGTACATATATGTGAGAGGTATACCTATACTCAAATAATGTGTACATGTATACAGACAGATCACATCTACACTAAAGAATCAAATGGGCCAAGGGAAAAGAATTAAGGAAGATATCGAGAATGCAGGAGGATGATAAAGAAAACAAGAGAGGAAAACAGAAAGACAGGAGAAAGAGAGGGAGAGAAAGAGTGACAGAGAGAGAGAAAGAGGAGGGGGAGGGAGAGAGAGAGAAACAAGGAGGAAAACAGACTTAGCATGAGAGGAATTCATTGACAGAAAGATGGATTGATGAGAGGGAGATGGACGTATTCTTATTGTTATTATTTCATTAAGGTTCTTGTCAAAATTATATATAACATTTTAAATGCCTGAGGATTTAAAACATTGTTTACTGACTTCCCATAGGGTTTAATATGGAGACCATCAAACTCCTGTGGGACAGCTAGGGGTCGAATAAATATCATGCACTCTATAACTTCCCTTGGGAGGCAGAAAGGCATTATCTCTTTGCTAAATGATATACTGGTACCTTAAAACCTTTTTGGCTCTCAACATAACCATGGCAAAGAAATAATTAACCTCAGTATACTTGCAAAGAGAGGACTAGGCACATGTATCTAGTATTAAGGAGTGGTTAAAGCTCCTTGATGGTAATGTTCCTGTACAGTCTCTGGCGACCTTTCCAGGTCAACCCTGTTTCCAAATTGTTGATGAAATTAAAAATGGGATGGGTCAATCGTAAACGATGAGGAAGGTTTTATTAAGATTTCATTAAGACCCTGCAGTAGGCTCCTTAAATGAAAGTTAAGAGCTTTAAGAGGAAGGCGTTGCAAGGCCCTAATTTGCCAGGACAGTTGCATTAGTAAATGCATCGGGAGACTGTACTTAGTCATCACTGGAGCTTGATTTCATTTGCAAGTTTGGCCTGGCTTCAGACTTGAAAAATTGTCTAATTATTATGCAATGTTGATTAACTTTGAATTAATAGTGGCTTTGATGTAAAAATATACATACAACTATACAAATTTATCTGCTCACTCCTTTGATAGTTTGATCTACTCTAATTTGGGTATTTTTGTTGCTTTTTCTGTCACATTTTCTGTCAACTTGTGCACACAAAAAAAGGTTCTGAACGAAATGTCATGGATAATGTCTTAAGTTTTGAATGAGGCTAGCAAGAAATAAGATGTTGGGGATAGTAACTTACTTCTCTATATCCCATTCATAATACAGGAGTTTGGGAGAAGGCTCATAATCTATTAACCAGGGAATCATAGGGAGGATTTCTAGTGAAATCTCACGAAAAAGCTGACTGGGTTGATTAATGAACTTGTGTGAATGTTGTGTACCTATTCTTTTTAGTGTATAAGGGTTTTCATTGAATACCATGGCAACACGTAGATAAATAAATAAAGAATAAAATTCACAAATTCACACCATGGCATGCTAATTTCTTATCCCTTTTTCGGAGGGGGGGGGGGGTCATTTAGCACAAAATAGTTATAATAACTTGAGTGTCAGTAACAAATAAGGAGGAAAGAGAAAATAGAACAGGGAATTATGTGAGTGACAAAGGTTACAGATAGATAGAGAGAGGGAGAGAGAAGGCAAGAAATACACACTCAGCTAGAGAGAACAGAAGAGAGAAGAAAAGGAAGATAAGAGAGAAAGAAAGGAGGAACGAAAGAGCTGAAAAATACTGAGATACAGAAAGGAAATGAGGATGAGGTACACAACGACATACACAGAGACACTCACTTAAAAAGTGTAGAAAAAACACTCATTTCTTCAAAGCATACCAAACTTAAAAGGACAGCGAGAATTCACTCAACGAAACATAATGTAATATATATCACCATCACTGTGTTTAATATTCTCTTTTTCATATCAAAAAATTCTCATATTGAAACATTTAAGACATGCATACAAAAAGACAAAGCTATAGTTTGCATTATTTTGGCAGAACAGATGTATATATACTACAGAGTCCACAAGCATTATGAAATTTAAATAGATTTCTCAAAAAAGACAGTACCAAAAATTAAATAGCGAATAAACCAAATAGAGTCAAGAAAATGGGCCTCTAATTTGATTTTACGAATGTATACAGCAATTTGGGGAAGACTTTTCCCCCAGTTTATTTCCCTTTTTTTAAAGGTTTTGTAAATTCAGCATGCATTGTTTTCTTATCACTATGTGTGTATTTTATTCTTATGAATGTAGAACAAGACTTTTGATCATCATATGCACAATCAACGTTACTACTAGTTAGCCTGTATTCATTTTGAAGTTTTTTCCCTTCATTCTGAGGTTTTCTTTTTCTTCCACTTTAGGGATTTTTTTCCTCCAAAGAACCAAACCAGGTAAAGATATGTAGACTTCTGCCTCGTAAGTTTGTCTTTTTCTTACTTTCAAAAGAGAAAGAAAAAAGGAGACTACTTGGTCCTACAAATTAAGAAAATGCTGCCCTGAACTTCAAATGGTCCACATGGCTGATATGTCACTAAATTGTGGACTTAATTGTGTGACTTCAGTCACATAACTTTCTCCAAAAGAGTTCACTCATAATTATTTTGAGTGCCAGCAGACTAAAAATGAAATTATTTCTCAGAATGTTCCGAGTTAGAAGGAGAAAATAAAGGTGTCGAAAAATCACAAGAGCATTGAAATTAGTTCCTTTGAATAAGAACGGAAATTAGCTGAAGCCAGTTTGTTGTAATTCTTTCACAACTCTTTTTATGAAAGTGGAAAAAGGCACTAAAGATCAGCTTGGTTGGTGGTGGACCTGAGACTTTGATTTTGTCATGGATTTTTCCAGATTTTGTGGCAAAGCTGTCAGATGGGACTAAGGAAAAAAAGATATCAAACTTGTTCCACTGAACATATAGCGAATGCCTCACTTTTATCTGCGTGAGAAATAGACCATATTTTTGAGCTACGTTATACATCAAACGATCAAAAACAAATGAAAACAAAGATTGTCAACCAAACCACTTTCTGTTCTTTTGTACTGTGCTAACAAACCACAAGGTTCACTATCCACTGTGCTATATAAACTAAACATGAAAAACAGAAACACAAAACTTGATGAGGATTTAAGTCAGAGACAAAGATCTGTCCCGAACATATCCAAAAATTGAAATGCAACAAACAATAACAAGTTAAAAAACAACAACTTTTTCTTTGCTTTAGCTAAATACGGTTTCATCATCACTCGTTCACGACTTGGCCATTCAAAAACAACAAAAATACTTGAAAATATGTAATGAATAGTTATGAATATAGAATATATATATTTTTGAATATTGTGACAAAATAAGTTGTGGCTACAAGTATAAGTTTGATCTGTTTAAGTTACCACAAGAAAAATGTAATGATTGCACACAGCACATGGGTAGTTATATAATATATAGATTTCTCAAAGAATAAAGAGCATGATACTCTCTCCAGGAGAACTTCGCTCTCTAATTCAATCTTACGTTTATATATGACATTAGATGTATTACACCAGACCTCACAAAATTACAGTTTAACCCTATGTCTACCAAAGACACGCTCTACTACAGGCCATCGGCCCACTCCAGAAAGCTAAGAGTTAACACATCACCAATAAGTTCATGTTACACATCTATTCATCAAATACTACGTCCATACCTGTTACAGAAAAACCAAGACTGAAATAAATAAAAAGACAGGAATTACTCTTGTCATTTGGTTAATACCTTAAATACCATGGTCACAAACTTTTTTTCACATTTTTAGTTGTCATTAAAAAAAAAATTATCAAATATGTCTAGAATTGTGCTATTGTCGAAAATCTAAGGAACCCACACCGAATTAGAATCACCAACTAAAACAAAACTATTACCCACATTCACTTAATAACAGATTAGCTTCAAACTTGCATGTCTATCTCCCCTTGTTTTTATGATTCTCCTGTTTATGTGTAGACATATTTGTGGTTTGCAGCCTGAAGAGTAACTTTGAATGTTTGAACAACTCAAGATATAACACACAATGTACAAGGTACCAGAGTCTCTCTCACTGACTGTCATGAAACCTCGATCATCTCACAACTACTACTAAGTGACCTCTGACTGCTGAGTGACCTTGTGTCAAAGTCCTCCTCGTCCTGGTCTAGTGCTGACCGACCGTACTCAAGGATCTCCCGCCGTGCACTGACTACGATCTCTGAAGTGACCACTTCTCGAGAGCACGAGCCAATCTCCTCACAGGATTGGCTGCGGATGCTGGGGTGTAGTTTGGGGCGTTTCTTATTATTGCACTTTTTCTTATGGGGGTGTGTAGGTTCAGAGGAGTCAGAGTCGCTAACGTCTGGGGACCCAAAGTTACATTTGGTTATGTACGTCGCGACCCGATCCATGGCTGTTGTGGGTGACTGATGGATTTTCTGAGATTGACTGGATTCCTCAACGCTATTCCCAGACTCCTTTCGCTTTTGCCAGACCTCGCTGTCACCGCGGCTAGTAGGACTATCGTCTGCTTTAGCCTGAGGGAATGAGAAGGGATTCCAGCCTGATGGGAGTACCTGAGGGGTTTCCATGTCAGTTAAACCCTTGGATTTCTGACTAGAGTCTGGTTTAAGGTTAGCACTGCTGCATGCACTACTAGCAGCTGAGCTTAGGTTGATGTCTGGAGAGATCCCAGAGCTAACTGAACCATGCATCCATGAACTACCACTAGGATCTAAAGCTGGGGAAGCTGTGCTGCTAAGACTAAGGTCACTAGTCACTGATTGTCCACTACTTTGACGGGAGAAGAAGGGGTTTGAAACATTTCCGCCTACGACGGCTGCTGAGGATTGGATAGGGGGTGGAGAGTTCTGAGGTCCAAAAGTTGGTTTCTTTAGCGCACTTGGTTTTTGTTGGTCCTGTGTTGCTGAGGAGTTTGCGACCCTTGTGTTGCTTGAAGCAGGGTCGGGGTGATTTATTCGTGAACGTCCAAACTGAAACCCTACGGATGTCTCGCTGTGTTTGTGCCTCTGGCTTCTGCTGGTTGAAGGTGAAGCAGGAGCAGTGAGGACCGATGATCCCGAAGCAGCAGGGATCAAGTTCTCTGCAGCTTGTACCTCTGCGCAGATGGTTTCAGAGTTTGAGATAAGTCCTTCTAATTTCAGCTTCTTTCTCTCCACCTTACTCTTAGAATTCTCTGGGTGCGACCTCTGGATGCCAGTGCTCAAGCCCGTTTGCTGGGCCTGGAACTTTGCGCATGCCTCCACAAAAGGGTTATTATTGCGAACTTCTGGCGAATGTACACTGAGGTGGCTCGTACCCCAGGCGAGTTGTTCAAGGAGGCCGGAGGGGCTATTGCAAAGGGATCGGGACTTCTTTGAATCTCCTGGCGAATTGAGCAAGAGAACGGTCTTCTTAACATCAAGACCTGTTGGTCTTTGTAATGTCCTGCTCGGGGCACTCATCAGGTCTAGTGTAAGGTGGCTTGTAGAGCGTTTCTCTGTTACAAGCGTCTGTGTTCCCACTTCTGTAAGGGCGTCACGGCTGAGCGAGCGTTTGATCGACTTGTTTTCTGAGGTAGGTGTGGTGGGAGCATCAGCGAAAGTGACGCGGGGTAAAGTCCTGCTCAGCCTGGGGCTTGCCTTGCCCGGCATGTAGGAGCACTTCAATGGCAACGAGAGGTTTTCCAAACTGAGTTTCCTGATATTGGGCCTCATTGGGAGCATCGATTCTTCTAGCCCCTTCCTTGGGTATGTAACCTTTGACGATTCTGCCTTTGGAGAGGTCAGCATACTAGAATGCTCACTGGCACAAGCACCTTCCTCTTTTTCCTTCATCTCTGAAGGTTCAACGTCCTCCTTTGGAGGTCCAGAGGGTTGAAGGGTCGAAGGTAGGCCTTGCCTTGTTCGGATGATCTTCTCATACTCCAAGAGCTGGCCGAGGAAGTTGAAGTTTGGAGAAATGGTTGCCCTCTTCTCTTTGACATATCTGAAAATTTAAAAAAAAGTAGAAAATCAGATTATCAAACTTGCCCAATCCATCACTTTATATCATGAGAGAAATTTTGAGTGAAAATGAATTAATCTAATACGAAGAATGGCTAGATATATCTACAAAATACACACTACACCCTGTATAATCATCCTGAAAAAATTATCAAAATGCTGCAGTTATTCATGTCTTCTTCTTTTTAAGTTTTGCCCATTATACATAATCATTTCCTGAATGCAAACGTCAGTGAATAACAAATATTGTGATAAAGATTTTGAAGGACAGCATGAATATGTATGGGTGGGTCCATGCAAGGCAAGAAGGCTGATTGCTGTACATTATCACTGAGAATCTATCAGGGTCAGCCTTGCATTCTGGCAGGACCTGTGTCTTTACCAGACCTACATGTAGCCTCGTATCCCAAACCAATTTCCTCCTTGAGTCCAATACCGGGGCCATCAATCTGACCTCACTGACTCATCCACTAAAAATACATTCTTCCTAACCTCTGAGCTGCATCTATATGCATCACAAGCTTTACTTCGTCTTCCACTTTACCAATGACCTTCATTACAAGATGATCAATCATAACTACAGGTCAAGACTATATGTACAGTCAAACCTGCTGTACCAACCACCTGTATAGAAAGACCACCTGTCCATAAAGACCACATTTATATTTCCCCTGAAAATCGGTTCTCATTGAAACCTGTACTAAAGGAACCTGTATATAAAGACCACCAGCCTATAAAGAGTTGATGCCCATCCGGCTTTCAACAGTACAGCTGCTATGTCAGGCAATTCATTTTACCCATTGCACTTTGAACTGGCTGGTTCCTGTGTAAAGCCTATGTGAAAGTGAGCATTCAGTAGTGGACGTGTTTACTTACTTGTAAGCCTCGTCAACATTCATATTGAGGTATCGCATGATAAAGGCAATGGCAACGGTTGGAGATCGTGAGATCCCTGCCAGACAGTGAACGATGACGCTTCCATTCGCTGACCGAACCTTGTCTGAAAGAACAAAAAACAAAATAGGAATGAAAAGAAATGATTAATAATACAATTATAGGATATCAAATCAGAAAATGACTGTTAGAATAGAATGGTTGATAATAAATATATTTTTAAACTTGTTGCTTGTGTGTCATTTGAAACATATCGTGGGATATGTTCTGTTTACTTTTATTGTGGTTTTGATAATCTTCAAACAAGCAGGGTCAACGCAAATATGCATCATCATGATGCCATCTAAAATCTCCAAGTGCCTGGTACAAAGACTAGATCATCATTTCCTCTTGCAGGTGTCCATGATAAGAGGTAATTCTATGCAAATGAGATGATTCGTTCATCACGGCCATTGTCTTACTCATAAGAAATGATGAATATATCCAAATCAAATTTTCACAGACAGGTGTGGCCAGATGTTTGATGAAAAATTATGACTATACATTTCTATTTCCGTGTCATGAAAAAGAGAGATTGTTCTAATTTGATCCTGGCTTAGAAAGAGACTCCGAGTCACGACCAAGGGATGGCTGGCTGGCTGGCTGGGAGGAGCCTCATGCTACATTGACTCACAGCATATTTAATATGGATTGAAGTGCATGTACAGACTGAGTCAATACAATGGATATTCGTTTGATCATTAAGCAAGTGAAGGTCTAATTATTTCCAAAGTATCAGAGATCTGCTCTCACCCTTCATCTTGTAATTAAGATATAGTTTTCCTACATGCTCAAATATGAGTTCTTATCCCTTTATAATTATATGTTTCTTAAAATGAGTAAACATTGAAACAGAGGAAAGATGTCAAATACTCTTTGGAGGTGTTAGAATATTGAAGAGAGTGTTGAAAGTGAAAGAGAAAGAGCTTTATGAAAACCTTGGCTCCCAGTTTATCACAGAAATGTCATCATAGTGCAAAAGGTTGATATTATCTCTCTACATGATGAGCATGAGTAGTAGGGTCTCCCAGATTATAAATAGAGCTTTAAATAAGCTTGTATCAGTTCAGATTATATTAAACTACCAAAGGCTCTAATACTCTTCTCGTCTGGCTTCCGGGCTACCTGTTCTACATACAACATAATCTTCATCGTCACCATCACGGGTGAAAACTGAAGTGTATTTCTGTCTTTCCCCTTTCAATGCAGCGCGGCTGGGCGGTTTATTTTCAGCACTCAAATTATGATGCGCTTGGTAACAGACATGACAATGCAAAATAGGCTGCTCGGTAATGATCAGTTCGCGATGATCAAAATACAATTTAATTACGACTAGAGGCAAGCTTCATATGTCAACCACTTTCATGAGAGGGGTTTAAAGGTAGGCCACTACACTATGCCAATTATAAGCTAAAATGGCTGACTGAAGTCTGGATGTATTTAGTCTCTTGCTATTAGTGATTCTTATTTCGGCTCAGCTTCACTGTATTATGTATTTCATCACATAGTGTGTATAATTATGAAAGTTTGCATACAGTTGCACAAGGCAACTATGCATTCTAGATATGTAAAAATGGCAACTCTTTCATTCCCTAAAGCCTCGGTCACAAATGCCATTACGAACTGCTACGAACGCCGTACGAACGATTTTCAGACAATGGAAAAACGGGGAGATTCATACGAAAGCATCGTTCGTACGAACCTTTGTGACCGTAGCTTTAACTTGTTACATACATGTAGCAGGAGATATATATATATGGTATCTATTTCATGTAACTGATTTATAACTAATGGGGGGGGGGGGGGGGTTATGAGGAAGTGACCACTCAAATTTGACTCTGATTCATGGTACAGGCACCAGTGACACACCAAGAAAAAGCCATACTCCAAAAAAGAAACCAAACAAAATCAGATTATAAGACTTGGGAATATCGCTTAGTCAGAACACGAGAGGAAATCATGAATGTGAGTAAGAGCTGACCGCTTGTAACGAGGTAATTTACAAGGCACTGGCAATAGCTACAGGTCAATGAGGGTTTAATAATTTCACAAATTTGGTCCAAATTATCCCGTTTTGGTGCTTGGGGCCAGGCATCTCTCATAGTTCTACTGATGAAGATTGACGAAGTTCATTTAGAAATTTGTTCATGATTTGTAGCATTTTTTTCATCAATTCTTTTTAATTTAGAATCATTTTTTTTGGTTTGGAATCAAAGAGTTATTCCATAGAACAAAAAAAGAAGATAATTATCAGGCTATTGATCCCTGATTGGTCTACCCCCACCCTGAGAAGAAACATAGAGGAGGACAAAAATGAGGGAAAAGAAAAGAAGAATGAAGAGAGATCAATACAAAATATGTTTAAAAGGAGAGGATAAAGATGAAAGAGAGAAATATATGAAGGAAGAAAGAAAGAAATGAATGAAGAAAGAAAGAAATGAATAAAGAATGAACGAAAACAGGACCATCTTCTTAAGCTAGTCTTCAGATTGCCTGTGCAAATCCATAGGGAAAGGCAAAGTTGGGATTGAGCCTTCATTCCACAGTGCCTTGCTCAGAAAGCAATGGTGAGAATTGCAATGCTGCCATCTAGTGTCAGAACATGTACAGACTTGAAATGTCTATACAAGTCTGTGCAGTTTTCTGTACATGAATACTACCAATATAAAAGTAATTGTGCTTATGTTGGCCTACATATTAATGTCTTTTTTGTTGTACAAGGATGTCTTGGACATTTTCAGAAGATAAGTTATTTTATATGACTATTTCAAAGATGTGAAAATATGTTTCTTTCATCTTTAAAGAAAAAAGAAAAAAGGGGAGGGGTTAGTTTAGTACATTTTTCGCTACTGACACTCACCAATGAACTCAAGCGCCTCATCGAACCATGGGAGGATCTTCTCGCCATGGTTATCTCGTACCGGTATCCGATGGAAGTGGGTCTGGGGAAGGAATTCTGGGATAGGGCATGACCTGCTGACGTTGAGGACATAATTGATCCCATAATTCTTTAGGCACTCCTCTGACATTACATCCTGCGAGACAAAACAAAAATAACACAACAAATAGAGTTAATCATCTTATGATCAGAAGCTGCAAAATACATTTAAGTATTCATGGTTTTATTAACAAATTTGATGTTTCCAAATAAACAACAGCACTAAACAACATAGGCCTTGTATGAAGAAAGGTCCATAATCAAATCAATGGTAGTCTACTTCTAGTTCTTGCATTAAGTACAGTATAATGAATTTTAGCAATTTATAATGTCATGGCTAATGAAATGAAATTCCTATTGGTATGGACTCGATCATACGCAGGTACAAATATTTCACCTGCACACCTATCACAAAAGAAAGGAGCTTATAAATATAGATATCCAACATCAGAAGAATGTAATTAACTCTCTAAAACACCAGTTTCTAGACTGTATCAATCGGGTCCGATAGTACTTGCACTCCATATGTGAGAGAGCCTTGAATCAAGGCAATAGGGATGAGTCAGAGTGTGAGAGAGAGATAGAGAGCAGGAGTGCAAACTTGTCATATCCTGATCAAATAGGCTCTCTCAAAGAATAGCCCTGCCTGCAGTCAGTCAGTCAGCAAGGGGTTATCTCCTTGTGCAGGCAGACCTACACACATGTATATATATATACAATGCCAAGATTACTCAACAGTATCTACATGCAGGTACCTACATGTAGGTTTGTGTTATCACAATTTGTGATACATGTAACAGCTGAAATGTACAAAAACCAGAACTCCCTAAAATACAGAAATGATTGAAAGAAAAATAACTTCAGTATATATTTGTAATCTACAAGATGTTTAGCATTTGAGTGGCTTTGCTCCACTCAAGAAACAGAATACATTATATATTTTCATGACCAAACTATTATTACTTTTTTTTTGTTGGGGGGGGGGGGGGAGGGGTTGAAATAACAATAGTACTGCAAAGACTCTCATACCAAACAATTACTATTCACAACAAAGTGAACAATTTACTTGATACGTGTGCACTTTTATTAATCAGTTAGAAAGCAGACATTTAAGTGTACTATTTGGTTTGGGTATTTAACACAATATTTTCTCTTGACTCTAGCCGAAGTCCTCACTGTTTTTCTGTAATTCCATGGATTAAAACTATTTTCAGTCACTATTTACCTGCTGCGATCCCAGGTATAAGAATCCAAGCACACGGGTGGGGCCCGTGTTGGTAACCGGTAGACAAGGCTGTGAGAGGGGGGCACGGGCGGGGCAAGGGGGGCGGTTCTGCGACTCACAGAGGTACGGGAAACAAGACTGGAATGATGTGTAGCCACCTATAAAGGAAGAAGAACAAAAGTTTATTATGAAATTCATCATATCTTGAATCCTGTTCTGTGTAAGATGAAATAGGTACAATGTTACTCCATAATAATAATGATTTTCATCACAAATATAATATACAGTAAGTATATTTACATGTACATGCACATATTTACATGTCGTATGTTATCTTGAGTAAATTTGTATTAACTAATACATTCGAATGTTGAAGCCAGCAGCAGTAACTCATGATTATTTTTACAATAAACTTTACCACTTTTTCGGCAAGAAAGAAGAAAAGTAAAGTATGTTTCAAATCTTCATTTTCTTCATTCTTTGTACCAATACAGAATGAATTAAATCTATTTTGAAATAGATTTAGTATTTAAACTTTATATCTGATTTCAGAACTGATAATACTCTACAAAGTCCTACTTCAAACACATGTAGATTTATATTTGCCAGTAATAAAACAAACTTATGACTAATCTTTGAACTTTATCAACAAATATTTATTCAATTTGTCAAATGTATACAAAGACGTCATATCACTTGTTCCAACGTCATGATCCAGTTTTTCATGCTATGCTTGAAAGCACTGCAACAATATCTGTCCCATACTGCGGAACAACGTACATAGTAAGATCATACTCATCGACCCATCGGACTATCCCAAATTGTAACCAAAGTCAACAACGGCAATAGTAGGAACTCTACAATGGACGTTTACATGACCATATTTGGGAGGAAAACCATGTGAGGTCTATAAGCTCACTTTCTCCATTGCTTTCCCTAGACACACACGTACAGGCCGATCATAGAGGGAGATAGATAGATAGATAGAGAGAGAGAGAGAGAGAGAGAAAAAAAAAGAAAGACAGAGATTAAGAGAAAAAGAGAGAGAGAGAGAGAGAGAGAGAATGAGAGAGACATGACATATACAGAGATACACTATACACTGAACATTGAAAAGCTGAGAAAAAGAGACATACACTGTGTTACTACATGTACAGACTCATTTATGATCACACAGAATGACCATGTATGCCTATAATATAAAAACTTTTTTAAAAGTCTACATATTTAATGCTGAAGGCCATGTGCAAAAGATATTGAGAAAGAAAGGATCAACTATGAAGAGAAGCATGTACAGAGACGTAAACAATGAGTGAGAGAGACTTGAATAGAGAAAAGAAAGACAGATTGAGCTAGAGATGGAGAAACAGAACAAGAAACAAAGGTCAAAGGGACACAATGGTTCGGTAGAGATAAATGATTGCAATCTCCTTGAGGTAATGTGTCTATTCTACTTCACTCTCACTACTATTATCATCTGGTTTACACCAGTTCACTCCATCCATGCTATAAAAAGGAAATACGTCGATTTGCGTTCACCTCGGCCCACAGGAAAACCAAGTACTTAAGGGTTACTACATCATACATTGCGCTGGAGAGAGAGTGAAAAAACCCTTTATAAGGTAGGGATGACGTAATCCTTTTGCTGGTTTAATAAACGTCATGCGCTTGCCGATTTAATACATCAGAGAAAAAGCTGAATTTACAGTTTTCCCTCAAAGACTAACTTTGTTAAGTTTAGAATTTATGAGAAGTTCAACTTCACCATCAGAAACTTGCACATTAGCAATATATTTATGAACCCATCTTGCACATCACGTACAAACAAACTACAGAGACAGCTTGTGAGTAATGCATAAAATGTCATATAAAAATTTACAAATTTGCAAATTCCAATATTTCAGTGAGAACAAAAAATGCCTACTGTTCTCTAAAGCATACACATACAGCCTTTACACATAATAAGTTGAATAAAGTATGATGTACAGATCAATTAGGATAATACAAAACTTCTTAAAATCCTGCCTAAAAATAATTATAATCTACATCACAATCATTGTGCATCAACAAAAATCCAAGGTTTTAGACTGATGAAACTTGATGATAAAACTTTTTACGATGCCATATATTTAGATGGCAATAATAGTGATTTTTATTTCAGGTTTTGGCAAAGCAGTATATCAATGTGTTTCATTAGCTTTATGGTTGCCAAATTTATAGTTAGTATCTGACAAATATAATTTATCTTAGAATGGAAAGTAAGAGTTACATTATACACAATACTAACCCAACTCTATGTTTGCATATTAACCTCACCAATATGCTCACATGATTGCACATTTAACCAGTACAGCTGTTATGTCTTTCATAATAAAAAAAAGTGGGAAATTCTCCCCTTAAGGACTTACACCAGTGGAATATCCTCTTAAGACTTAAACACAAAAAAGTGAAATTATCGTTTACAATTTTTTCAATGCATGTATAACATCTTAAAGATTAGGTACATGCACAGTACACCTGTACATGAAGACCTAAATAAATGTTGTTCTTCTTGTAGATATCATATAATACTGGTAATATACAATATTACTACAAATTGCAATGACATTTTTCCACAGAAGAAACACACAAACAAATTAACAATCTGCTTCTTAGTTGAATATGAACAATTCTGTATAGCCTTATGAATAAGTTTTAAGTATATGAAATATAGACGTACGATCCTTACCGCCAGCGGCGACCGTTTTCACATTCCTCTCGACTTGGATAACCATGGTTGGTTTATTTAAATCCACAACTAAAAATCCAGTAACATTGGGCTGAGGAAAAAAGTTGCGCTCCAAAATGCCAAACTATCTCTCAACGTACTCAAGGCAACGGCGAACCATGTATGATTCCAATGATACTGTTCGTCTGCGTGGAGCGGGAGTCAATATAAGTCCTCTCTCTACCGTGATCGAGCAACTTGTGTCTCCTTAGTAGCGGAGCTCTCGTCAACAATGAATGCCTAGCAAATTGGTGGGGACACTCTCTTTCTATTGAGCTGGAGGTGTATGATACAGGCGAAACAGGGAAGAGAGAGAAAAGGACGCTAGTGGTACAGTCATGAGAGAGAGAGAATGAGTGTACCTATAGAGATCCTGGCAGTGCCAGGGTATTCTACAGCCTTACATGGAGATTGCCCTTTGAGTGACACACAGGGTGTATTGTAAACACACAGTCATTACACACATACACACACAGATAATCAGCTGTGCGGAGAGAGAATGAGAGAGAGAGAGAGAGAGAGAGGAAGGACAACCCCAGGATGAGTCATCCCAGGTATTGACCAATCACAGCACAGCGTGATGATGTCATGCTGTTACGAGCCAATCTGGCACTTCCCCTTACACTAATACATTACCAGCGCCTGCTCACCCACCGTTACAGTGTATCCCATTCTTTGTGTATGTGCACCGACTATCTATTCAATAACACACAGGGAGCTATCTAGGAATATATCACTGTGGTATATTCCAGTATAGTTTGTTGTTAAAAGGGTTTGTTATTGAAAGATATGACATCCATTAATTGATCCCGAAGATGGGAGATGGATACCAGGTCTTTAGAGATGCATACCCCTCAGGCGCTCATCAACGCTCATAATACAGTAGTGCATTCTTAACAAGGAGACCATCAAACGAGATATATATTCTCTACAACTGTATGATTCCAATGGAATATATTCCATAACAGTGTCTTCCATATGCCTTGTATACTATCAATATCTCAAGCAAAGAAAACAACAGCTAAATGATTTCGGCTGGCAACATCGGTACACAACATACACACACATAATTATATCACAAATTCTGCATACCCTCGAGACCGAATATTACAACAGAAACTTCAGACTTTACAAAACCAATTATGAACAGAATGTTTCCCACTATTTATGACCAGAACATTTATTACTAAACTCCTCAAAAAAGCTGTGCAATTCAAGTTTGAGCATTGATATCTCTCGTTACTATATGACATATAATAAAGTAACAGGAGAGATATCAACAATTGCAGAGCTTTTTGAGTAGTTTATTTCATGCACCTATGAAAAATCACTAGAAAACTATATTTAAAAAAGGGAACATTTAACATGACTCATTGATACAGCAATATAACATAAATCATATGCAATAACGTTTTGAAAAAATTGTTATTGAACAAGCAGTTACCTTATATGGCATACAATTATATGGAATACAATTATAGAAGTCCATTTTTTAGCCGATGACATTTAAAATACCTACATAAACATGTAACATACATCAAGAATCAAGCAAGAACAGTAGACTGTTGATTTTTTGTTTTTCTTTCTTTCATTCCTTCATTCATTCACACTTTTGTAGTTATGAAAGCAATGATCCACTGCAAGCATCAGGTGGGTTTAAGTAACTCCATCAAGATCTAGATGAATCACCATTAATTAAAAAAGAATTCATATATCACAAATTCTATATAATACTAATCTACACCACAGAGCCGAGGGGGTGTGTCGACTTGTCTGAGGCTATTTCCTTCAACTTCTTATGAGTAATCATCTAATTTAGCGGTTAGCTATGATAATGATGAGCTCATCAAACGTTGGATTAATTATCATTATTCATCGCAAGACATCCTTCATGTAACATACGCCTGAGTGATGCATATATGTATGATGTCATTATATGAAAACCCCATGTCTTGTCTGAATCGAGGGGTGACTCAATAATCATAACCATTACAAGATGGTTGATGTGTTACTTGTCTTATATCTGATTCAAGACTCATTATATTTATCCCATTTTGTCTAAACATGCAACAAATTTGTGTATGATAATACACAAAAGCAGTAATAGCCTGATCAGGTATTTTTTTAATCAGACCACACTAATTTGACTCTTTGATTGTGCTAATGGAATTTTGGAACACTACAAAACCAAACAGAAATCACAAATTATAATTAATCATACTACACAGAAATCCATACAACAAAACTGATATTGATAAACATCAATTTAACAATAAAGGAATAAGTTACTAATTGATATAATAAAACAATATCAAATACAAAGATACAGAATGAATGAATGCAGTACAACAAGGACAAACATTATTGTGGAATGAAATCGTACATATAGGATAATACATGCAAATAAATGTGAAAAGTATGCACTGCAATGCACAAAATAACATTCACAACATGACTTAATCCAGAGCTCCAAATTAACGTTTGTTTGAAAGGGGATCCGGATTTAACGTTTTACAGTCTGTGTGTACGTTCCCTATAGGATAACTTCAAATTAGGGGGGGGGGGGGGGTCTGGACTTAGATTTGGGGCGCCCATGCGTGTGTCCCGGGCACCTGTTAGAGTCAAGTATTTTTACAACAGAAAATCATCAAATATTATGGCAGTTTAAAAAACATGACAGAAAATATGTTCTTTCCACAGTGAAATAAAATACTGAAATGGTAAAACAATGAACACATTCCCAACGTTACGTCACCAAAGATCTACACAAGGAGTTACAAAGCTCAACACTCATCTCAAAACAAAACGACTCTCTCAGCATGTCAAGAGGGAAATGATTTCAGACGTTATTTCCACGCTCCTAGCTGACTCCATCCTACGGAGACCGTCCTATGACGTGGTCAAAAGCCCTCTCTTGGCCATCATCAGATGATGCTTGCAGTCACGGCAAGGATGAGGCATCGATGAGGCATCAATAGCGAGCTCATCTCTAATAACGTTCTCATCACACACAAGCACTGCGGCAAGTCGTGGCATGTTAAAGCATGGCTTCTATGCATTTGAGGCTTGATATTTTTCCTCTTCTGCTTGTTGTTTTCTGTTTGAGCCTTAACGCTTAACAGCTATATACATGTAGTTCATCATATCGTCCCTATTTTCACGAAGTGACGAAAATCGTCACGCAAAGTGAATGCAATTTTTTTTCACTACCGTCACTTCGTGAAAACAGCGACGATATTCTCCATTTCTAAGGTCATTCTATTATAATTCATCCAGCTGAATACTCCTTTCTCTCATTCTCATCAAATCAATACAGGAACTAAGATCTGTATAGGCAATACGTTTCAACCACTTATGTTTTTTCAATGTTGTAATGACAATAAATATCATTAAATGCCAGAGCATCAAATACTGTAGCTCTACAACACACTGGGCCTATAACACAAAAGGCCTCGATTGTGAGATTAAAATGGTATTTTATCCCATTTCATTGTACATTTTTTCAAAACATAAATACCAAGACAAAAAATGAATTGGATATAAATTATGAAATATCAAATTAGCATTTCTCTTACCTGTATAATCCATAGGAGCTTTGATAAGAATCTACCACTATACATACAAAACAGATTAACTATACATTACATCATTCGCTGAGAGCCAGAAGGGTATTATTCCATATCATCTTTAAAAGAGGTATGCCCTTCTTGCCCTCTGCAGTTCATAACCCAAGTGAAACAGCCAGTTAACATCAAACATCCAAACATAGAACAACAAAAGAACCGATAACAGATATCAAACATTGAACATTAAACTCCAAAAAGATGGTGGAATACTCACTCCTTGGTACCCCTCCTCCAAAACATCATGAAGGGTTACAAGTAATCCATGATTGTATAGAAGTTTGATCATTTCATACATTTCAGAGAATATTAGTTATTCTCTGTACAGGAGAGAGTCAAGTTATTAATACATTGATCAATTATGAATAGTCTTGTTCAAGTTTTACCTGCTAGTAAAGACACAGTCTTGAAGCTCTCGTTCAGCTTGGCCAGAAGAACACTCAGGAAAGTGTCAGCGGTGAGGCATGTAATATCCAGTGTGCCTTGATCATAGACTACCACCTCACTGCCAGGGTCTGGTTCGGTCTCGCAAGCCGTGGTGAGGAGCTCCTTGATGGTGATCTGAAAGGGGCAAAGAAAAAGAAAGAAGGAAATTAATTATTCTGGGTCTTGAATAGTGCTTACCACATTATGATATGTAATAATATTGGATATTTATATGACGCAAACATCCAACATGCAATTGCAAGGTGCATGCAGTATCGGGCAACGTATCAGGGCTCAAGTCATGCAAGCTGGTTCCCGTCCTGCCAGTACCCATGGTGGAGAGCGGCAAATGTAGATCAATGTCTTGCTAAGGACATTAGTCCTTTGGCACGACTTGAACCGAGAACTTTGAGATCGTCGGACTGACAAAGCATCCACTAGACACCAACACCTCTACATATGTCCTTATAAGCAAAAGACTTTGGATGTTACCCCAGCTTTAGATCTGGCACACATAGCACTTAGTGCAGTCATGGAATAAATCTTACCAGGTACTCGCTCAACTACACCTGGGTTAAGTTTGGCAAATGCAGATTAATGTCTTGCCAAAGGACCTTTGTGCTGTGGCAGGGAAGTAAATCCCATACCTTATGTTCTACAACACCTCTATCTTAAAAGACATGAGGTTAACTTAATTCTTTTGTAAAAGGCGGGGTTCAATGCCAATCGAATCGTACAAGTGAAAAATGGGGGTCCAGACGCCCGTGAAACCACGCCCCCCCCCCCCCCCCCCAACCCCCAGCTCACCTGAGTTTGGAGGTCTATTTGGAGTACCACATAAAAGCATAATGGTAAAACATACAATAATAAGCAAACTCATTCACAGAAAGGTTGGTATGCAACTTAAACAGGACAAAAGAGAAGAAAAAAATCAATGTTTTTGACACCATATAAGGCAAAACAGCTGATTGTGAATGAGTAGAAATTTTCCACCGCATAATTTTCCTATAAATATCCATGTTTCATACCGTGTTAGTCTATGCACGCAACAAGCATTGTTGAGAGGTGTTATCAATGAGGCCGAGATGGGCTATGACTAACGTGAGAAATCACTGTCTCATCGTATCGCACAGCTTGCCATCTTCTCCATGTTTCCCTTTACCAGATGCTGTTTTTGTATTCTGGTGGTTTGTGTGGCTTCATAAGGGGGGGCTCATTTCATTGCGAGGGGTAAGATTTGGGGGGGGGGGGGGTGATGGGGTTGGAGTTGGATTCGAAGGGTACAAAGAGGACAGTACCGAACATTAATTTCAAAATAGACTTACTACACTCTACAGAAAGTAAATACGATGAAGATGAAATTTCATTTTTCACTTTCCATTAATGTACCTTACCCTACTCTGTTTGTTCCAAAATAGGTAGCTGGGTTAGATAAATCAAGGGAAGGGGGTACAATAATGGATACAAGCTGATACACTTATAAGATAAACCTTCTTCGACTTTTTTCCATAGGATTTTCTAAATTTTGTCAGCATCAGTTTTCAAGCCTAATATCTCCTTACACTTTTATAAACATTCAATTACTATTTTTCAAATCTAATCCTGAAAATCCTGAACACGGCCTTAGAAGTCAACTTAACACTGAACAGGCCTACTTATTCATTATGAAAATCATTTTTTGGTACGTGGTTCCTGCAATCAATTACCCCCCACCAAATGAACTACAGAAAATATGGAAAATTGAATAAGATACAAATAGATCAGGTTAAGCATATGGATATGATTGTATCTCCTTCATAATTTCATTTTTGTCACAGTTGTCACAAGCCCTCAAGGTAAAAACTACTTTCACTCCACAATCGCTGCTGAGACCGTTATAAAATAAAATGTGTGAATGTCTCCCGGCAAACTATCCAGTATTTTCACAGCATGATCTAAACCAGTTGCATGTTGTGTACTATAAAAATTACTGGTCATCTATAAATGATGATGTCAGATGCAAAATATGTTTTAATCTCTACACGATAAACCAGAGGCATTGTATATTTTATGAATAAAGATATCTTGTACCCCTTCCAACCCAATCTCCTAAAGAGACAAAGAAGAAACTAAAAGAAAAACACACAAACCAAATTTCTTATTACCAAATTTAATATGAAAGAAACATCGCAACTTACGTCATGTCATTGATTGCTATGTTAACTATTGTCTCTAGATCAAAACATGAAAACATTCATAATTCTTTGAAATACTTCCAAGAACCTTTTTTCTTTGGCACAGAATTTGTCTTTTTGACGGTGACCACAATCATTACAAGCGGAGTCAACTCAAGGGAATACCTAATCCTACAATCCCCATCAAACCAGACTGCCTTTTCCTTAACACTTGTTCACAGAATTAAATGAATTAAAGGATAACAATTATGATTAAGGTTATAATTTTTAAAGGTGTCTATTTAATTCACGATTTTGTTGAGGGCAGGGAAGAGGGTTATAGTTAGGAAATGCCAGAAGGAGAAGGGCACATTACTACCCCCCCCCCCCCCCCGCGCCCCCTCTTTCTCCCATCTTTTGAATACATCATTGTGAACATCACTTATCTACTAAGGAATTTTAATTTCAAAACTTACAAAAGCTAACCATAGCTTCCTCCAATTAACTTCATTATAATTGAAATTGAAAACACTACTTGCAGGGGGTTATATCAGTCTCCCTTTTTATGTTAAACCAAGATGTAATTTCACTCATTAACTTCAGAGAAAAGGAGGAGATGAAATCTGGAGCAATATATCTACGACATTGTACAAGTATTGATGCCAACATATTTTGGGCCATAATGTCACTTGCTACAATTTATGTTCTCAAAGATGATCAGGGCCTTTAAAACACAGGTATGAAAGAGGGAAAGCGTCAAAACAAAACCAGGAGGCCTTGGCTTTGACCACAAAAGAAGAAAGGCAGACCCCCTCAAACAGGAAACCACTATTTTGAAGGAAACCTCAACTTTTAGGTGTCTACCACCCCCCCTCTCTCTCTCTCTCTCTCTCTCTCTCTCTCCTCTCTCTCTCTCCCTCTACTCTCTTTCTTCCTCTATCCCTCTCTCTTCCTCCCTCCCTCTCTATCTCTCTTCCTCTCTCTCTTCCTCTCTCCCTCCCTCCCTCCCTCTCTCACTCTTTCCCACTTCCAAACCAACCAGACTAGCAATCATTTCTTTGTTGACAATCTGTGGCTAGCCTCTGGAATAAGGGCAGGTGCAACTGCTTCAAAGTTGTGAAGTCTTATCTGAACAAAGTCTTTCTACATCATGCCTCATTCTTCATAACATGAAACAAACATGGGCTTAAGATTACGTCCACACAGAAACAAGACTGAGCTGATGACTCATCAAAGTGACATTGTTCTTAACCATGACACAACTTTGTACACTGAACTACAATGTTAAAGTAAACAGAATATTGAACTTGTCAGAACGCAAGAGTTCATACTATTGTGAATGCTGAGAATTGTCTCAAGTAACATGACTCAGTATCTTTAATCCATAGATTTGTTTGCTCTACTCGAGTGTCAAGAAAGCTGATGTGACCTACGGCTTTTAGTCCTATCCACAGGACAAGGTAATTGTAATATGCAAGCACAGCCTACAACTGAAATAAAACCTGAAATCAACTCATAGAAATCCATTCTGCCTTGAGTAAAACCTTGACCACCTCGACAATTCTCGCTATCACCTATACGCCCAAAATGCCTGGATGTAGCCTCTCGGACATAATTTTGAGCTTCTTCCGGAACTTACTGATAATGTACTTCTTTATATTCTATAAAGCCTTGAGTCAAAAGTAGCTTTGTCAGTATCTGGCTGTGTCAGCTACAGTACAGGGGCTATAAAGTGTAGTAGTATACCGGGCAGTCAACATAGCCTCACAGCTCAGACTCTCCGTTCTCCGTTCTCTATCTTCCTTTACTTCTTGTACTTATTATCATTTTCATCATCAGTTTAATGCTGATTTATTTTTGATCTATTATTATTGTATATTGTTGTATGTTGGAAGCTTGTAGAATAAAAATAAATCAATCACACTATGATGACATGGGTTTGTACCTGCAGACTAGGCCCAGTACAATGACTGGTATGAACAGTTCTTTTCACCACGAAAAGGAAATGGGTCCCTTTGTCATCCCACCCAAAACTTCCTCTCGCTGTCTCTGCCCATTGGGGCAATCCTCCACCTGCACACAGCTAGGGTCACTGACCCCTCTTAATATCCACAACAAACAAAACCACAACAACACAACCAGCAATAAACAAATATTTGTAAACAAATGCAGACCCTGTGCTGTGTAAACCTTGAGAATAGACAAACCCACAAACAAAAGAAGAACAACAGAGAATAATGGGAGAGTTAAATACTGTTTATAGTTCAAGTGTTCCTGTTTGTAGACATGATGCTGATCCAACAATTGATGACTTCTATTGCATTGTATCAGGCAGATGACCCAGTTCAAATGGTTGTACTTATGGCTCTAGTTTTGTTTGATTTGTTTGTCACAAGTTTAAGAGTGAAATATACATATCTCAAAAGGATACATGAAGAGCAATACATTGTAGTGTGAAATCAGCTTTACGATTATAAGCATAAAGATAAACTTGAGTTCTGGTAAAAAAAGAAAATGAATTCTCACAGAATCTAACGAAACTTACACTGAATGTTCAAGATTACAAATAAATGTCATGTGCCAAACAATTTTGGAAGAAAATGTATACTGGCTGAGTTATGAGCATAGAAAGATAAGGAAATCAGGGTAGTACTAGCCCTGACACCATGTGTGTTGTCCCATATACATCTTTCTGTGTAAGTGATTGTTACTTTACCAAGACTCTGCCAAATTTATGATGATTTTGATGACTCCAGAACCTTGCATTACACACCATTACTTACATGCTATATGAATAACTTTTCTGATCCATTCCACACCTTTTCTTTCACAATGCAATCGCATTACCAGAACTCAAGTTTATCTTTAATCTACCCACACTTTGAAACAATGACATTAATCATTCCTTTGACGCAACTGCCAAGTAGGGGGTAACTATACTATTATCAGAGAGCAAAGTTCAACAATATGTCGTGAGAAACACAAAACAAAACATTCAGCTTAAACAAACACCTATCCAAACACTGATGCGCAAATGTTCATTGGCATGTTAACAAAAATGATGACTAACTGGGCTTAGGTTTGGCTTTAAAAAAAAGGTGAATTAGAGAACAGTTTGTTCAGACATGGCAAGCTGTATGAGGTTTAATGGAATGACAAGACCCCTTGAAATAAATTATGCATCAGATGAAAGAAAGAATGGTCTTAAATTATATGGGTAGAACTATACCACCAGTATCTCTGTCAAGATATCGAGTTCATCATTGAGTTCAGCATTAGTCATGTTCACCTATCAAAACAAATAAATCTTGAAATGAACAACATAGATATGGGTTCATCTTCATATGCACGAAGGCTAACTTCAGGAGTTCATGACCATTGTGTAATTGAACTCAAACAACAGCATCTTCATCTCAATGAGTAGAGGCCACGCTTTTCCCTTCACCTGGAAAAAGTCAGAGAAGCTTTAAAAAGTTCCCAGAAAGCAACAAGGAAATATCAAACTGATCATGAAGCCTTTCACCCATTAAAGTTGAGTTCTGGTCATGTGATTACATCCTGTAAGAAAGGTTGATCATAGAGTGTGTACCGGTATACTCTGAGGGTCGATCATTAGAAATGAAGAGAAATTGACCCCATCTTTAATGAAGTCACATACACTGTACACAGAAATGTGTACACGGGACTACACATATAATGGCATGAAAATTTTCTCCAAACTTCTCGGCAAATTCTCATATTTTTATCATGATTGAAGAACAATCCTTCTCGTGGGACATTTCTCTTATGATATTCTTTCAACCTGACATAAAAATTGGGAAGTCCTCAAATCATTACTCACCTTCAGTCCTTTGACAGAAATTACGAATTCAACCTTCTTTTAAAAACGTCATACCAGCACGTTTACCAAAACCTTACTCATTCCTAACTACCAGTACCAGTATTACTGGCAAAGTTTAGTTGAACAGGGACTTGAACGGCTCACTTTATTGGTCAGACAACAACCCCTATCTACCGATGACTCACATCATTGTGGGGAGCTAGCATGACTGAAGGACAGAGAGAGACACACACGACCACTGCAGGGGTTCTTCTTTTACAAAATGATAAAAGTTTGAGAAATAAAAAGAGAGAGTGGAGTAGAATAATGACTCCATGTTGTTTAGCATAAATATGGAATGTGACGCAATTTTATGGCTAGGTGATTTGTTTAAGGGCATGTGAAAACAATATTTGGCATAATTATTTGTGATATTTAGTTTCACCATTGTACAGCTTCTATCATTGTTCATGGAATCTATTTTTTAAAGACGATGTTTATGCCCGATATCAAAGAGGTTTTCTATTCTTTCTCTTTTTAGAGTAAAGGGCAGCAGATAACTTGTAAAAGTTTATTCATGACATTGATAATTGATAATATTGGAAATGCCACATGGACAATGATGGAAGGGAATCACACGCTACATATTGATGATAGATGATTTGGTTTGGTTTGGTTTTAGTATTGAGCATTTGTCTCACCTGACTGCTATGAAAGCGTGTGTACGCTTGTTAGTTAGCAACCAGGGGACCAACAGCTTTCAGTCCTCTCTGAGGGACTTGGTAATGAGGATTAACCCTTACTGAAGGGCAGTAGAGCGTAAAATTTGTCTCCAACCTGGTTCGACACCACTGCGCTACCAATAGGCGCGTCTTTATCATCTCGAGATTGCCAAATATCTTGAGATTGCCAAACATCTTGAGATTGCCAAATATCTCGAGATTGCCAAATAGCCCGCTATTTGGGAAATAATCCCAAAGTAACTAATCGCGTCTTCACTATCTCGAGATTCGACCTCGAAACTTGAAACTCGACCTTGAGATATTTTCCTCAGCGTTAGTGTGTATTGCGAATCTTCGGTCTAGTGAAAATGCACGGGACAAATAGCTGGATATTTTGCAAACTATCCCAAGATATCTTGGGATGACAATCCTGACCAAATATTCTTCTAACTGCTACTTCGGTCTGATGAAGACGCAAATTAGCTGGATAGTTTGCGATCGGGATAGTTCAAATAGCTGGATATTTGGCAATCTCGAGATAGTGAAGACAGGTCTATTGAGCCTTTGGGTCTCCTCAATAATGTCTGGTAGAGCCATCAGACAAATACAAGCAACAAGTACTGCAACAAAACCCAAATGACACACAGATGGACAGACAGAATACAGAAGAAGAGTAAGAAGACAAGTCATGGGTCTTGTTATGAGTAAGAGGAATTGGAATACCAGATACCAGATAACATTACAGGGGTGCTTGCTGGTAGCTGGTACCTGGTGGGATCCGTCTTAGTCATACTACAAACTTTCACACTCACTCATCCCGCTAGCCACAAATCATATTTGTGAATGACTCCATGCTCACTACCCACCACAATGAGCAATTCTATTGTGTTGGTTTGTTCTGTGTCAGCCCTTGGGGCTAGTAAATCGTGGGGAGACCCCTTCCCCCCCCCCCCTCCCCATTGTATTGGAAAGCATGTACACCCCTCCCCAACCATTTACCACATAGTTATCCAAAGAAAGGATGCAATCCATGGTTTACATTTGTCCTTAACTGTTAACCCATAGAGTTAAATTGTATACACCCTTGCTGTACACTTTAAACGAATAGTATTTTAGCAAAATAAAGAAAAGATGAATGTTCAAAGAATCATTAACATATTGTACATCACTACCTTTAAAAATAGTATCCCATAGTATTTGGTAAAGTTTTTTGCAAACAAACTTGGAGAATATAAGGAGTCATTGCCAAACATCAAGGTGAACCCAGTGTTCATTTCTTTTGAAAAATAACAAAAAGTAAGAAGAAACTTTAAAACAAAATCTCAACATCATCATGAATTTTCTCTCTTCTCACTGTCTCATCTTCCTATACTTTTGCCATATCATGTAGTGAGAGGTACATGGAGTTCATGATATCGTGACAAGATACATGTATATTATTGGTTTAAGTTTACCCAATTCTGGGGATTAATGATAAATTAGTCATTTGAAGTGAATCTTGCTGGCTGCCATTTCTATTTTAGTGCCAGCTGTTCTTTGTTAGTCTGGAATTCAAGCTTATATTTCACTTCCCACAGACCGGGGATTCTATTGTTCTTTAAATATAATCAATTTAAGAGCTTCTTCTTTTGAAATCAAATGACAAAGTATTTTGGTCCGAACTATTCAACTAAGTAAGTTTAATTTAATTTAATTTAATTTATTTCATTTACAGGAGCATAAAGGAGTATAACAGTAACAAAGAATACAAGAAAGTAAAAGTAAAGAAAATAAACCATTAACTAATCCTGTGGAATACCAAAACAAAAAAATTGATTTTCAGTGGAGACATAAATATATATAATTACATAACATACGGTATATCGAAGGCAATACCAAGAATAATGTAGGTGGTTGGTACACATTATGCTCTTATCAGCAAAGGCAAAGAAAGTTGTTTAGACCAAGTTGATTTAACTGATTTAACTTTTTGTTTAACTTCAGTACTTGACCAAGACAAAACTTGAACCTGAGTTTACTTTGTTTCTACTCTGATTTAAAAATAATATGTACAAACTTCAAGTCCTCATAAATAACAATGTATTTGTCTACAACATTTATTACCCCTAGTCCTTCCTTCACACATGGTCCCATTAACATGAATTAACATTTCTAATAGGGATGTTCAGTCTAGTTGTTAGACTAGCATACTCTAGACATGATGATGTCATCGGCTGAATCATCCGAATCGCTCAAAAAGTTTTGGGATCTCCCATTGATTTCTGAGAGACAATCTTGATAACTTGATCTGATTTGATTCAAAAAGGCTATAATTATGTGTCATTTTGTGTCATTTAGAAGGGGAAAACTTCTCTTTTGGCCTTGAAAAAGGCATTGAGGGGAGGGGGACTAAACCAAGCTTATCTATGTGTCACTTTTGGAACGATAAGGACTCATTGGGGGCTTACACAATCTAATTTTGAAACACATGCAGCCATCTTTTTTTGTTCTTTCTGAAAGAGGGCTGGATCTATTGGCGGTGGTGAGTCATGGGCTTGTAGGTCTTTCCTGCGCTACAAGAAGTGCCTTGTAGTTTTGCCAATGAGGTGTGAAACATGTGACGGTTTGAATAAAAGACAGGGTTTAATAATATCCTAAATAGTCATCCCGTTTATTAAACAATGTTCAGTGTACAGTCAGTCCTATAATAAGTCAATATCAGTCTATATGCTGGCACATCTGCAAGGACCTTTTCAAAGAATTTTGTCATGGCTCCTACTTAAAAATGTATGTATTCAGCCATGGACTCAAAGCTCCTTTGTTTTGCAAAACCCCTGATGTTTTTCTTCTCCGATCACTTTATATCTTTTCAAAAACAATTTATAATTTAAATACAATTTATTAATGAAAACTCTTTAGAAATAATCAAATATCAATACAAAGACAGCAACCCATTGATTTTCACACAGTTCTTGCTCTGATGCTATGTAGTTGTTCAGTCATTATTTATTCACTCATCTCCTAGTCTACTTTCAAAGAGTACAATCTGTATAGGTAAGAAAGTACCAAATTATGTGTATTAAAAAATAAGAGGTGGGTCACCAGGGTGGTAACCTTGCATTCCATTTCCATTTCATCAGGTGCAGTTCCAACAGAAAGGTGTTTGGGGGAGGGGGCTTGGAGGGTTGTGGGGGGGGGGTGGGGTGGTGAAGGGCTTCTGCTATGAGGAGACAGACTTAATTTGCATTAATTTTCATGTGTGTCACACTTGTATTTATAATCAAGAATTGGGGGGTGGAGCCCAAGCCCCCCTCTACAACTTCTACTGGAGTGCATTTCTTTACTTCAAAGTTGACAAAGTTCATCAAGTTGCATCTACATATCCTGCAAAATGAGTATATTATAAATCATGCAACATAAAGGACTTCATCTAGTCTGCTCACCTCTTTGAGATTACACATACATAATAAAAAATAATAATGATTATTATAAAACAAATAATGAATGTTGTTCATTCGTTCAATATTGCAAATACTTTCATGAGTTGAAAGATTAACGTTAATTCTATTCAACTCATGAAAATATTTGCACTATTTAACTCATAACGATTCATTATTTGTATACTATAGGCTACAAATTCATGATTTCTTAAGCACTGGGTTTTAAACTGTATTCTTTTAATTTAACGTAAATGGTAATTTGATTCAACTAAAAACTCAAACGCGGTGAAGACTAAACAGTAACAACAAAATTTATGAAGTTTAGAGACTTAATGCGTTTAGTAAATTGTCTGCTCTAAACCAAAAGGACATTTTCTCAAAATCATTAAAAACAGAGTAAATGCCACTCTAGCTCTCAACAAAAATTACCACTTAGTCGACAAAAAACAGCAGTAAAATGTTTCTTGATTGCAATTAACAAAAAGGTTTCTGCAAACATTTATCTCTCGAAGAAGATTCTCTAAAGGGCAGGGTTTAGGAGAAATTGGGTCAGATAGATCCCGACAGGAAGGCACAAGCTCTTGCTCAGCTTGACGGAACCCCCAGCCACGATCAGTCAGAGTTACTCATGAATGTTGAGCGATGCTAAATCATGAATGAGCTAGCCTCATGATTTGAGAGACTATATAGCTGTCAGGAGGTTTCCATTCAAGATGAATTACTGAGAGGACTCATGCTGCTGTTGGTGCAGGAAGTGAAGTATTGGAGATACAGTGATCACTTGGGCCATTGTACCTCGTAAAGATCTTGGAGTGAAAGATAATGGTCTAGATTCTACAGCTTCTGTAGTCCTCCATTCACTTAAAGACCATAGTCGTGGGCTATTATGGTGAATTCAACATCACTCGGTGTTAAACCAATAACAATTGTTGTCAATCTCCAAGATTATCATTCATTTTTATGACCAACAGGCCTTCTGCAACGCTCTGCATTTTCCACCAATCCCAAATATGGAAAAGTCCTTATCTTACATTCCCTCACCCGAACACTCTACAGGTTTGCTGTGTGCGAGGCTTGTACACCCATTTAGTATTTCCACAAAATCTGGTGTCAGCGAATTATGACCTTCTGCACATGGGAACATACAACCATCTCCCTTTAGGTTCATCTGCTGATAGACAGAATAATATAATGCCTTAACAGAGAGTTACCCCCTCCCCTTTGGTTCTCAACATGATTCCCCCCCCCCCCCCCACCCCCCTTCACTGATCTGCACCTCTCTCTTTCAATTTACCTAGCAATGCCTCTATATACCCTTCCCTTTCATAATTTTTGTTTTACCGGTAGCCCCCTACAAGTCATTGCCCTTCTACTTCCCCCTTTTCTTCAAGAGTCTTTACTCCATTGTAAGATTCTTGTACCATTTTTGCCCCTCTCTGTATTCCATTCGGTTTTCCTTACACAGCAAACACCCCTATGATTCTGTGTTACCCCTCTCTGATCCTTCCACACCAGCCATCTTCAAAGTTGTCCGTTCTACTCAAACCCTCTCCACTGTCTAGTGCCTACCTCTTCTCCTTCACACCTATCATCCAGTCCATCATGTTCTTCCTTTATCAATTTAATCTTCTTCATCCTTACCTCGCATCCTCATCCATCTCCATATGTCTTGTTTTCTCCTACACAAATGTCTGCTTCTCAATCATTCCATAACCTTCATTCTGTCGTCATCTCTTTCCACCCTTCTTTCTCTCATTCTCTCCCACCCTGCCTTCCCTTGTTTCTATATCTACTTCTCCCTTCTTGTTCTAACAGTGAACCCCTTTTCTTCTTTCCCACCCTTTCTCTATAACACTCTCTCTCTTTCTCTCAACCCCGCTCTCTGTGTCTCTCTGTCTATCTCTGTCAATCTCTCTCCCCCTATCTCCCATCTATCTACCCACTTGCCTCTAATTCTTCCATCAGTCCCTTCTCACCCACCCTACCCAATCATATTCCTCTTCTACCTTATCTTCTTCCATTTCTCCATCAGTCTCTTTCTATCCTCTCTACAATTCCCCTTTATTAAATACCCCTTCTTATTCTGATCCCTTTTTATCATCCCTCTTTCCAACTCTTCTTCCTATTCTACCTTCCCCTTCTCCTAACTCTCTACACCTGCCTTCTTCCTCCCCAGCAATCTCCTTTCATCCTCTAAGTAACCCCTCTTCCACCGATTCCTTCTCACCCTCGCATCTCTCTCGTGCCTCTCTTGTCTGAAGAGTCACTCCAAACTCCTTGGCGCCATTGAGCCTTATCCCTTCCAGGCTTTGTCTTTCTCACCCTCATTAATTGCTATTTACGTCCAACATGGCGACATCTCGTCTCCATTCACAAAGAAACCGGTAGTCGGATGCCTTCCCCCATCTCTAAGTCACAGATGGAAGTCACTTCAAACTGTAACACTGACTGAGATGAAGTTGATGGTAGAGGGGTAACTGTCTAGTACCCCATATTCATCAGCACCACCAATCTTAAAAGACTTTCAAGCAATGGGCATGTGCCCCCCCCCCTTGAATGCAAAAAGGGAGAGAAAGAGATAAACATTTTTTGTTTTAATAGTTACAGAGAGAGAGAGAGAGATAAAGATAGGTAGATAGAGAGAGAGAGGGAGAGAGATGGATAAAACAAGAGAGAAAGAAAAATGAGAAAAGCAGATGATTGGTACCCCTCCTATACACCCTTCCCCTAAACGGTTATCATGTTGACTTGCCTTGCATTCATGAGATAAGCCTGGTGCCCCCCCCCCCCCCCCTCCCAATGATGCCAGTGTACCTCAATGACTGGACCCACTCTGCACCCCAGAAGACAGATCTTCAACTGTGTGCATCAATGTTCAACTGACTTTACCTCAAGCACATTCCAAAATCTACATGTCACTAACATAACAAATAACACTAACTAAATAATATCTGATCATCAAATATGAAAACAAAGTGATGTTCCTGAATTTTTTGATAATGCCCACTATTTCAGGCCAAAATCTCTACAGGATTTGGCACTGTAGGCTATTTAGTGAACTCCTGTGTTCATATCTCATTTAGATGACAGACATAAGAAATGACATGATATCTGCTGCCCCATATACTATTTTAAAAGAGGACAATAAGTTTTAAAGATAAAGACCAGTTATGGTCATGCGATTGCATTGTGAAAGAAACGTTGTGGAATCGATTAGAAAAGGTTGATCATCTAGCATATAAGTATGGTGTGTACTGCAAGGTTCTGGAATCATCAAAATGATAAGAAATTTGGCCCAGTCTTCGTAAAGTTACAAGCACTGTACACAGAAAGATGTATATGGGACTACGCACACCTGCGCGACACATGCGTTTATCTCTCGCACACCAATAGATAAACTAATTTACCAAATATATCAATTAGTAGGCGGTTTCCCGACAAAATTGTTATCATGTATTAGTCAAAACATACTCTTTTACATGATTGGTAATAAGAGCTTCCATTTCATTTTTTGAAATTGGTGCATTTCCAATACTGGTCTTTACCTTTAAAATCCTTGAATTAGCAACACATAAAGGGATGAAATATCATTGATTAAAAAAAAAATTGACCACATTCTTTCCAGAGTGTATAATTTTCGGAGACATTTCATGCTATCATTGTAGTGATAAAAGAAAATGTTTATTGTTGCCAATTTGAAGAACAATATGTGATCAATTTAGCCCTAAAATATATCCTGTCTTGAAAGACTTAACTACTGCATCTGCATGTAGCAACTGATCTGGGAGTTCGACCTTGAAGAAAGTGTGTCAGGCATAGAGATGCAGGGGAACAGAGGGGAATAACAATAAATAATTCAGGTTTTCAAACGAGGATGAAAAACAGGTCATGTCCGACCAGTTTCGCCATTAGCATGCATTTGGAACAGGTCACTTTCTAAGTACGAGCATGCCGCAGAGAATAAAGGATATAGATCTAATTTGACTTTGGTGTACTGCTAAATGTTTACATACTCATTTACAGACTTCTATTACTTTGTGACTAATTTATTTTTAAAAATCACTTTCATATTCAATTCAAACTTTTCTCTTGCACCTCCCTTGCATTAATAATATAGGCAATCATCTTCAAACTTGTCACTGGATTACATTTTGGGAGAGCTTGTTGGAATACAAGGAATAAGATTGCAGAGGAGATGAGGAAAATAATTTTAAAAAAAGTAAAGGGATGGAGGAAGTAGCAAAGAGAGAGAGAGAGAGAGAGAGAGAGAGAGGGAGAGAGCAGGGGGGAGAGCGGGGGAGTTAAACATGGTGAATTGGCAGCTTCGTTATGAAAGATTACTATGTGCAGATTTTTAACAGGTGAAGATAGTAGTGTTAATCATGGAGACTTGACCAAATTGGTATGCATGTATTGCTTCATTGGTGTCACGTACTACTAATAATTGTGATACCCATTCTGTATAGCACATACGGTATCAGACTGTGTCAACCTGAATGACGATCTTGATAAATGTAAAAGAAGGAAAGCTGGTTCAGAAAAGGTACTAAAATCAGTAAAACGTCAAAAGCTCAAAGTTAATTTCTACAGAAAAATGTGTCACCTCTTTTAAAGTTAGTACACAAGGTACTTCAAACCCATCTTATATCTGAAACCGATAGGCAATTTACATACTAAAATCATACCTTGATGAGGCCCCATCTGCACTAGGCCAATCGCAATGGCCAATTCGCACTAGGCCAATCGTAGTACAAACGTGAAGGGTGCAATTTCTGCGTTTCCTCAGAATGCATCAATAACAAAAGGATGACCTGAAATCTACGAGAAGCAAAAGAGAAGATGCCGGGAGGCCATACAGAGGAAAGCCCAGCATTTCACTCAGGTGTGTGACGTACAGGGTGATCAAAGAAAACAAAATCATTATAAAAGATCACGAACAACTATAATTGAGGTCAATCTGAAAAGATACCCGGGTTATAAGTAAACAGATACTGCATGAGAATGGCTTACGTTGGGAAAATTAAAAAAAGTGACACATCATTAAGGTATACGTACCTGTCCCAATAAAACCCAAATCAAGGGTTTGACACCTCGATCAACCCATACGATTGACCCGTTATTGACACGCGCCCCTGAGGGCTAACTGATGATAAATTACACAGGTGAATCATCTTGAGTAATGGACCACAAGAAAGGGGGCAGGAATACCTGCAATTTGCTAGGTCTCATATAAGAGAGTGACCCACTACCCTCACCAAGTGATAGATGCGTGGAGGCCGGTAGGGGTGAGAGAAAGTACCTTCCATGCAGGTGAGAATACTATAGGGTATATAAAAAAAAAAAAGCTATTTGACTATTCTGATATCTTTCAGTTTCAAGAATATGTGCATGGTATATTGTTAATGTGATAGATGAGAGTTTGATTATCAATTCAAAGTCCATACAATAACCCATTACAATAACCTAACTCACTTATGATGCAATGGTTATAGAATTTCATATAGGCCTATTTTTCCAACATCATATCTTTTAGAAGATAGCTATATAAGATCCTGTTTTTCTGTATCATGCTACTGTTGGTTTTGTTCCATCTTCAGTTCATCTCTTTGGAACAAGAAGAGCATAAACTCATATCATTTTAGACTGATTGAACACCATTCTGTCTCTAAATACACAAAATGATTCGAGAAGTGAAGTGGGCTGGAAAATCCAATGAGCAGATCGAAACATGCTTCTGTTTCTTCATTTTGACATTAGGTAGATTCTAAAAATTTAACTCAAGAAAACATATCTCTCCTCATAACAAATGATATAGTACACCTGTTAATTGTTTTATACAGACCTTTTTATTTTGCACCCTATTTTAGTCTTTATCAACATCTATCAGACTTTCTAAAAATGTTATGTATTCTGCTTTTTCAAAACCATGCTTCTACTCTTCATCATGCAAGTTGTATATCCACTGAATTAGTATGTATCTAGCACAAGTCTGCTGCCACACATAGGTCCCTGTTTTTGCTGAGACACTGTGTGCATTTACATCAAACCATCCAGGTAGAGCAGGGATAAACTCAGGTGTGCAAATGAAGGATTTGAAGAATATTGAACTGAATAATGAGGTCAGAATTCACTGCAGATGTTTGAGCAGATAAGTTGGAGGGTGGGACTTGAGAATGCAATTCTACTGGGATTTAATAAGGTGTACGACCTTTTTTTCTTTAATATTTGTTAACACTGTGTACTATCTGAATACATAGTGTATGTGGGAATGAAATGGCCACACCCAGGAGTGAAAGCAAGATGTAATATAGTGTGAGATTTGTCTAAAAGGATGTGTAGAAAAGGATGTGTAATGGAAGTGGAGGCCTATTTTTATGGGATTCACAAGAACTTCTAAGTTAACTTCATCATTTTCATGAGAAATGATGTACCATTCAAATGCACCATACTTATGAAATCTGGGCCTTGTTTCACAAAACTTGTTATAATTAAGCTACTGAAATCATGGTATTTGATTGGTGGAAAGCAAATTTTTCATAGAAATTGAGCATTTGTAGATAACAATTTTATGAAACAGGCCCCTGATGTGGAAGTACATAATGAGAATATAGGGTTGTCTAATGAGGTCAGATAAAAAGAACATAATAAGAGCTCACATAGAAATGCTATTATATTTTGAAACCCAACAAATTCAGCAAGCTTGTTACAAGATACAGTATACCAATTAAGCATATCACCCAGGGGAGGCCAAATAAGAAAAAAGATCACAGATCATAATGTAATACTGAAATGAAATGCATTTAGCCTTTTCATGACACACAATGTACCACTCTACGCAGGTGAGGCAGAGGGCTGACTACCTAAGGTTAGCTACCGCTAGATGAGAATATTGCTCAGGACAATGAGGTCAAATGAATAGAAGATTAGATGGAATCACTTAACTAACGAATTCATCTTTTTCATGAGACACAGTGTACCACTCTATACAGGTGAGGCAGAGGGCTGACTACCTTAGGTTGGCGAACTGAACTGAATGGTAGATGAGAATACTGCTCAGGACAATGAGGTCAAATGAATAGATGAGGATGAGATGAGAAGGAAGAGGGTCAAGGGAGGAGTGACTGAAGATGAGAAGAGTGAGTGAGGACACTCTTCTTTTACAGCCTCTCTACTTCCGTTGCTTCTGCTGTGAACACTACACTATCTCCCATTATTGTGACTATCTACCTTACATGTGATTAAGGAATCATTCAATCTGCAAGTCTTAAAGATACCATGTTGATTTACTTCAAGCATCACCTACAATAGGTTGGAATAATTGTATTTCAATAGAATTCAAAACATTATTTGTTGCTAGCCATAAAGTTTGTCCTACCTAACAGCACGTAACGTATGCAATTTGTATTCTGACTATTGAAATAAAATCAGTTATAACATGTGAATGAAATAATTTGTAACGAGGCACTTAACAGAAATTTGTGCAATAAATGTGATTACAAAACTGGCCTAATTAGAACATACATTTAACAGTTCCTAAATTCTTCTCATATTCCTCCACTTTATATTTATGCTTCAGCCCATAAAGAAATAAATGACATCTCTCTTCGACATCAGTAAAGATGTAAGTCATCATTGATAAATATAAGCACTCAATTTATGAATCATGATTTCAGATTTAGGAGAATTTCCCCACACAAATCTAACCCCATTATCTCTACGAGACTAATCCGTATCCCAGATCTGTGATATTACAAGCCCTTGTTGCTCTATTTCCACTCCTATGACATAATTCTCTGAAATGTTATGCTATACATCCAACATAATTGTGCGCAGACACATGAATTTGTGACCTTTAACTGCTCTCTAAAAATCTTCTGTTTTTGATGCAGCTTATTTCATATTTTTGAATAATTTACACAGTAAAAAATAATGGGTAAATACAAAAACTACGATTGGGATATTTGTGGGTTTACAATGCAATATTATTTTGTTAGTAGGCATACAATTAGTTTTTTTGTTTCACCTGACTGCTAAGAAAGCATGTGTATGCTTGTAAGTAAGCGACCAAGGGACAGACGGCTTTAAGACCTCTCTGAGGACCTGGTAATGAGGATTAATGCCTTACCAAAATGCACTAGCACATCAACTTGGTTTCGAACCTGGGACATCCAGGTTACAAGACCATTACTCTACCACAGAGCCATCACGCCTCAGTCTATGTCTACGATAGTATAAAATTGTCTCTGACGGCTAGACAAATTGTCATCTAATTCTATATCGAAATTACTTTGAATCCTATCTCAGCAATTGATGAGCCATTTCCAACAATTTAGAATGAATTAAAGGTTTCCACGCCTCTTTCTGGAATTAACGAAATGTGCTTACCCTTCCCTATGATGTCATAATAAGTGACTTATACTTCCCCTTAAGTTTGCTTCCTGTGAGTAACTTATCTGTCTGAATATATGGGAAATAGGGCAAAGAATAAGAAGTTTTCCTTATGTTATTTCCACTTCAATGTAATCATTGTGGTTAATCAAATGCTCTACATTTGCTTCAGTAGATGACCTTGTTATGTAAACATAAGTACTAGCCAAATTTCAATGGGATGTATAGGACTAATAAGTGTTTTCTTTAAGAATACAACAAGGAAAATGCGTTGCCCTTAATACTAGAAAGTTGGACAAATAGTAGAGGCCAAATATTACACTGTAAATGCCCACAAACGCCTAGCCCCCCCCCCCCCCTCTCTCTCTCTCTCTCTCTCTCTCTCTCTCTTTCTCTCTCTCTTCCTCTTTCTCCATAACTCTGTCAGTCATCCAATCATTGTCTTAATAAACCTAAACAATTATTCTTTGCTATTGAATGACGGTCCTTAACCTCTTTAGGAGCAAGACAAATGATCTCAATCTAAGAGTCATTCCGCCTTCATTAGGAAGATAATTGATGAGCTCACTTCAAGGCATAAAGATCAATTCTTATTGGTGTCACCTTCATTTCCTGCTAGGATGTAACCCCCTATCAATGAAGTCATAATACTCACAATGTGTGAAAATTCCCTCTTTCCTGTGACTAAGGCTAGATCAGCATGACAATGGATATTAGTCTTCACTCAAGATAATGAATGACATTAGCTCTAACTAACCAAGATAAAGTGAATAACTTTCAACTGTAGATGAACAATTGTTAAGGAAATGTAAGTTCTTGTACCATGATAGCAGTAACTTTCAAACAGACTTGTATTGTCAGTTGACAGTTCAAGATGTTATACGTATAATACTAACAATGGCAGAATTTTGTCCAACTTTTACTTTTACTTCAAAGTTATGCTTTGTCTCATGTACGGATCGCAGAGGGAAAGTCCACCCCTTGCCCCCCCCCCCCCCACCTTCTGTGCTCCGAAGATAGATCAATCAGTGCTCTAATCTTTCAAGTAAAAACAGTCACATTTGTATAGCGTGCAATACTATGTTTCTAAGTACTTTTTGCTAATGCACACATCATAAAGCACACCTCTCGCTCCCTGGGAAGTATTCTGGTCAGGTGCAATTTTACAAGCACACACATGCCAATCCAAAACCATTATTTTTCGCATCCTATCGGGTACCCATTTGACACCTTGGTGGAGAGAGGCAAATGTAGATTAATTTCTTGCCAAAGGACATTAGTGCCGAGGTGGGACTTGAACCGTGATCCATGTGATCCACAGTCAGGTGACGTATCCACTAGACCAGGACACCTTTACTGTGACATAACGTGATAACTTGCTCTCTTCTTCATGCTCGTAAATCACAAATGAATGCTGAGAAAGGTGAAAATCTGCTAATGATTACACTGATATCTCAATGTTCGGTAGTTGATTTTGGGGGGTACGTTTGCTGGCTGAAGTTGAAGAAACAGGAATCAGGTAAGTCAGACTTTGAGACAAGGTGTCATACCTCAACCACAAGCTCGTCCTAGGTCATCACCCCAGCTAAGACGAACAAAACGAAAACAAGCAAAAAAAGTCGGGAGAAAGTTGTGAGAAAGTCACAATGCGTCACCATGCATCACGGTGCCAATTGTTGCATCGCTCATCGCTCTGATGATTGTCCCGTCCCTGCTACCCATTGTTTCTCAGCCTGACTCACAGGAAACAGTGAGGGCACACTCACCATGACACCGTGACATCATCAACGGCCGGGGAGGGGGGAGTCTCCGCTCGTCCTGGGGATATTGTCTTCTCTTTTAATTTTCTTTGACGATTTTGATTTTCCTTGATGGTTTTGATTGACAGACATAATCTCTTCCACTCTATATTTTATTTTGTCCAATCTATGGCTCGAACAGCAGGTTGATTTTGAAATGACCTAGAATTGGGGAGGGGGCAATTTCGGCTCATCCCTGGGCTATTGTCTTCTCTTTTGATTTTTCTTGATGATTTTGATTGACTAATCTCTGCTCATCTATAATGTATTATCCAAAACATGGTTCCAACAGCAGGTTGATGTTGAAATGAACAAAGGCTAAGATTTTTAGACTTTGATATCAGCATCACCACAGAAGGGTGGAAATCGGCTCGTCCCCAGGATATTGCATTCTCCTTTCATTTTTGTTGGAGAGTCTCAATCTCTTCTAATGTTCGTTATACATTGTAATAAAAAGGAATTCAAGTCCAAGTAGCAGGTTGAAAATTAAAAGCTTTTAAGATGACCAATAAATATTTTATCTTGTCATCATCATTGTCATCAGGAAGGTCAAGGGATTCTCTACCTAACCCTGAGGGAATAATTTCCCCCTTTTGATTTTCTTCTAAGTGTCTGATTGACAGGCTAATTGTCTTCCAATTTGATTGCTCATGCCCCGTTTCCCTCACAAAATATTGTATACCGAACGAATGAATGGCAAGTTGCTTAAGAAAGTGACCCATAACTTTGATTTACCATATCATGACATCATCAGGGAAAGGGGAGGGGTGCTATTTGCACCTCTTCCATGGGATATCATTGTCTGTTTGCAAAGTTTCTTAAAAGAATTCTTATGACAGGCTTTGTCAATTCCAATTTTGCTTAAAAATAATTCAAAAACATACACTGAACCAGTCAACAGAATCAATACAGCAGGTAGCATATAACAAACTTAAATTGGACATAAGTTATATCACTTGAACAAGAGATGACAACCCTAAATGAAAATCAATCTTAACCTGTTGACTCCTGAATTCTTCTCATTCCGATAGGCTTCATACACCAACCACCCGGTTCCAGAAGTCAATGGCTTCATTGTATTTAAGAAGCCAGGTCAAGAATCAAATGAGTCAAGACTTAGGTGCCCTTCGACCCTGGGAAATGATGGGGAAACCCCTCTTTTTGTTAACGATAATTCATGGAAAAGGTCAGGATGACCAATAACTTGTGTGAGATATGATGAGTCTTTAAGGCTTATAATTAATTTAGTTTTCACTTACTCATAAGGACCTGGGATTGACCAGGTCAAAATATATCAGGGATTCAAGGTTATTATTTCCAATTCTTCTCCTTTGCTAATCTGAAATAATAATTCTCCTTTTATAGGTATTGTTTGTTTGTTTTTCCCTGTCTGTTTTTCAAAAATGTTTTTTAAAATTTGTTTTGAATGATTTGTCGGGAATGTAGATTACCCCCACCCCACCCCCTTGTATACGCTATTAACAATTGTACTTTGTAGTTGTAGTCATACAGGTGAGTTTCATCCAGATTCATGACAAGAAGTACAGAAAACAAAATCAACTGTATACTGAATAGAAGAGCAGACTACATGTAATCCAATGAGGTGTCATTCATATCTTCTTCCCTCCATGCCTCATTCATGAACTAACATGAATACCACTCACCTCTCCACAATCACAACGCTGGTTAATTAATGATTTCCACACAAACATGACTAGTTACATTTTATTCTTTCTACAATGTCAAGCTAAAAAAAGGATCAGAGGCAATAGCGGGGGTGATCTATTAAGAGCATGCTACAGAGAAGAATTATTCCTGATTCTGATGAATGAACCATGATTTTTATAATAAACTTGAAAGGGATGTCGACCCTATTATTGAGTTGGTTCTAATAAAAGCAGAACGATGAGAGAAACATATTAGTGAAAGTTTGAGCAATATCTGAATGAAAATAGGAAAGTTATGAATTTTACAAATTGTCATCAGTAAAACACAAATTGCAAACACTGAGATGTATCTTGCAAGCTCCTCTCCAATTTGCTCTGTACAGACAATTTTATTAAAAAAACATTTCTTAGTTATTGATGACAGAATAGATTTTTGTTCATACATGGGTTGTATAAAAGCATATTTGCGATAATTATATTCAGGGTGAGTGTTTGATTGAAATGATGAGATAATGCCCTTCTGGCTCTCAACAGACCACATGCCCCTGGCTCCCTCCCTATCATCCCCTACTAATGTTTGTCATAACCAGTCACAGGAAACAGAGAAGGGATATTCACTATAGCATCATGATATCGTCATCAGCAGGGGAATCTTTTCCTATATGTTTTCCCAGAATACCATTTCTGGGAGGTGGCTTGGGGGCTATCACAATTCATTTTCCACTGTACATGCACCTTACTTAAACTCATTTAAAATCAATATATATATATATATATATATATTTGAGTGGGGGGATGCCTTTGGCCCCTCTAGAACCGCTACAGACAAGTGGAAGGGCTCAGATAAACTCATGTATTATTACAGTTTTACTAAAGTTTTGATTAAACTCTCCATTGCTATTTGTATAACAGGTCTCAACACTCAAAGGTGACCAGTACATGGGCCCATGATTCTAACTGCAGATCCCCCCCCCCAAAAAAAAAAGAAGTTTAAATCCATTGACTATGGGAATTGGGTGGCTTTCATGAACTAATTCAATAATCAATGGATACTGTCAATACAGACCTTGTGGGAATAAAGTTAGGGTGGAGCCCTGTACACATCCACAAAAAAGGTTAAAAGTTCATCATCTACTCAAGAACTTTTACTCATCACTTTGAGGTCAAGCATAAGCTATGATCTACACTATTGAATTTAATTCTTCCCTTTTTTCAATCGGCTGGGGACATCCTGGAGGCTGAGGAACGCAGGATTGAATTCTTGCTTCTCAAAACCACAAGTCCACTGTGATTTGGGTTTTCTTACATCATCCATCGGGGGCTCTTTAATTTAAATTAGATTTTAAGCCAATTTCATCAGATCACCACAATATTTCTTGTTCCAGTCTCTTCTCCATTCATTAACAAGTTTTCTCCTTGTCTCTTCTGAGTCACAGGCATACAAAATACACCAAGAAAAGGACATCGCTCAGGTTCATGCAGAGTTTAGTGCTTTAACTATTCTTAAAGTGATTTCAACACACGATCAGGAAGACTTTCGAGAAATTAAACTGAAGGCAACATCAATACCCTATTGTATCTGCCTACATAAATCATGTTTTCAATTCAATTCGTCTTAATTTCCAATTACTCGATAAAAAGTATACAAAATAGAAATGTAAAAAAAGTACACAAAATATATATACCAAAAAGTGGATAAAATAAAATTAAACTAAAACTAACAAACAAAAAAGGTATCAAGATAAAATAATTGGAAAATAGTATGTCTTATATTGTATATCTTTTGATATATATACCTAACTGGATAACAAAACAAAAAATGGAACAGAACATTGCCACATGTGCAAAGTTTATAATTATGATACTATCCACAATGGCACCCAAAATTATGTATTAACAGTCTACATTTCTTCCAAGAGAAATAAAGCTTCAAGAAGAAATAAAGCTTAAAACGGATTCTGTAACTTTGTCTCAGATTCTGAAACAAAATCCTGGATATAGCTAATGCTGCAATCATAACTAAAAACCTTTAGGTCAGTCAGGAACCCCATGACTTTTACAAGCCAATCACCTGACTGATTATCAAGATATTTATGATTGGAATTACAAATTTTGAAAAAACACTACAGTCTATTGGGGAAAACGAGTATGGTAAAACCGGTCACTCAAAGATTTTAATTTTTTGAGGCACTTCTTGATCATTGGAAGCGCAATTTTTAGGGCTTCAATATTACACCATATCACAGACACTGATAACATGTAGGGCCGTGCATTTCAGATTTAACATTGATAAACGATGCCTTCAAAACGGATGGAGCAAGCCATGTACAGAAGTTAAGCTACTTTACAACAGCAGTTTATCACAAAAGTTATGTGACTATCATAATGCTCCAAAGTAGTATCTTCTCTTTAACAGCGACCTGACAAGTTATAACAATGGTCTTAATCATCTCATTTTAATGAGGGCAGTAACACTAGAGAATTAATAAGAATAGGATATTGAATTTATTCTAAAAACCAATGACCAGAGTTCCAATTACATGTGAAGGAAAAGACAAATTCAATCCTCACCAGAATTTGATACCCTGCGAGGTCTCCTAATGCCTACAAACTCCATCCCTTTCCGAAACATTAGATTCAAATTCTTTTCTCATTCACATTAAGACTTAAAACCTGTCAAGACATTTGCTTTGGATTAGTAACAAATCCTTTTCTCACTTTCTACTGTGGTTGAAGAAGATGTAACTGAGATCACAATCTTTTACCAATTTGAGGGTAAGGCCATGCTTGATAAGAGGAGGAGGAGGAACAATAATCTTCCTGGGATAATCAAAGCCACATTTCTTTCGGAGTTTTAATAGTTCATCAATTTCTTGACAAAATTTAATTTTTATGCTGGAGTAATGAATCACCGTTGTAAGTAAAAGAATATTTCATAATCCACCCAATACTGAATATCATATAAGTAAGCATAAGTTTGATGTCATTTAAACAAATGCTTAAAAAGTGTTATTTTCTCTAATTTAGATCAATTTTTTAGAAATGAGTCCTATTGACCAAACCATCCCCCTATTTTTACCTCAATTCTCTCTCTCTCTCTCTCTCTCTCTCTCTCTCTCTCTCTCTCTCTCTTTCTCTCTCCTCTCTCTTTCTCTCTTCCTCTCTCTCTCTTTCTCTCTTTCTCTATCTCTCCTCTCTCTTTCTCTCTTCCTCTCTCTTTCCCTCTTTCTCTGTCTCTCCCTTCCTCCCTCTCTCCCTTCCATTTATGTTTGTTTCTGTATCTCCTCTATCTCCTTTCTAAACCTCTTAAGTATATCCCACCCTCTACACCAACTCATCTCTGTAGGGAATTCAGAGAACAATGAGAGAGAATGCAGTTCACTGACACCCCTCACTCTCTCAATCCGACGACGTCTTGTCTTTGAGAACTCTATCACTTCTAATCACAGGGTTGGGCTCACGGTACCCCACCAAGGAAAGGCAGCTTAGTAACGAAGCAGAGAAACAAAAACCACACACTCTCTTCAAGCTCTCTCCAAACACGACAAATTTCCTCCAGCCTCCTCACAGGAAAAACAGGGGCTTAGTCGGTGCGGAGGGAACACAAAGCCGCTTTGTCTCTCCAAACACCAACAAATTTCCACCCCTTCCTCGCAGGCACCCTCCCGAGTCCATTCCCAAGATGGCAGGTCAGCGATAGTCATCGCCAGTCATGCAGGCAGCATGACGACACAAATTATGGCTCGGCGACTTTCAGGCCCCGGCGAGAAATTAAGCGTCTTGTAGGCTAGTATTGAACTTGCATACCCTTCCCACTTGGAACAATTGTTTGCAGATGACAATCTTACAGGGTTTGGCAAAGACAGGACATATGGTCACCATCCAGGCTGGCTCTATACAGTGGGGAACAGATTACATCTTTCAAACGAGTCATAAAATTTCCTGACACATATCTGCTAACATGACATGAATGTTGGAGCCATGCACATATTCATGGAATCAAAACTTGCTGAATTTCAGCAAAGGTTGGGAAAGGTGCCATCATAACCTGAAAAGGTTACCATCTTCATAAGATAGCACATAACCATGTGAGCGACGTATCACTTCCTGAAGCAAAATAGTGACTTTTGGATCCCTAATCAGGCTCCTAACTACCTTTTGGAATGGGGGCTCTGTGGAAAAATATATTTTCTCTGTAAACACCAGGCCCCCTTTATTCATATAAGCATACGTGTAAGCCAAAGTGACCGAGGTGCTCAAGGAATACCTTTTGTTTGCCCTCCTGAAAAAAATGCTTCCTCCTGCGTACCACAGAATGTACCGCCGGTGCATGAATGAATCATGATTACATAACTTTCATGAACACGCATCCAGAAGTCCTATCGGTGGGTCTTACAGTTTTGTACAAATCACCTTTATCTGCCCATGTGCAGACAGTATCTCCCAAAGTGGCTTATAGCACTGGTATTCTATGAACATAGGCGGTGTCAGGGGTAAGATTTAGCATTATTTGAAACAAAAGCGGAGGGGAACCGAGTGGTCCCTGTTTCAAGTCTATGAGAATTAAATAATTCAGTAGTACTAGTGTCATCAGGTTAATATATCATGTTGAGATCTGCTCAAAGTAATGCCGAAGCATATAGAAATTTGAATTCCACATCAATACTCTGTCTCTGAAAAATGTCCTACATTTGTAAGATTATAGACTATGATAAGGTAACACCAAGTTTGAAAACAATAGGGAATAGGGGAGCTTTCTGGTCCGTTGCTGATGTCTATCAGGGTGAGCAGCTAGGAAAAAGAGAAATTTATGACCACAATGGGAGATTCATATGTCACTTCAATATGTTTCCAGCAGACAAATTCGTGAATTTCTCTCCAAAAACATATGTTTTTCTATTTATCACTTTTCTAATAGGTGAATTTTCAATACACCTCCATAATCATTTATTATTACTGCTTCAGCTTGTGAAGAAAGCCTGTGGCATTAGATTTCTGTCTGTTCGGTAATGCCCTTCTGGATCTCAACAGAATTTGTACATTTAAGTTTTTTAGAGAGAGATGGCCATATTTATCAACTTTGATACATTAATAATAATAATAATAATAATATTTAATGTTTATATAGCGCTTAATACAAATGTCTCTTAGTGCTTTACAAATCATCAAACCAGAGCAAGAACAAAAATTATCTAAAGTATGACAAAAAGGTCACGCCCGATGATGAAGAAGAGAGGAGGAAATCATAATCACGTCCCTTTCTGGTCCTCTTCTTGAATTATAAAGATGTGATGATGACAACATCTTCTTTGGTCTCCAGATACCAACCCATGGACACCCCTTGGAGGAATGGTCTGGGGTAACTGGCCCGGTAACACATGCCCCACACAACTCTTCCGGGAGGGGTTTGTTTGCCCCTCTGAACCCCTCGCCAGGAAGTCAACGTCGCAGGATGACAATAGAAAGTTGGAGTTTGGGGATAAAAATGAAGGGCAGGGAAGGCTCATGTTAATGACTCATTAGCAGGGGATATGAAGATTTGATCCATAGAATGTGGGTTAATATATTCCTTCATTCATTCCTGAGACGGTGTCACAAAATCTTGTGCACGAGTGTTTGGGACGATCTTTCATTGATATCTATTTTACAAGATTAAGAGCCAAGTATACCCTTTTCACATCTATTTTTCTTAACCCCGGACTATCCTTAACCCCATACTATCCTTAACCCCATACTATTTTTTTTGCTGTTCACATCTATTTTCTTAACCCCGGACTATGTGCTTAGCCGGGGTTAAGAAATTTCACGCGATTCACACTACGTTCGCCTTAGCCCCGGACTATTCGATAGCTCATGAATATTAATGCTTTTGCTACCGCGCAAAGCGTTTTCCCTTTATTATTTTACCGATACAAATCAATTACCCATTTTTCATCCAATTCACTTGATAAATTTACCTACGTAAATATGACTGATAATGATAAATGCAATAAAAAATTATGAGCTACATGTTCTTTCACTATTTTTTTAAATCAATTTTATAATAAAGATTTTTTCATAATGACCTCTGCCTCGTAAAAGACTAAACGTCAATACAGAGAGCATGCATGCGTAACGTGAACTGCATGCATGCGTAACGTGAACTGCATGCATAGCGCGCGATAAATGCAAATTCACGACCACACGACCACGCTGTCTGTGATTGGCTGTTGCTTAGCCCCGCTTCTCCTTAGCCCGGTTCGGATTCACACTACGCAGCTTAGCACCACAATTGCCCGGCTAACCCCGCAATTGCCCGGCTAACCCTGCTATTTTGCAGGGCCAGATAGTCCCGTACTATTTGTGGGGTTAGCCCACTTTGGCAAAACGTAATGTGAACAGAAAGCCGGCTAAAATTACCCCGGGTAATTGGTGGGGCTAAGGAAGGAATTGGTGGGGCTAAGAGCCCCCTTAGCCCCACCTATTTCCCGGGGTTAAGCAATATTTGGTAGATGTGAAAAGGGTAGTAGAGTATTTTTTGTCTACTTTTGAAAGCCAAAAGAGGATAATATACCGAATTGTTGATTAGGAATCATTAAAGTAGCATCTGTCTGACTGAGAGAGGCACCTTCTCAAAAAAGAATTTCCCTACTAACAGCGTGTCCACACACAAAACAATTTATCCCGAAACTCTATAACGAAACATCGTATAAAGAATCATCGTATAAATTTCAGGTTGTCCACACACAAGAAACGTCGTATAAAGAATCATTGTATAAATTCCAGGATGTCCACACACAGAAGAAAGTAATCCTGAAACTCTACAGCGAAATATCGTATGGGTGCGCAGTTTTCTACTGCGATCATGAAATGGAAGCGGAAATGAGAGGTCAGGTCTCCTTTCGCTCGAGGTCACGATAAGCCCCGCCCAGTTATACCATTCTAGTTCAACTAGTTATACTAGTTACGTCCACACACAACACATTCTGTGATTAGGCGTGATTAGGCATGATTCTTTAAACGTTGTATAACGAAACACATGTTTGGACATTGTTTCGTTATACAACGTTACGTTATACGACGTATCATTACTAAGCGTCCACACACACAATTTCATTGTATAACTATCGCGAAACAGTATAACTATCCCGAAACGGTATAACTAAACACGGAAAATGTTGTGTGTGGACACGGAGTATATAGAGTAAGAAGGGCATAAACTCACATGATTTTGGTGGATTTTTAAAATATGTTTCTGTGACAATCTCTGGAGTCATTGTAACTTGTAACATCGTAACTTGGTGTTTCCCTCTTTTTTGTTAAATAATGGCATAATTATCACCCTCTCTATGATTCGTAATTACAGCTGCATTAAAAGTTACAGCATATTATAATCCAAATCTAAACCTCCAAGATATCTCATAGTTCTGGCATTGCCTCCTAGGCAATGTGACATCTTTGCAATTCTGAAACCTCCTGCTCCCCAATCAACTGCAGAAAACAATATGAATTGTCCACTCATAACACCCAACTGACCACAAAACAAGACAAAAAGAACAAAAGATTGAGAATTACACAATCTTAGTCACAGCTACCATGGGGATTCGCAAGAGGCCGGCTCTGTCAATTGCATGGTCCCATCCCTTTGTTTTCCTGTCGATACATGTTTGAATAGATGTAATGCCTAATTTGCAATGGGAGACAGAGATTGTATCGAGTCATCTTCCTTGGCAAGCTATTGTTGAAGATTATTGCGAGTCATTCAACCCTTTCTCAAAGTCAGCTTACAAAATTGCCATCTTCTGAATTTTACGTTTCATAAGAGTTAATTGACCAATTCAATTAATATTGGTTTTGGTATAAAGTGCCTTTTCCATATAAACTCAAGCACAATTTGTATCTTGCCCTTAGCTTTCAATTATTTTGCTTAACTAGACAAAATATCTAACCAGGAAAAGAAAGATGCAATTCTCCACAGGATTTTTAAACATGGCCTGTGAACGACACAAATATGTCACCATCTTATGAAATAATGAACTCCATTTGAATGTGCCCTGAGATAAGAAAAAGGAATCCATCACTTACCTGATGCAGATAATGACCGCAAGGAGGAGTGGTTTGATGATGGAGTGGTATGATGAGACAGTCGGATATCCAATGAAGATGGACATGGTGGGAAAATGAGAAAAGGGTAAAACAATGTAAATAAATCAAAATCAAACAGATAACTTCATGATGAAATTAATGGTATTATTAAATACTTTTTTCTCATGGTCAGATCACCCCTTTTAAACTTATTTAGGATATCATAGAACCCTATTAGACCATATTTATGACTGCATTAATAAGATAACAATTATTTTACTGAACTTAGCATTTTCATTAATCATTTATAGTCTTTCTGCCCCCTCCCCCACCTCTCTAATTCCCTCCAGCTTCCCTCTCTCCCTCCCTCCCTCCCTCCCTCCCTCTCTCTCTGTCACCCCCTATCTCTCTCTTTCCATCTCTCTCTCTCTCTCCCTCTCTCTCTTTCTCTCTCTATCTCTCTCTTGGGTCTTGTCATTCAATTCTTTCCTTCTACTCTCCTAATTCTCCTTTCTTTAATCCCCATTTTTTATCCTCCCCTTCCCCATCTCGGTTCTTCATCTCCACCCAAATAATGTATGTTGCAAATATTGGACAAAATTATCTATAACATACATGCATTGACTTTAAACACTTTCACACATATCTGCCTTATTTTAGTTGAAAAAAAACAGAAGCAAACTTGACACTGTCACATTTCCAAGAACGGAGTTAAATCTGCCTTAAATTGGCTTCCTACAACGTGAAAGAAACGCCCTTCTGGTATACAGCCAAATGTAACCATGTTCACATTGAGATTTATTGTTGTTTCTAATTCATGTGAGTTCACTGGAACAGAACGGAAAATATTGCTGGTATACCCCTGCCAAATTTGAGACAAAATGTTTTGATTGATTTGATTCAATTTATTTACCATCAGCAATGCAGCAATATACATGTATTTCATACAATTAAAATTTCATATACATGAAGAAAAAGTATTGTTTGGTAAAAAGGGGCCAGATACTAGCTTGTGCTAGTCGAGCGTAACCCCTTACAGGTAGACAACATATTTTGGTACAAGCAAAGTTCAGCAAACAAAACAAAACAAAAATAATTAATTACTATTCAATTGACGAAAAAATCAAATAAGGATACTTAACAATGTCTTTCAATCTTATTACATGTACATGTCCACCATATTTTAAAGTCTGAATCCAATTATCTCAACATGACATGTGCATTCCAGCAAAATAACATCTCCCAAGTGTGCATCTTATTGACATTTCAAACATTCTGAGAGGATGTGAGCATTGGAAATTTCGGATGTGAACAAATTCTGAAATATGTTACAATTTACTTTTTGCTTCTCTCCTGCCGCCCCCTTCAATCTCTCTGTTAAGAGCTAAGGAGTGCCTTACTCTATGTTACACAATGATATTTATGATATTCATGAACATGTATCAATTAACATCTATCTGGTTCTGATAAGATGAGCAAATGAAAAAGTTTTGTGGGGTCTAACTGCACAAACAATTTTTTGTTTTATTTTGGTCTGGAAGATAAGGGATCAAAAATATAAAACCCTGCAATTATATTCAGGGTAACATTCTATGTGTTAATGATGCCCAATTTCATCTCTCTCATTTCATTTTCAATCCAGGCTATAATGACCCCCCCCCCCCTTTTTTTTAAAACATTTTCCTTCTTGTCAGCACCCAGACAGAGGAGTGACTCACGCAAGTTGTTCAGGGCGACTTCCCCAAGATTTAATACCCCTTTTATACTCCACTAAATTTGTAGCGAGCTTCTGAAGCTCCCCACATGTACCTTACTTAGTCGAGCCTAAATCATTCATTAACACCATAAAACTTCATCAAAATGTAAATAAATTTCTGAAGTGCCCTAAACTAGAAGAGCCCTCATCAATCTATCTATCCTCCACCAATAGTTTTTCCCATAATTCTAAACCGCTTCTGAAGCGCCCTATTGTAACACAGCTCAAATCATCTATAACTGCATTATAATTTTGTCCAAATTTTCTAGAGTTTCTGAAGAACCCTTACCATGCTACATCTGAACCAGTCTAGATCTTTTGATTCTGCAACCAAATTTTGCCAAGTTTTTCACATTTCTTCTGAAGGAACCTTAACTTTAAAACTTTCTAAACATGTTGATACTGCACCAAAATTGGGGGGGGGGGGATTTCAAAAGCGCTCATTACTTTAGATCAACCTGTGTTATTTACTCCTGCCCTGTCAAACGCTTATAGATGCAATACATTACCATATAATCTCCAACTAAGCATATGCTATCAGTATATACATTTTCAAATTTATAAAATAATTCTTAACCACAGACATGAACCCATACCTAACACTAACCCTTACCTAAAATCTTACCTTCAATCTCAACTGAAACCCTAACCCTTACCCTGTTTTGTTAATGAAATGAAGCCCAGAGTAACTGTCAATCAATCAAATGTCGCATCATCTCGGAATCACCTTTTAGAGTGCTTTTAACTCCATTGAACCTAATTATAAGGGGGTTTTTACTAGGAGAAAGGGTGCATCTTGTCAAGACCTGAAGCATCTTCTGGTGTAAATGGGGTCTAAGCTCATTCTTGAAGGTGTTTCATTGAATGCTATCCAAGTGTGTCCTGAGAAGGCTGTCTTCACATCCCAAACCAAGGGTGGAACGATGATTAATTACTCCAATGATCTCATGTGCTAAAAACAACTCATCTCAAAATCAAATTGCACCATGGGAAGACATGCATAGAAGCTGCCAAACCCAACATCAAAGTCTCCTCTCTTTCTTATAAATTATTCTATCTTAGCAGGTACATGTAGGTTCTCATTGTTAGCTGATGTTACTAGTTTCAGCAAAATTGCAATTATTTTTTACCTAAACTTTATGCTATGGGTGATCGGCAATAAACAATTAATAATCTCTGATTGTCCAATGTATCAATTAATAAACTACATCTTCACTTTACATCTAAAGAGTTGAACTACGACATTCGACAAATTCATATGGATTGGAAATAAACTTGTATTTTAGCTATTTAGCTACACTTGGTGTCTCTTAACAATTATTGAAAGCACACATTTCACAATCAATTCAATTCATATGAATGAAATTTTTTTTAAATGAAAATTTTGACCGAAAGGCCCAACAAAAACAACTTAACAAAGTTATTTGTACAGTTCAATGCTTAAATGCATCATTATTCAATGGTAATTTTGGCTCCAATACATAATCTAATGATCACTAAATCTACCAATACATGTAGCTTCTGATTTTCTGAAGTTCTGAACAAAACAAAGATATGGTATATTAGGCTTCTGGACTAGCGCCTTGAGCATTTAATTAAAATGGATAATGGCGCTATATAAATCTCATGTATTATTATTATTATTACTTCATAAAATTACATGTTTTCCAATATCAAAAATTACTCAATCTCAAAGCCTATGTTTATTAAAACACTTCATACAACTGTGATACAATTCTCAATTCTATAAGCATTATCAGTTTAATTTCAAAGCTCTATGATCGTGACTTGTTGATATATTCTGATAAACTTAGGGTGATTAATTGTTCAAACAATTACCCAGGGCATTTAAACAGCAATCAAATATTTAGATCAGCAAACAACAAATGAAGATGAAAGTCCAAAAATCAGTTTGAACTGTTAAATGGGTTCAGGTAAATTAAGTAAATAAACATAGGCTTATCGAAGCAAATGATGTGCCGCATGATTTTATCAATATTTCGAAAAGCAAATACGTCCAATTGAGATCAATTTTCGTGCAATAACCTATTGGAAACAAGTCAATTTGAGTTTATGAAGCTTAAGCTACAGTCCCATATACGTCCCGGACCGTCCCGGACCATCCCGGACCCCATCCGGGGTGATCCGGGATTCGGTCCGTGTTGACACCGTGTTGGCACCGGGGTGGTCCTGGATGGTCCTGGATGGTCCTGGATGGTCCTGGATGGTCCTGGGCGGTCCGGGAGTCGACCCCGGATGTTTTTGACGGTCAAAAACTGCCGGGGTGGTCCGGGACGGTCCGGGACAATAGTTTGATCCGGGGTGATCCGTGTAGCCACCGTGCTGGGTCCGGGGTCATCCGTAGTGGCGCCGGGGCGGTCCGTGTTGATCCGTGGCAGTCCGGGAGTGAGTTATTGACCGCCCAGGACCATCCAGGACCATCCAGGACCATCCAGGACCACCCCGGTGCCAACACGGTGTCAACACGGACCGAATCCCGGATCACCCCGGATGGGGTCCGGGATGGTCCGGGACGGTCCGGGACGTATATGGGACTGTAGCTTAAAAGCATCACACTTTTTTGAACAAAACATCCCGGACCATCCCGGATCACCCCAGACCATGGTCCGGGATGGTCCGGAGTGGTCCGTGCTCGTCCGTGCTGGTCCGGCTTTATATGGGACTGGGGCTAAATATAAAAAAAATTACAGTGAAACTGAAATTTACTTTTACTAAAGGCATGTACTATTGTGTTTTGTGTGTACTGGAATAGTTCATTATTGCATCTCTTTCCAAAGATATTTTCTTTTATTTGGAAAGTGTGGTTTAACAGATTTGTGGTAGCTGTATAGAATTTGAAGTAACTGTGATATCTTTTGAAGCGTACCATAACTTACAGTAAAAACAAACCTGTGAAATCGGAATACAACAAAAAATCACTGTCAGATGTCTGGTGTTCACTCATCATATTCATACATGTGATTCATTATCGGGGAAGCAATTTTTGCTAATTTCTCTTCCCCTATCTGACTCACCTAATCCATCTTTCCATTCTCCTATCACCCCTCTTTTTTATATTTTCTTTTCTTCATTCTTGCATTATAAATCAACCTTCTGTCCACCTCATTCAAATACTCTTATTTTAGTCTGTCATATGAGAAGAGGAAATCCTTTAATGATTAGGTGACAATTGATTCTCATTCTCTCTGAACAATAATTCAATAATTCCTAAATTGAATAAGTCTGTATATTCTGCAAGTGTATCTCCCCTACCCCTCCCCTTACAAAAATTTACCTCCCAAATTCTAGAGTTGAGGAAAGGAGTATCACCTCGTTCCTCCCTCTCTCTCTCTCTCTCTCCTCTTCGCACCCTAAGATTTATGAAGACATGACTGGATGGCCAGGAAGTGCCAACAACTTTGCGGGCATCAAAAACATCAATGAAAGACAAGAAATTCAAAGATTATACGAGTGAGTAATGAAGGACCGATATTTCCTTTCACGCCAAACCGCAGACGGCACATGACATTTTGAATGTAGCAAACATGTTTCTGAATGTTTGATTTTCTTTGGCACGAGAGCAAGCCTGAGGCCTTGCATCTTGCTTTTTTCTCCCACGTTCTCACATTTTGGTGTTTCAGTGATGTCAATGTTTTTTTCTACTATATTGATTCTCTATTTTCCATTACCATTCACTTATTTATGAATGACATTTTCAAATAACACATGTTTTTTTTGTTTAATTTTTTATGTTTATCTTCATGTTATGAACTTACCCCCATCTTCATCGCTCCCCGAATTCGCCCCCCCCCCACCCTTTATCCTTTCTCACCCCCTCCCTTCCTGCATCGTTCCTTCTCTCCCTTCTATTTCCTATCCCCTCTCTCACTCTTTCACCAACTCTCCCCTTTCTCTCTTTCTCTCTTTCTCTCTTTCTCTCTGTCTGTCTGTCTGTCTGTCTGTCTGTCTGTTTGTCTGTCTCTGTCTGTCTCTCTCCCTCTCTCTCTCCTCCAGTGCGTGTTCCTAATTCTTTCTCTCTCCTGCTTTTTCTCTCCAAAGAACAAATTGTTCTCCAGATAAACTTTTCTTTCTCCAAAGAAATGGAGCGGGCGTGGTCCCGTTGGGCTTTGGTCCCGCACCCTTCAATATGTATATGACGTACACTATACCATGGTATTCCTAAAGTGTATCAAAGAAACTTAAAGGTATTACAAAGTTTTGGTATGGGGTCATGAATTTGGTTCAAATGAACATATTGGAAGCATATGCGATCCTACAATATTCAGTGATCGTTGTCACAGTTGAAATTGAATCTTAAGTTATGGTATTGTAAATAATAAACTATTTATGTTGTATAGCTCCCTCTCAAAGTCAAGATATTAATTAAGCCATAAACCAATGTTTCTTGACTAAAATCGACCGATTGGCTATCTCCGTTTAGAAATTATATATCACAACTACATATTCTGTGATTTTCATGGTCGCAGCTACAACTGTATGGCCGTAAGCACTATTTGAAATTTATCAAATTTACCGGGAGCACCGATAAATTTTGATATTCAATTTTACTCGAGAGCAGAAGTGTTTAAGGGGCTAAATATTATAGTGCTTATAATACATCCACAGAGGCTTCCAAATATATCAAAATTGTAAAGAATCACTATCCAACCAATTTTCAAAATTTCCCAAAACTTTGTATTACCTTTAACAATATATGTTTCCATCACTTAAATGAACATGAACTTGTACAAACATACCCTATAGCAGTCTGCATTAGTACGCTACACATGCCTAACTCTAAATACGTCCACTACATTTTGTCTGCTCTATATTTTTAATTTTTCACTAATAATGAATAATGGTTTCTCCCTAATATGACACACTAACGCATGACTTTGAAACCGCATTGTTAGATTGCAACCTACGAGAGAGTAGAAAGAGGAGGGGTATTGAGGTTCCAAATTTATCCTGTGAAGCATACTACCCATTTTAGAACACCCTTAATCTACCAAATCATCGCCAAATAATCATATCCTACCTATTGCCTGTTAATCACCTCTTTGGGATCTTAGAATGGATTAGGGCTTTCGTGATTCGAGCACGCGTTCGTTTTATTTTCTGATTGGGACGGGAAAATGACAAATAGGTGTTGATGATGGCAATACATGTGATTTTCCAGAATTACACTAGGCAGATTTTATCTCCATTTTTGCTTCTCATCGCAGAGCTAAGGATGCGGTGACTACATGATCATACGATTATGACTTTGTTCTTTCTCTTTTTTGCAGGTTTTGCATGATTACACATTTAGTCTATCTAAAGGTTGATCATTTTGCACATCTTTCTATAAACAGAACACACAAAAAGATATGACAAATAAGGAATGACTGGGTAATATGAATCATTCTTATCAATATTACAGACTTCTTTTTTCTTCTTGGAATGTATAGGATATTGGAGGAACAGCTGAACAAAATGGGATTAAGTTGATGAAAATAAAATTAGGGAAATAGAAGATATTGTCTATCAAGAGTGAAAAGGACGTTTGGAGATAGAAAGACGTTTAACTCGCATTGATGTACAGAGTTTTGATTGTACAATTTACATCATTCTGTTGACATTTATTTCTAATCTTTAATAATGACAAATTATAAGAAGCAATTACAACTTAGAAGATGTTAGTTTGTAGCCAGAAATAGAATTAACACAGAGTTAACTCCCTCAGGTATATGGCTCCAAACAGATGAAGAGTTTCTTTCAACTGAAACTGTTATTATCAATTGGATACTACTACATATCACTTATGCCTCTGTAAGAAAGTAAAACGAAAAGAATTATATCTTCAATATTCCAGGATATCAGAGTCATATTTATCTTGACCTCATCATAGAGTGGAGACAGCAGTACAGAGAGAGTGCAGAATTATCTTCTTTCTGCTACATATATGAATCAAGGGAAAATATTTTTGAATTTGTGAGACACTGTAGACCACGCGCCATGAGCGCCCATCAGAGGCGGACGAACGCCAGCGCTATGAAGGAAGCCTCATTCATCATTATCATCATCAATTCTAAGGAAGTGATCATTTTATAACACAATATCATGACAATGGTATAGTTTTCTATACTCTTCATAACATGCTGATTTTTTTTTATTACGCAGGCAATTTAAATGATCACTCTAATATCAGAGAAGTATACGTCACAGTTGATATTATTTTGAAAGGAAATATAAACACTAAGAATAACCAATTTTAATCAATATATATAAATATGGGGAAAGTTCAGTTCAGAAACACCTAGTTCCAAAAGGTCATAAATATAATTTTAAACTCTTAGTAACTATATTGAAGCCATGACAGAAGAAAATACCCTAATCGAATGAATATAATGATAATAATGAACATATTAAGCAGCAGTGAGATATAGCTTTATTTCAAATTCCTTTCATTTTTACAGTCTGCAAAAAATTTAAAAAATCAGAAATTGTGAAAAAGAACAATTTCTATATGTTCCATCACAAATCATAAAAGCAACTATGAACATCTGCACCCATACTCACATTATCCATACATAATTAACTAGATGTTTCTCCCCCAACGTGAGAGCATGTATTTGCCTGTGCACCCTATATTTATTCTGCAACACCTGGTGCCTTCTCAGACATTATCATAAATTAATCGACCTTTGGAAGAACGAAGAGCGAGAAGAGAAGGAAAATGGCAGCAAATATCCATCATAAAAAAGTTTGACACCAATAAAGAAGTATGACTCATCGCAACACCCCGGCTCATTACGTCCAGTTGCCATGGGGATGATAATAGACGTAGGAGGACGGGCAGCTCGCTCGCACCCGGCCGGCGTTCACCAAAGCAAATGTTTGTATTCTCTCACAATGTCAACTTCTGCTGGATGTAGGCCGGTCTCAACATCTGTGATAATTACCACTTGTACGAATATTGATATTTCAATATGGGGCTTTGGACGCTGTCCAGAGTAAAGTAGTGTTGTGTTAGGTGTGGGTAGGCTAAGGCAAGTTCGCAATCATTTTCAAGTACATAGGGATATGTTAACTCTGTAGGGTATAGTTTTGTTGTTTATATCTTTGATAAATACATGTATTTTCTACTTAATGAAATGTCCTATCCCCCCTCCCTTCTCTCTCTCTCTCTCTAATTTTGTCTCTTTCTCACTCCATCTCACTCTTGATACCCCTCTCTCTCTCTCTCTCTCTCTCTCTCTCTCTCTCTCTCTCTCTCTCTCAGGCTACCTAACTCTGTCTCTGTTTCTCAACCTCTATGTTCTAAATGTTTTTGTTTTTTTAAATCAAAGTTCAACTCCATGCATTCATTTGCTTGTTACACAGTACGGGCATTCCAAAACTGCTCCAACTTTTCACTTTCATCACTTACAAATAGTAGGTTTATGATTCATAATAATTCATAGCAACCACAATTGTGTACAGAACCTGGTATCAGCATCCACCAGCCACCATGCATCCTCCCCTACGCCCTAGGATACCAAGTCATCAAAGAACTATTAATGATATGCCCATTGACGTCAGTATATGATTATGACAAATGGAAAGTAAACAGTAATCATGCTTCAGCTTCTCTAATAGATTATGACTGAGTATGTATGCAAACACATTCAGTCACCACAGTTAATGACTCTTTTTGTCAAAAACAGTACATAATTGAGCCCAATGTACCATGAAATCATTCAACTTTCAGGTTTTGTGCCCCTTCAATTGTCTTTCATACTTTAGGAAAGGGTAAATCTTCATAAAACCTTGCTGAGCTAACTAGTAATTACATAGGCTATAGTACATAGTTATGTGACAACTAGCCTTATGGTTTTATGAATATGAGCCCAGGTAACTTGTCAACAAGTTACTCATTATAGATACTCAATTCATTTCTAAACTTATATCTAATCAAATACCAAGCCTGATACATCTTGGGTTAGAGTCTGCAGGAATTCTTTTTAATATTATTTATAGCAGAAACAAAAATTTGTCTCCAATGGTTCGATTTCTCAACTTCCTGAGGAATTTAAGAGCTTGTTGCTATGTGTCGACCTATGCCTGCATATGTCTCACTATCAAAGATTTCCGGGAAAGTTCAAAAGTTTTGTTGTTCTTCCTTTCCGGAAAATTTGAAACAGGAAAAAGCTGTACGTCATTGTGACTGGTACATGCAATTCATTCCTTGTTGTTCAACACTGATCAAGATACCGATTATAGGAAATAAAAATACGAGCAAGTATTTCCAGCCGGACATTCTTGATCAGAAGCTTTATCCATTTCTCCTGTAGGTATTTATCACATTTCCAATGCATATATGCAGAAGTGGTCCAAAATTTCAAAGGTTGGAAAATCATGACAAACACAAATCAGAAGTGAGATACATGTATTTCTCAGAAAAATTCAATGTGAAGAGTTGGTAATATTATGTACAGTTTCCCCCAAAACACAGAAAACAAAGTTAAAAGGAGGAAAAGTAAAAACAATAGTCACTTTCTTTGAAATTTTACCATTTTGAAATAGATTTGTGCACAATTTAACCCTTTGCCTGGTTTGGTAGACAAATGGAACAGATAGTGCGTTACCACAGTCAACTTTTGTCACATGTACAATGTGTAAGCAACATATACACTCGAAACAATGTGGCAGTGAAAGTTTTCAAATTCATAGCAATTAACAAGTTAACCACTTCGGGCAAGCTTAGAAATGAAAACATGATTTATCCTCAAAACATTAATATCATTTATAAAATATCACATGAAACTTTCTTGGTAGACCACTGTTGTATTAGAGTTATGTCGAAGACAATCAAGACATATATGCAAAATCATCATCATCATCATCACCATCAGAGTTTAGAAGAACATCTTGAAATGAAGGGATGCTATCATCCCATATCTAATCTTACACCAGCATGCTCTTGGGAGATATTTTCCACTTTCTATATTTAGGACAGACAAATTGGCAGACAAACACAATAGCCAAGCAAACATACAAATATAGTTCAACCACAATGTATCTTCTTTCTAGCTTTTCCCAGATTTCATTTTCTGGCTAAGGAAAGGCAGGGGGTGGTATCACAACCACCACATGCGGGCAGTTATCTCCTTCGTAGGAGTCAGCTCACTGCCATCACAAAGATTGACGTCAATTGTCATTGCTTGGAAATAATTTTCCCATATTTGGGACAGACAAAATAGCAATCACAATAGCCAAGCATCAAACATACAGATATAGTTCAATCAAAACGTATCCTCTTTCTAGCAACTCCCTTTCCCAGATTCCACTTTCGGGCTAGAGGGGGGGGGGGGGGGGGGGGGGGGACCGCATGCAGTCACGTTGTCTTCTCAGTAGGAGTCAGCTCATTGCCATTCACAAAGTTTGACGTCAAAGCGCTCGCTCGACCGTGAGGGGTTATTGTAATATCTCACATGAAACCATTCAGAGAATTTGTGTACACTTCTCTAAATCATTTCCCAATAATGACAATTGAAACGTAGAACAGCTTCTGTCTGTTGTGAGTATCGTAGTCTACTACGAAGGCATCTGTTTTAAGTTGCTACAATGTTTATTTCCTCTTTAACTTCAAGTAAAATATCAAACAAAGGACGAATGTTAAATGATTTATATATCTGCCCGGAAATTTTAGAGAGAATTTTTATAAATAGTTGAACAAATATTTCCATTCCTATTTATTTTAGCTACCAAACTAAATTCTACCTTCACCATGGATTCTCATTCAGTCTCATCTTGTATCATATCCCTATCCTTACTCCAATAAACCAAACTGAGTTGTGTCACCTAGACTATCCCAAAGTCAAGCTCTACAATAGGATTCTCAAAGTACACATACGCCCAGCCATCGTGAAGTTGTGAGGTCATTCCCCATCATTCCAAGCATCTATCGCACACGGCAGTGACGCAGTGACGGCACAAACTCTATTGACATCATAACATCGTCCCAGTGAGACATCAAATGAGGGAGGAGACCTCGGCCTGAAATTTTGGGAGCATGAAATGACGTCCCACCTGAATTTGATGATATGGCATCAATGCCACTCAAAGATGATTTTTCTTATTAACAATGGTAAATCTGAGATGCATGGCCCTACGTGTTATCAGTGTCTGTCATATATGGTGTAATATTGAAGCCTTGAAAAAATTGCACTTCAAAATGATCATGAAGTGCCTCAAAAAAGTAAATATCTTTGAGTGACCTAAACATTAGGAAAAACAAATTCTGAAATTTCTAACTCCAATCATAGATATCTTGATAATCAGACAGGCGATTGGCTTGTAAAAGTCATGGGATTCATGTATGACCTAAAGGTTTATCATTATGATTGCAGCATGAGCCGAATCCACACAAAAATTTAGAATCTAAGGCAAAGTTACCCAATTCCTTTAAGAATTATGTATTGATAAGGTATTGCTGTGAAAGGTAACCAGGTTTTAAGTTGAATTTGTTTTAGATTTGAGTTTGGGTTTGGGGTTGTGATTAAGTTATACCGGTAAGTATGGAATTTGGTTAGTGCAGAATATGGGGCACTGTCTCTCGAGCATGTGTCTTACAACCAGCAATAAACCTCCAAACAAATCTTTAAACTGAATTCTTTTAAATGTGTCAATGGTCAAGATTTCTTTCAAATCTATAGTCATGACCAATACCATTTCACGTCCTAAAGGTCATTGAGTTGGTTGACCCTGTTCTTTACTAGCTGATGGACCTGAAAGGAACCCAGGGAAACGTCTCTCAAGCCAGGCTTCCTAAACCGAAACTCAAAAAGGTGAGAAAGATGGGATGAAATAATGGGGGATTTCAGGGGCCAGAATAATGACCGTTTAATATCTCAACCATGACTCATTTCTTTCACAGCTCCTTCATAAAAGGCATTCTGCAAAAGCCATCTTTCCCTTATGACAGCAATAATTCTCTCAGCTTTCCAGGGCCTCTGCCCCCGTTCACACAAATCAGAAATACAAAATAAGTAAACTTCACCAAAATCAAATATTTTCCTTTTTTACTGTATTTCATTTGACTAAAATGTAGCTCCACACAATGGGAATCAATAGCAATTTTCTTTCATCGATAAAGCAAATAGGGAGTGAAAAATATCGTAAAAATTTGTAAAATTAACCCACGGCCTACCGAAAACTTGGTGGCCAATGTTTTAAGCCTATGGCAATGAAACAATGCAACAGTCAACGGGTTAAGAGACTGTGACATAAATCATACAAATCTATCTTATTTTACTTTCTTTTCATAATCCTGTCAAATGCGTACTTCAAAAAAATGGATTTCAACAATTTGACTACAGAGGTGTATCCAAAAGATACAGGTTACAAAATCATGATACCTGTAAATCAAGTCTCCTATATAAGTATAACTCAAGAATCAAAGTATGAGTTTGGCTTCAAACTTGCCCACTTTCAATGTGTTCAATCTGGTATATGAATGATAAGGCAGTCCTTCCAAATGATAAATTCTTCAACATGCAGCCTTTTTTGTAAATGTGAACTGGTCTAAGATTGTGCACTCAACACCCCTGCCTTAGCTCCCTTATTAGCCTCCAATCCTCGCTGTATTCGCTTTCAATCTTATCAAAGCTCATTCACGACAATCTCCCTTACTTTCCATACCGATCTCAATCAAATTTAGATGCCTCCCCCATCAAGTGCGCGTCTGTCATCAAGGCATACAGAAACAAAACAGAGAAATGAAAGGGCTAGTTTGGGGGCAGGGAGGGGTGCAGGGTGGTGAAACTGAGCAGAAAATCCACTGAAAGTGGGTGGAATCCCTGTCAAATACCGCAACTTGATGGCTCTAACAATGCTCCAAAGTAAAATGATGAGTGCCAGTAAAAGATGACTACCAAATCTGGGGGAAACTGGGGCAAATTATAGAATGTTGTAGTATTGAGGGTTGTACATATTCATAAAATCCCATTATCAGAAGATGTTTTAAGAGAGGCTTCTTTTTTCATTTTGGTTAGGGGAGGGGTAGATGCCCTAGACCCAGTCTACATTGACACAAAAAGATACAAAGTAGTGGTTCTTTTCAAGGGGAGTCATGGGATATGTGACTCAATTTTGTATCACAGAATATAAAGGTCTCAACATGGAATTCAGGGACCCCCAACCCCTTTCCTACTTCAAATAAATCATGTTTGGCATGTGTGGAGAGGGGGCATTTTTTCTTTTAAAACTAAAAACTATGGATGTGGTCCAGTTTAAAAGCTATATTCAAACCTCTCCTACCAAATGGTATATTTCGTTCCTATTTTCACGAAGTGACGGGAGTGAGGAAAATCGCATACATTTTGCGTGACGATTTTCCTCACTACCGTCACTTTGTGAAAATAGGGACGATTTAAGGCCTAACCTTAGAAACTGGTTTATGAAATAAAGGACACAAAAACTCCTAAGATTTAAAACCAATCCTGATAACTTTGTATTTACTTCAAGTCTGAAAAATAGGTGCTAAATAAAAAACCGGTGCTATATTCTCGACAAATGAGAGTTTGACTTTGCTTAGGACCCATAAAGATACATGGCAAGTCAAATGTAACATGAAAGATATGTGTCTGCCAACAAAAGATTACCAAATTGAGAAATATGTTTATGAAGACTTTTGTGACACTACAGACAATAAAGTATAAGAAATGAAGAAGTTGGTGGGGAATTAAGAAAAATGTATTGAAGCCCTTTGTAACACTACAGACAATAGACAACAAGAATTTGAGAAAACATGGAGAGAAAAATCCTCCTCGGCTGAAATGGAAAACCCTCGCACAGGAACTATTGTCTCTGACCCATAATTCCTTGCATGAATTGCTCACTTCCTGTTGAAATGGTTTGCTCTTCAGAGTGGGATACAACACTATTGCACACTAGGCCTGTTCATACTCTAGTTACAGTTGCTGAAAGCGCTCCAGATTGAACCAGAGTATGAACACCTCCCTTCTGTTTTATTCTGTCTGGAATCATTGGTTGTGTTTTACTAATAAAAGAAATAAAGAAACTAGAGGTTTATTCCAAGCCAAGGAAATAATCCAGCAAAGCAGTCTTGTTGAATTTTGCATTGAGACTTTGAGAGAGTGATCTCAGGGGCTGGGGTGGGGGGGGGGGGGGGGTGCAATATAAGTTTTATTAGTTCTACCAACTTTAAACCATCTACTCATGCTCATGCTGGGCCTTCGTTATGGAATACTCTCCCTCAATGGGTTAAGAATAGCAGTTCTGCTGAGGTGTTAAAAAACAATCTTAAGAAATATCTGTTTAATTTAGCTTATAATTGATTACCATTACCTTTCATGTCTGTACCTTTCCTATCGCACTTTGTATAAATGTATCATGTATGTATTTCATCTTTTGCACAAGCTGCGCCTTGAGCATTTGACTGTCAAGTGGATTTGGCGCCTTATAAATCATATGTATTATTATTATTATTATTACTGAGATATAGACCTAGATCTCAGTCTCCCCCCCCCCCCCCCAAAAAAAAAAAAAAACACACACACAAAACAAAACAAAACAAAAGACATTTATAACAAATTCATAAACTTTGCAGGGGATAGAAGGCATAATACAGATATGGCCTACATGTAAAGAATTGAGACTAATACCAAAGGAATAGTACTAAGTGTAAACTGTATGGAGTCTTTGACAATGCTCTTTTTGTCTTGAAGTTGAACATGAAGGGCATGACAGCATTGTATAACACAAATGCGGGTACTGATATTGTACAGCAATGATGCCTGTAAGTACCATTCTTTCACACAATATTTCAGATCAAGAAAGCTTGAATTTGGTATCAACCTTTTATCCCCTAGGTCTCTGCAGCCTGCTCACCCCTCCCCCTTAACCCATTCCCTTCCCTCGGGATTCCAAACAGATGCTGCAAACGCACAAGGAATCACTTTTCTTGACAATGCCAACGGACTTAGTCACTGCGCAGAAAGGTCTACTGATTGAATTACAACGCAGCAAAGTGAATGGGTGGGACTGGGGAATCACGGCTGTTTCCTGGCACAGAATGAGAAGAACATGGAGGGCATTTCCAAAGCCTTTTCTTGACAGCTTCATAAGGCCCGGGATTTGAGATTTGGCCAAAGTTGGCGACAGCTCCAACCTGATGAATCGTTTGTGAAGTGGCGTAGTTACATGGGGCATGGGGGGAAGGGGGATGGGAAGGGATAATGGAAAAGGACAAGAAAACAAGACACTTGGTCTACACCCTTCCCCTCTAATCAGTAGTCTCATAAATTTGCATCTCATTTTCAGAGTTTGACCAATGTCCTCTACCCCCCCCCCCCCTCACAATCTTCCCACAAGCTATGCCACTGATGGCTTGCTCTAATCAGAATCAATTGTTCGTAGACGTGGACAGATTTTTTGCAACCATTGCTTGGCAACTCGAGCTGACAGAGGCATACCCCACATTTCTGGATCTGACACAAACATGCCAATTTCGAACAATAAGAACTGTCAGTTGAAGATCAAAAATGAAAACAATTGGTACACAGTTCTTATTTTTTATGACCGAATAAACTGACCATCTAGATATTCATAATTCAGAAGTTTAGTTTACAATAACGCAAAAGTTCAAAGTATATATATATATATAATCAAGCATAGAATTAAAGTCTGAAACACGGACTTGCCAGAGGCAACCAAAAGATGCTCTCTGGATAATAAATATTGATTAACATTTGCCCAGTTGGATCGACAAGCCAATCATTTCAATGTCATGCATTATCAATTTGGCCAAGTGCTCTTCAGAGCCTTTGCTCAGTACAATGCCTCAGTCAAACTGCCAAACTGATTTTATACCGATATCATCCCCAACCCGACTGATTCTGAGCCATTCAGGATAATTAATTTATGTTCGGTCTCGTTGATGTATCTGCGATAGTATTTGAATTTGCATGTACATTAATTCACTTGTTGTACAAAATAAATGAAGCTTGCTGATAATCAATTCGGTGAACACCCAGTCCTTTAGCAAATAAAGTTAGATCTAGGAACTCACACTTTCATTAAACTCACACTGTCACTGCTCGATATTAAACTTGTATATAACACTGATTCATGGATAGCATCTTGAAGCGCTCTGTGTTTGTATCCGTTGGAAACGACGCTGCATGAATTAAAACTATTACTAATATTCTCAGGAAAACATATGACTTGCCAAAATGAATTTGAAGAGTATCAGAGAGTCAAATAAATACAAAACAAAATGACCTAACCTATGACTTGTCAATAAATCGATATCACATGCTAATGACACTACTATATCAAACAAAAAGACTATCCAATTGTCTACAACCGATGACATCATTTGTTAATCCTTGAGACGTTTAAGCCATGATTGGACTGCAGAGACGGATGTGACCGTGACTGAGTAAAAACTTGACAACATTGCCAGAAAGGGCATCTGGAAATTCTTGAGCTTTAGACACTCAAAATCAACAATGAAAATACAATACTCATTGCAGTCTGTCACTATACATGTCCAGTATTATTGGAAAAGTAAACAAAACTTTTGCCAAAATTATGATACTTGATTTGAACTTTAAACCATTGAATAAGGTTTTGTGTGTGACAGATGAAGGCTTGTAGACCAATAGATTCTGACAAGTAAATGACCATTGTTGCTTGTCATTAATTTGTTCTGAGGTGTCAGGACAGGCTCTAATTCACAAATATCTTAATTAATGAGGAATTGATGGGTATATAGAGGCATTTGATTATACCATTGTCTGTACTAGTTTAATCTTCTAATCTATCTCATCTTCTTTTAACTGCTCATTCTTTCAAAGACTCTCTCATTCTCTCTCTCTCTCTCTCTCTCTCTCAGTCATCTCTTCCTGATCCCCTCTCCCTCAGCCTTCTGCTTTCTCAATCCCTCTCTCTCTCTCTCTCTCTCTCTCTCACTCCCTTCCTCTTTCCCTTTCTCTTCCTCTCTCTCTCTCTCTCTCTCGCTCCCTCCCTCTTTCCCTTTCTCTTCCTCTCTCTCTCTCTCTCTCTCTCTCTCTCTCTCTCTCTCTCTCACACACCCTACCTCCCGCCATTGATCTCCTCCTCCTCCTCCTTTAATCATTCTGGAGATGATAAACAGTGTATGACACTTACCTGCATTAAGATAGTAATCCAATGAAAGAACAATCAACATCACCAGAGAACATGGAAGAGAAAAAACAAACATACAATTTGTTAAATCTTGATGCTATGTTAAATAACTTAAATTAATAGATTTATAACTGTTTCAGGAAAACTCCCTTGGAAAATCATGACACCTTCCCAATATCTCACTTAACCATTCTAAATCAATACAATTAGCCACATTGGAAGTCAGCACAATGTACACAGTTATGTGGAATAAACAAGGTAAGGAAAATATTTTACAAATATGCCAAATATGCCAAGTATCAAAGAAAACATATTCTGTATTTGGGACCTTATTTTACATCTCATTTCATCATATCCCCTATCAAACGTGTCTCAAAATCGAAGGAAATCAACGTCCATGAAACATACTTCACTCACGACGACGGAAACCTAATCAAGATTATTGATGACAAAGTCCCCAAGAATTTTACTCATTCTCCGCTGACATGGCCTTCCTTATCCTGTTTCTTTCTATTATAGAGAATGAATGACATTCTTCCTCAACAAACTTCATCCATGTTCTGACATACCATGTGTTTCCTTGTGTCATGGGTAGTCAAGACAGATTGCTAATGAACTCTTTTAAAGGTAACTCTAAGCTTTTGTTATTAATCTGCATTTTAACAGAAACCAAAGAATGAGTAACATGGATAATAACATGCAGAAAATAATTACTAGAAAAGAAGGGAAGTGAAAAATAAAGTTTTTTTTTTAATATTCTTGATATTCATTTAATTCAGTTACTGGTAAACATGACCCGGGTCTAATATACATGTATTAAGACATTGTTAAAGGAAAACTAAGACTTTAGATTATTTCATTTGTTAAACCCAACTTTGAATGAAATAAACACTGTGAGAGTCAGGTCATTAAGTTTAACTCCTAAAGTTTCCCCTGATACAAAATATTTGGTGCTGAGGTCTACTGGGGAAGTCGCCTATGGAGAGCAAGGTAAGGGGTTCAATTCCCCTCAACAGAACTAACATCCCCTGGCAAGAGATTAATCAATACCTGCCACACTCAACCCAGGTGAAGTAAGTGGGAATCTGGTAGGAAAAGAATCTGTAGATATTCAAGTGCCCTACGGTACCATCATTATTTGTCATCAACATAACATGTCAAAAAGGTACCATTAAGCACTTTAACATTATAGATTCTTACAAAAGAATATAAAAGTATGAATTGAATTAAAGATTCAAATAACACTTTTCCTCTGGTAAACCTGACCATAATACTTTGTGTTGGTTCAATTGCTCTAGGCTTCAAGTAATATCAAAAGGTTTTAACCCTAAAAAGGCTGGGCTATTTGAGGTCTTACTACGGCCGGGGGGGGGGGGGGGGGGGGGGGGGGGCATTAGGGCCCCCTTAAGATCTCGACCGCAAAGCTTCCGATTGCCGCGAAAATTTGCACGCATGTCAAGTAAAGTGTATAGAATAATATGATAATTTCAATTTTTTGAAAAATTCACTAATTTGCATATTTATGGTAATTTATGCAAATAAAGTCCAAAAAATCACATTTTTACCCATAAATCATATATTATTCATATTTAAGCATTTTTTTTTTCACTACATAAATTCATTAGACCATTCTGAACAATAATACGGCAAAAAATTTCGGAAGAGCCAGCTTATTCCTTATGTTATCCCTTGTTTTGATAATTTCCTATGTATTTCATTGTTTTTTTAACTTATGTATTTCATTGTTTTTGTTGTTTTATTTCATTTCTTACTACAATTCAACTATTTTGACTCCTAAAACAGCCACCTAAACTTAAAACAAGACCCAATAACCCATGTTTTAACTGTTTTTAGGAAAAATGACTTTTCCATATGTTTTGTACACAAATCACGAAAATAAGCGATTTTCGGGCTGACATGCAAAGACAAAAGGTCACGTGACCTTGTAACCAAAGGTCCGAGTTACGCAAGACTCGAAAGAAAAAAGTCAGCGAGCGGCGGGGCGCCATCCATATGCGTTCCTGAGCAATCAGAAAAATCGTAGAGGAGGGGGGGGGGGGCCATAATGCCCCCCCCCCCCCCCGGCCTTATTAGGGTTAAGTTAGGTTCAGTGTCAGTGTTGGGGTGGGGGTACAGTGTGAGGTTTGGGGTGGGGTACAGTGTAAGTGTTAGGGTGGGGGACAGTGTGATTCCACTGGTGAAGTTTGAAATTCAGTTCATGAAGAACATGTCCTAAAACAAATTGGCTTTCACTGTATCTTTGGCCATGTTTTATGATGTTAACCTTTAAATGTAAATCCTGCCAATATGAGTTGGGTCTTTCATCCTGAACATTGGTTAGATCCTTGTGGCAAGTTTATTCTCACAAACAGATTGATAAGAATCATTGCCTTATTTCCAGGCTAATTCTCTCTGTCTGCAAGAGTTTCCTTGACTGCTCTGTGGTAAGGGCGGGAGGGATGAATCAATGCATCAAACATTCCAAAACATTTTCATTTGGAGAACATGAAAGGAAATAAAGTTAATAAACAGATATGCAAGAGCCCAAATGTGTTGATTGCTCAGTAAACCATGATGCTTGGCAAGCAATTCAAGATACATTTATCACATTAAAACAGAAAATCAGGACATGTAAAATTTGCTGTTTGGCAAGTGCTGTCAAGACTCATTTTGCAAATTTCAAAGGCAATATGTCAGGAGGAAACAACCAGAACTTCAATGACGTAGCGCTCATCCGCATCTCGCAACAACAATATCGTAAATTTTATGTAGTACACTTTTGAACTGGCCAAAAAATAAAAATTTGATGCCCTGGAAGGGACATAATTTCATTTAGCTGTACAAGATTAAATAGAAACTAAAGGAAATGGAATGAAAATTGGTTGAAAAATATATAGTTTTATGACAAGCAGGACTCAAACTTAGTACCATAATTAATCAATGGAGCAAAATCTCAAAATTCTGTGTAGAAGTTTAGTGTACCAAAGTTAGCTCTACCAGGTAAAGCAAACCAAATCAAAATCGGTAGAGAAATGAAGGTGAAGAAGCATTTTTTGTGATTTTGAATAAATTTGCATAAATTAGCATAGATAAAGAATTTTACGATTCTGTGTAGAAGTTTTAAATCCCCCTCCTAGCCCTATCATATGAAACAATCAGAATCAAAATCGGTTGAAAAATAATGAAGAAGAAGCATTTTGAAAACTGTGGACGGACAGACAGACGGAAGGACGGTACGACGGACGGACGGACGACGGACGCCACGCCATGGCATATATAAGCTCATCGGGCCCTTCGGTCCGGATGAGCTAAAAAATGAAGAGCAAAAGTATGAAAAACTGGAAAGAACAGAAAGGGTGATGAAAAATAGGGTAAGAACAGGGGAAGATGGAGAGGGAGCAAAGGGAGAAAGGCTTAGAAGGATGAAAGAGAATAGGGGAAGAAGGAAAGAGGAGGGGAGATAGGAAGGGATGGAGGAGGAAGAATGATCCTGTCCCCCAGTGATGCCAGCCTCATCATTAAACAGACGTCAGAGACACTAGCATCATTAATCTTTGAGATGACACACAGCAATGAACTGCGATCGCGTCTTGTGATGGTCGCCAGCTACAACCCCAAACTATGCAAAATATGACAATATTTTGACTAGATGGGGATGACTAAATCTTGGAAAATGCAGTGCTTGTTAAAGATAGACTGTGTAGATAAGAGTATAATGAGGAGACAGGAGGGGGTGGGAGACACTCATATGGGGGTTTCTCAGCTGGTAGAGGGGACCTTATTTGGGAAAGACAAGCAAATGGACCAAATCCATTTGTAATTCAGGTCTAGTAAGTAGTAACATTTGGAATGCATTCATAATGTCATTTAAAGTATGATGCAGTGCAGTAACTTCACCCTGGAAAACTTTGAAATAAATTACTTACTGAGCAAAAATGAAAGCAAAGCTCTGAAAGATATGTATAGACACTTTTAGACAGGGCTGGAGAAGAATGACCAGGGTCTGCGACTCTGCATGGTGCTCAGCATTTAATATATAACTTTGAGGAAACTTTTGTCTAAACCTCTTTTCTTTTTTTCACAAACACAGTTACAACTACGAAGCCATCTTTCATTATTTCTGATGATATGATGATGATTTGAGTCTAGCTGCATGGCTAGAGATTAAAAGAGGTCTCAAACATGCCTTAAACATGGACTAGTTTCTCATAGTCATAGACCAATGACTCATGGTTCCGGCAGTGCTTAGACCCTCATGATCAATCCTGGGTACCATTAGAGACTCAAATTGTAAACTAGGTCTAGACTGGTCCTGCGAGAGACATCATACCAGGTCTGAAGCATGTTCTAATCATAAGCAATGACAAATGTGAACATACCCCTGCCAGACCCGCATTTAGTCAAGGCACTATGAGAGCCTGTTCTCACAAACCGGGTCTAGACGTGTCCATAGGGTGCAGAGATGATCGTAGACCTCATAAGCATTGCCTGTCATTTTGCAAGGTACCATTAGAGTCTGTTTACGAGTGTAGACTAGGTCTAGATAGCTCCACAGAGGTATAAAAATGGTTTTGAACAAGTCCTAGGCATTATAGCAAATATATGAACACACCTCTGTCATCTACTACGACTACCAGGGTAACATTACAGTCTGCACGTACAGACTAGGTCTAGACCAGTCCAGAGAGAGTTCAGAAAGGTCTGGAACATGCTCTAAGCACAACCCTATGACTCATAGCCCTAGTATGCGCAGACCCCTGTATGCTACCATGGACTACCCAGGGTACTGGCTGAGAGGAATTCCCCACTTGCTCTGGCATAGCAGGCAAGTCGGGCAGTCACTACTCAAAACATTAGTAAGGTTCACACGACAGACAGTTCGTGTGAATGAGGGGTCATTCAGATATGACGCAGTTAGCCATCACCCTTTTTTTAAAAACTTTTACACCAATGGCAACTGCGCACAACAAAGGTCAAGCATATTCACTGCCCTCTCTATATAAGATACAGAAATGTGAGGCGTATTACTATGTCCTCATTAATAAAACCATAGCAGAGTTGCCCCGTCATATCTGAACGCAGCCTAAATCATGGATTTAAACTTTCTAGTTAATTATCATGTAATTAGTTACCATGCGGATGCACCCATCATTACGTAACTTTAAGTTACCTAAAAATTACAAACCATGTACGTCAGATCTTAATTATGGTAAACACGAAAACTACGAGCAGCGGGGATTCTTACTCAATATAAGAAATGAATTATGAGAATACACGTTTATATTGCTTGATTTGCAGCTCCAAACTTAGAAATCCATTACTTTACCCCCGTGCGAACCCTCATCATGGTCAGTGGATCGTTGTTTATAACTTCAAGGGTTAGCTTAGTTTAGAGCTGTGACAGCCCCATGTGAACATGGCCTAATAGTAGATCCACAGCATCCACCATCCAGGCGGTGCGGAGCATGCCAATTATCTCACTGATAACACCGAAATCGTTTTGAATATTCAACGGTCATCGAAGCACTCACGTTGCCAAGCTCACTTTTTCACCAAAATTTCTCTCTCTCATATCTTCTTTGTTCGTTGGCGGATTTCGCTCAGACTCTCAGGAATGATGTAAAATGGTCATATCGAACTATATATGAAAAATTGTATTAAGTGATGATCTATTTATCATTTTATCAAACATTTCATGTTCAGTCGTCTCCGAAAACTACCCTCAGATTATTATCAGACACATCTGGCAATCTGGCTATTTATTCATGAAACTTAATATGCATATTCATGAGACCTTTACGGTGCTGGTGACGAAATTTTCGCTGTGACCATCACTTATTTTCGGAGATACAATGGAAAATGAATAGGGTGTTTTTCAGAAATCGAGAAGCAGCAAACTTACGAGAAAATCGACGTCACCGCTCGATCAAAGACTCGCGCATGCGCATTGACACGAAATTACGTAAACCTACGCAGACAGCTGATCGTGAGCACACATAGCTGCATTACTATCCTGGCTGTGTATTAAAATCTGTGCTATTGATTCTCAACATTTCAAACACCACTGTACAATACTCATCTGATTCCACTCAAAACAGATATACCAGTGACAATTGATGAGACCTAAATAGTAGTAAAATATAATATTTTTTTTAACTTAATGATGTTAAAAAGAAAAATTAAAAAATTAAAACCGTGAGTCCACTGTCAAACTTGCCGATCAACCGCATCGTATTTATTGTGTACGTTCGTTTGTAATTTGTGTATAGACTATTCATGTGTGCGATTGCTGCCTCCTAGCATGTAGTGCTGCGCTAGAGGTCTACACGCATTAGCATTGATTGCATGCAGTGATCGAGAGGTATTGTTTTGATTTCAGCCGAGCCGATCGAGTGGATCTTTGACTTTGTAAAACCCTCTAAAGAAACAAAGGTAAGGGCGCATTTCAATTGTAATGAAGTATTTTTTTTCCATAAATCGATGTTTGATATTCCTTTTCTATGAAAAATAGGTATTCATAGGTAAAAAAAAAAAAAAAAAAGTGGCGAATCTGCTACGCATATGTGCCATTCATAATGCCTGACTGATAGTGGCTTAGTGCTACTGCTCTGCAGCGCAGCTGCATTAGCTTCATTGACCATAACTCCAGGGAGCTCCGCCGCCAAGCCGTCGGCGGCGGAGCTCATGAGTTACAGTGACCGTAATATAAATGGCAATGATTCATATTCACGGGTCTCGGCAATATTAATGAACGAATCTTGGAGCCAATGAATTGTCGACCCAATTTCAAGTGCATATAATCCATGTGCATGCAGCTGTATTACACACGACACCTCATCCTACTTACTAAACTCTAAACTAAAGTCAAACTTTATTAATCAATGGCAATGTTCTTGTAGAGTCTATTTAACCTGTTTTACCTTCAAATCTCTACAAAAAAAATTAATAATTTCTTCACCTTCTTTCATATAGAATATGTAGGCAGGGCCATGAAACCTTCATGTAGCCTTACCTTCAAGTAACCTCCAGCTCCCCTTCTCAACTTCATGACTTGGCAGATGTCCTAATGCATATGATACACATTGGTCGAGCATTGAAGAACGGCCGACACTGCTGGCGGCCGCTGCCGAGCCTGGCCAGGCTGACGTGATGTGACCTCGTACTTAGGTAAATATGCAAGAACGTGTGTGTATTTTTCATGTGGAAATTCTTGAATACCAAATTGTTTTTTGCTATAAGTCTACCATGGTAAGACATGGCTGTCAACCCTCCCACATTTGGTTGGAGTCTCAAGCCACGGCACTGATTTTCCTGCCGTTCCGATAACGTCACGTCAAGCACTAGACTTGTAATTATGTATATTCATACATGTTAACTCTCATTATTCACTTACAATATTTTTCCTTTCTTCCATTCAGTGTTGAAGCTGTCTGGTCGTTCCCTCAGAGTGATCACAGATTCTACATCCCACTATGGCTCTGTGGAGTGTTCACCAACCCTAGTGCCCAAGCAGATTTGTCTTCATGCAACTAGGTAAGATATGTACTGTCAAGTAGAGTTGGCATTTTTTTCATCACCATGAAGTCGTTAAAGGCAATGTTCCTTGGTGATGTCAAATCATTCTGAGAAACAACATGTACCATTTGTTTTTAAATTTCTCTCACAGTGCCTGGTGACACTAGTCTTTTTCAATCCAGTGTCTAATTATCAAGATAAATGAGAGTCTTGTTTTATTTAACATTTAAGAAGTACTCATCAGGAGCTTTAGATCTTAATATTCCTAAAGTAATTTTTTGTTCACTCTGATGAATGTGGAAACAATGATTTCCAGATCTTAATACTTTGCTTTTGCTGAACTTGACCTCATTGTACACTGAAACACCCCCAATTTTTCACGAAAAGGGTATTTTTTGGTTAAATCCTCATTGTATTTTTCAACATTACAATTTGCATTTAAATTCTTCTAATATCTGCCTCTTTTTCCTTTTTAGAATTAGACAAAGAAAAATCAAATTATCTACCAAAAATTCTGTGACAGAATTATTTATTTAAAAATTAGAAAATGTAGATTTTTTTTTCTCGCTTGCTCTTTTTTTTTGTTTTAAAAAAAAATCATGCACCATATCCAAAACTTTAGCTCCGTTATTCCCCCTCCAATTTTTTTTGGCTCATTACGCCCCTGCTGAAAAACACAATGTCTTGAAGGTTATTATCATGCATGTAGACCAAATTTGACCCAATTATCATTTATGAATATCATGCCTAACTGAGCTGTGAGATCCATTTGAGGTATTTTTTGAAGTTCTTTCCATAATCTGGCTCTTGATCATATAATACTTTGGTAATGTCTGTTATAGAGTAGTGTATGTAAGTTATGCTGTCTAATGTTAGAGTTAATATATAACCATATGAATGTGAAATATAAATCATGTTAAATTTCTCTTTTTTTTCTTTATTTGCTGTAATACAATTGAATTTCAATTCATTAATTGTTTTTCTATTTTATTGCAGAATGGCGCTCCCTTAAAGATGTCAGCATTGGCTACCAGTGTTCTTCAGTTTGGATGGTGATTTCATAGTGAAGGAGTCAGGAAGCCCGAAAGTAGTGTAAAACTAGCACTCTGGTTACAATATGGTACACACGATAGGGTTAACTTGTACTTAGTACATTAGTTCCTGGTGTTCCAGAGAATAGTGCTTTCAATGCTTAAAGACAATTTAAAGTATTTGTTTTAGAAGTTGTGAATAAGTGAAAAGTTCAGATAATTGGCAATAGACCTGTTTCCTTACATATTCAAATTTATATGCATACTTTTTTAATTACATTTGATGTTGCATAGTACAACATTACATGTATCATTGCAACATTACCTGCATATTTTGTGCCTATTTTCGACTTGGTTAGTCCATGTCATACGTGCATCTTCATCATTATTATGCAAGTTATGAACTCCATGTAGATTTTCACATTTCACTTGTTTCCAATAATGTTCATTCATGTACACATTTGAACAATTGCGTGTTATTGGCGCATGATTGAACCAAAGATGACAGTAAACATAAAGTAATGGCTTTCAAAACAGATTGTTTTATTATTTATACAAAGCTTTATATTTATTGAAGAAGTATTAGATGTACAATGAAAAGTATGTGAGACATGGATATAAGTATTTATTTGAGTCTTTCGTTTTTGTATACATGTTAATTTAAGTATACAAGTACATTTAACACACAAATATACAGTGTTATTGCATTGAAGAAAAAAAAGAAGCATTCCTGTTTTGTATGCAAGTTACATAATGGAAGTATCTTGCCTATTGTATCTGAAGTGAAGTGGCAATTATAATATGCAGATTGAGAATTGTTTTTAAAATGAAATTGCTGTTTTGTGTTATTCATTGGTCGAGTGGTTAATGTTTTGCAGTAAATGATGAAATGATATTCAGAGATATCTATATATAATCGGAGAGTGATTTACATGAAGGTGGTACATGGATCATTGTGAGAAAGGTAAATGCAAGTGTGCATGTGGTATGTGGATTTTTGTGCCAGAATTTAAAGTGAGTGTTTATAATGGCGTGGATGTGTCGACAAAGGCTCCGGGTTTCTTCTCAGTTGGTTCCAGAATTTATTTCACAAAACAAAGACTTGGGTTAATTCATTAAAAAAAAAAAAATTTAAATCACAAAGTGATGTTAGACAATCATCGCTTGAGTCAACTTAACATTAAAAAAAAAAGCAAGCAATAAAAGGTTAATGCTTTTGCAATAAATGGTGGCCTACAGCTAGGTATCTAGCTACCTATATATTTCTTGCATGGTCACTCATTGATTGGGATATTTTTCCTTGACTTCTTCCTACCCGAAGTACTATTATAACCATTATAATGAATAATAATAATAATAATAACAATCATTATTATAAGCAGGGTAAAACACTTCCCTGTTATAAGTACTATTACTTTTTAATTATCATTATTACCATTATTAATTTAAGCAGCAGCATCATTATAATCATGAAGTATATCTATTATTTTGATATATTACCCAGGGGTTTGCTATTGGGGGTGGGGGGATCTTCATTTATTTTAAATTGGATGAAGAGTGGCGATCGAATTACGCATAATCCCCCCCCCCCCCCTTCTGCCGGGAAATACCCTGCTATTCCCCTACAAATAATATTTGATTATTATTATGATTGTTATTAATATTATTATTACTATCATTATTATTACATCTACGACTGCTACTACTTATACAACTACTATTATTTTAAAGTAGTATTGGTGGAGTGCACCTCCTGCTCCTACGATGGACACAGACTATAGCTAGGCATATATGGGCTCGCGGTGCACTGCTGGTGCAGACGATATTCACGACAATGTACGGGCAATGTACATGTTTGACGCCACGTTATTCCGTCTTATTTACAGTAAAGCTAAGATAATCAGTGTAATTTAGCTTTATTTCCGTAATATACATTTGTTATTAATGTTGGAGAAATTTGGGGGTTAATTCAAACATTGCAACAATTACAATCTATGCCACGAAATCATGTTGAAAGCCGTTTTTACCGATCAACGCCAACACAAACTAGAGTGTGTGGGACTGTGCTATTGAGCATGACGTCATCACCCGCGATGTAATGTGGGGACGACTCGGTAGATCGGTGCTCGTATTGAAGGTATGAAAATGCATTATGTTGGATCATTACCAGACACATCCGGCCGAATTGGTTTATGAAATTGATATTTCACAGAAATTTTCTTTAATAGTTATTCAATAACATATTCGAATATCGTTATTGTCCAAATATTAAAAATGTGTAATTTTAGGCATTATTTCGGACTCTTTTTTTTTTTTTTTTCATACAAAGTTTCTTGTCCTTTTGCCCCCATTTTTTCTTCGTTATTACAAAAAAAAATGTAATGTATAGTTTAAATGATTATTCCTCTTTTCAAAAATGTAAAGATCTTTAAGATTCATTGTCATATGCCAAAGTTATGGCAGGTTTGCTGCGACACTTTCCCAGCGGTTTCACGTAAACAACGTGTTTATTCAATAGAAAAGCAAGGTCAAATCAAAACGAAATCGTGAGTTAATTGCACCCGAGCGCACCGCCTGCATCTGTTCAATGATATCAGCTATCCCTTGCATTTGTGAAAGCAAAATCAACCAAAAGTATTCCCCACACCTTAAGTGCACAGTTCTTACCTCATCAGGGGGTTTTACAAAATAAAACTAGGAAAGATATGCAATCTACTTATTGTACACAGGAATCCTTTTTTTTTTAGTTAAAAGTAATTTTTCTCATTATAATTTATGAATTATTTCATCATTTGATCAGACCTCTTCCAGAATGATCTCTATACTATAACTGTTTTAGATCTTTCCAAAGCTCTTTCTTTTTGGAGAGCTGAATGGCTCACCAATCTTCAGTATATTTGTGATTGGTCAAAAGGAAATTTGTGAAAATCATTCGAAATGGTCATTTTTTGTCCCACATTCAATACATACAACCAGGTCCTTTTTGCAATCAAAGGTTCAGTATTCCAAATATAGAAAATGGGGGTATCTCTAAATAATAAGCTCTTAGCTGAAACTAAAAAGATCTAAATAAATTGAATAACAACGCTTCACTGGCTTCAGACTGTCAGTTCTTGCTTCAAATCTTAGGGATTTCACCCCAATTCATTGTGCTTTCAATCAGAATTAAGAGATATCAGACAGTCTTAGTTTGGCAGCGGTGAAGGGATTCGGTTTGCGGAGGTTGAGTGATGGTGTAGAACGACACAATTCAAGGGACCGTGATGGGGGCATCAAATACAATGGAAAAGATTTGGCATTTCCTTAATCTATGGATTAGGAAATTGTTGATAGGTTAGTCATTCAATGAAAATAGTATTGCTCGATTAACTGTCTATGGCAGCACCGATAAACCCTCCCACCCCTAAAAAAAAAATTGTTAATCTAAAAATAAGATGAAATGTATGGGCCTACATGTATATGTGTAATCAACAAGGGTTAGGTTTCTAACATGATGAAACAACAGATATAGAGGAAAGAGATTAAGGAACTTATTAATACCTGAAATAGACAAATTATAAATCACTTATTCATTCTCAGGAAAGCAGATTTGACAGATAAACTGTCTAGCGTAGCAATGACCCCCCCCCCCCCCCCTCACAAAAAGGTCTAAAATAAGATGCCTATGCATAACTATGTGTAATCAAGCAGGGCTATAAGTCTCTATAAATAGCATAGACCAAAGAAAAGTGTTCATGGTAAAACAACAAATATAATAGGAAAGGATCAAGTAATTTATTAGTCATGGATTAGGAAATCACTTGTTCACTTTAAAGAAAACAGATTTCATAGACTACCTGTCTATAAATAGCACTCACCCCAAAAAGGAAAAGTTATAAAGAAAACTAAAAATAACATTAAAAATAAAAACCATCCAGGGTCCTTACTTCTATCTATAAAAAGTGCTAGGATTATTAGAAAATCAGAAAAAAAGGATGCTCTCGGTAGAATAACAAAACAAAAAGGAAGCACAGTTAAGTCTTTTCTTAATCCCTGGACTGGGAAAATCAGTGATAAATTATAAATTGGTCATCTCATTAAAAAAGATTTGAGAGGTAAACCATCCATTGTGAACATTTCAATAAACACATCCTCCAGAAATACATCAAACATACAAAAAAACTAAATAAAAAACCAAGCCAATCTGAATCTAAATACAGATTTACAAATTGCCCTTAAAAATCAAGGTAGATACATATTTTAGCTGGGTAATTGTGATACTTGCTACATCAGCTAAAATAAATGAAAGAGGAATGTGGATAAAGTCTACTACAAAGCTCCACAAAGAGTTCACTCGAAGTGAAAATAAATATGGTATGAAAATCACTGCCACAAATTGTCACCTAAACTTAAAATCAACATAAGGAACATTCAGTAGCCTTGTGTGTCACCTATTTAAATTTGCAAAAATGACGATGAAGTATTATGTATTATGAACATAATTTCCAATGAATGTACACATATACCTGTACAATAGGATATTGAAATTGCCCTCGAGTTGTTTTTTCTAAAAAAAATTGCAATCACCTTTTTGAGGGAACAGCTACCATGACCGAGAACAAAATAGAAGTGAAAACAAATTTTACACTGCATCCATCTCTGGTAAGGGAAAAGACCACGAAAACATCTGTAACGGCTGGGTCAACAAAATATTTCATCTATTTTCCTTTAAAACTTCTAAGTGTATTTCTATACTTCTACTCTTAATTGTACACATAAATTAGGTCCACAGAAAAAGTATTAACATGAGAACTTGCGTGTTTTGTGTTTGTTTCTTTGTTTGTTTGTTGTTGTTTTTTCTTCTCTTTCTCTCCTCGACTCTCTATACATTCTCTTTTCCTCCTTCTTTTTCCTTAGAAAATACGAAAAAGGGGACAAATGGCAGCAAAAGGGAAAGTGAGAGAAAAGGCTCAGTTTTGAGAGGGAAAAGAGGATTACCATTACTTAGCAATAAGCCCAGAATTATAAAAGAAATCACAGCGCCCTGAGTCACCAGATGAAAATAATGGCCAAATCTGGAATAGGTTTTGAAGAGTACACTTAGTAGACTAGAGCCCTGGGTAAAACCATGTTGTTATTGTTCATTTTAGGAATACCAGGGAAAGACAAATCTATACCAGTCACACCGCACTGGATGTTTGGCTAAAAAGTACAGCTGAACCCCGCTGGTAAAAGAAGAGCAACCATCATGGTTTCTGAAAAAGTTGAATGAACTATCTAAGTTTATTGAACTTACTGAAACAAAACAAGACTTTGGTTAAAAACCTGGTACAGTATACCCACAAGCCAGTAATGTAAAGCTCTAGTTAACAATTCATATCCCTTGTAAATTTGATGTTTTTTGTGTTTTCGTAACTCAAGAATAAAAGGCGATTGGTTGAATAAGGGCCTTCTTTGAATACTTTTCAAGAACATAGATTGGAACAAATAACTATTTCTATAACTATAACTATATGAATAATTTAGTTGTTAAATGTACATATCTATAGAATTACATGTATTTGGAATTGGCATTTACAATATCAATTAACACATTTTATGATTTTTGACCATTTTTTCAGGCAAAACAAATATGTCAGCCAATGGTGTCATTAAAACAATTTTGAATTGTAATGACAATAACAACAAAGTGATGCAGTCTTATTCTGATATGATAAAATAAAATAAAATAACAGAAATCATATTGATACAGATACAAATTCACTATTAAACAAATAATTGGAAAGATGTTAAATACATTTCATGAAGTTACGAGTCAAATGAGATCAAATCAATGAAGTTTTCCTGCAACAAAACTTAAAAGCTAACAGCATTTGAGTTTAATGCTCAACATCATTCATTTGACAAATTAGATTATTGATAAACAGAAAGTCATGTCTGAACTTGATTTAAACATTTCAAATATTTTCCAGAGGTGAAAACAAACAACCTCTTTGAATATTTGTTAACTTTCAAATACATTCATCATTCAGGAGAATGCATAAAATCTCGGAATTCATTTGACATAAACCTGATGAGTAATCCTTCTATTTGTTTTGGATTATTAAAGTAAATAATCATAATCGACCCTGGAAAAGTGAATTATGAGATGGAATGTCAAACTGTTCCACTCCTACGTCAGATCCATGTTGCGTGAAGCATTAATATCAGAAACAAATCAAACTCCATGCAAACGTTTAAACTTTTAAACAAAATTCTCAGCAGGTAAACATATTTTCTGCATATTTGGAGAGTGAAGTCATAATTTAATGACAGCAAAAACACAAAGCCAAAAGGCAAATGATAGCTGCATTTACACTACAACCAGAAACTGTCTTTTTTTCACATTCCAGTTTTGACCGAAGTTGATAGACCCATAAACACAACAACAAAAAACACCTCTGGAGTGTGTTTTTTTTTAAACATGGCTGAAACTCTGCCTGTTTTTGGAGTGTACATGCTCGCACTCAAAACATATCACATGAATCTCCTCTCTGCCATGTTAACCCATGCACAGCAGTGACAAGTGGTGCATACGCACAACTCACAAAAACAAATGGAATAAGCAAACAACAACGCTTTCCATTGGTTTTCAGGAGTGTAAATGGTACTATAAAAAACAATGCTTTTTCAAATTGTTTTTTCTGAAATGTGAATGAGCCTAAATTCACGTACATTGGCAGTTGATACCTAATGAGCCATATACATGTCAGTAAACACCGAAATGTATTATCTTCAGGCAATTAAGGTAAGTTTAATTTTCAATGAGCTTTTATCAATTTCATTTCAAAACAATCTTCTGTCTGCTGTAGTGCTTTCAAATGATGTATGAATGAGTTATCTCATAGCTTTACTTCGGATACTCTTGTTTGTTACCAATATGTACAAAAAGTTGAATTCCTCACCATTATGAAACTAAGAAATTATGATAGCTTAGTGGTTAATGGAGATGTAATGACATTGTCTGTGAATTAAACACATTAGGGCAACTTCTAGTAAGGTTCAAAAGTTAAAAAGACTCTAGTTCATAAGGACCCCCCCCCCCCCCCACACACACACACACACACACACAAAAAAAAAAAATAAGTAGATGTGAGTTGGTCTAGCGGTACGTTCACTTGGTCAGCTCTCTGGTTCGGGGAACGTTCCCCTGTTCGAAACTGAGTCGCGTCTTTCGGATAATGACGCTAAAGTTTGGTCCCCAGACCAGCCAGACGTAAATAATCATCTGATTGATACACGTATGTAAACACCCAATTACACACCAAAAAAAAAAGGTAAACAAGGGCCAGCTGGTCAAGGATCCTACTGTATCGCTCCTGTTTCCCCTCTTCTTCCTCTATGCCAAATCCTTGAATTGTTTGTATTTTCGAAATTCTATATTTCCTTTGTATTTCATATCCCTGTAATTCACCTTAGAATCTAATTAATTTTGTCAAGCCCGACTTAACATTTCAATTTTCCAACGTCTAAACTCAAAACTGCTTTGATCTACAGGTATATCCTATATTCACTAAGTTCTTCCTATTGCAGTGGTATAAGCTTTTGGCACATGATTCAGGATATTCAAACTATCCCATCTGGAAACAAAATATAAAACATAAATCAAGGAGAAATTTAATAGAAGGCACAGCTGAATGAAAAGGAAATAGCATCATCACTTTCAAGGCAATCACAGGTATGACAATCACCAAACCCATAACATGGAATTGATCCAAAATTGCTTTGGTACTGGTAGATCTATTTCATATTAACATGAAATTGTCTATATATATATATAGTCAATTAACAGTATACAAAATTGCTTTGGTACTGATGGATCTATTACATATTAACATGATTTTTTCTATATATATAATCAATTAACAGTATACCTGTCTATATTATTGACAAGACTATATACGCAATACCCAACTGAATATCATTCATGTTGCATTGTTATGTGTATCTGAACGATCACAGTGCACTACCTGTATGAGGTCCCTGGATGCTAGTGCATTACATCATACCTATAAATAACCCAATGATGTCATAATACAAGGGCTTATCACATGTACATGTAGGTGAGTGCAATCCTGGAGGGGAAGTGGGTTGGTGTTTACCTCATGCTAATAATGCACATGTGCTGATTGGTGTTTATCTTTATATTGAGTCTGGGGCTATTTTTGGCTTAGATGGTAATCAATCATCATGGTAGGTTTCCAGCAATGATGTCACATTTTAACGTGAAATATATAGCCTTTCTTGACCAATACACAAGGAGTGGTATTTCTAGCTTAGACTACTACTACAGTTACTTTATACAAATGATCTCATATATTGAAATAAAATCTTTCTTAACAAAATTACACCAGTAGAAATGACATTGTGGCTGCAAATGCATTAACCACACTGAGTATACAACATAGCACCAACTAATACAGTACTTGATTGTAAACAAAGGTGAGATAATAAATGAAATATTATCATACGTCATACACAATTACATAATTCATCACAAATTTGAATAGTTTCTTCAAGTAATGATATGTAGGCACATTTCTAGAAATTCGATACAATATTTTTAAATGTTGATGTATGATCTCCCTGCAAAGCTGCTACAACATACAATCTAGGTTGTGAGGGGTAAATGGCTAAAAGCACATCTCTACCACTTTACCTGCTTCGGCTGACCAATGGGGCAAGCGTTGGATTGTGACAGTCAACTTTTGTCAGACATGACAGTGAAACCTGCATATACCGGTAAAGACTGCTCAAGGGAAACATAACAAGTGGTCATATAGGCATATGGTCTTTATGTACAGGTTCATTCAGTAAGAAACTGTATTACAGGGAAACTTTAAAATGTGGTCTTTATAGACAGGTGGTCTATCTATACAGGTTGTCGCTAAAGCAGGTTTGATAGTATAATATACTCAATAAATGTGGCAGTCATTTATTTGATGCATGGCAAATACATGTTAGAGTTATTAAAGCAGTGCAAATTGGGCCGACCATCAAATGGATTAAAAAAACATTTATCTATATTTTTGTATCATCTACATCCATAATTCTGTAATTATTTGATATAAATTATGTGCCTTAAAGGCAAATCATAAACAGATTTTTCATGGAATCAAATGTAAATGGAAATATAGCTGGTTCTTTTAAACCATAAGACTTTGTGAGCTGTGATCTAATTATTAAACAAACTAAAGGCCTATATCATTTCAATACAACTGATATAGATATCTAGACGCAAGGCCAAAGTCTACATTTATGGGGTTTTTTTTGCAAAACATTGAATCTGTGCCAACAACCTGTTAACAACATGATTCATATCAAATGTTTATATTCCAAAATGCAAATATCAGGATTGTTTTGAAAGACAAACATCTTAATGAGTGTTAGGCAAAGGTATCTGTATCATAGACCTACTTTATAACTCTGTTCAGACTTTCATTGTCATAGGATTAATTTTTTGCTTATCTTGCAGCCGTATAACAAAAATTGTGTAACAAAACGTTGTATTGTGACAATGAAACATAAATTTAATCATCGTTTTGAACTAAAACTGTATAGAGAATCAGAGTTCTTGACTAATCTGAACGCTGTATCGTACAAAGACCATAACACAGGGTGGGTTTAACATGAGTGTGCATTGATGATTGGCTAACTGTCATAATTAGCTGACCTCTTAAAAACTAGTTTATTTACACAACATTTCTTATACAATGTTTTTATCCGGGCCGTATGCCCCTTTTGCTCCATGATCATTCTTTATATGACGTTTCTTTCTATGAGTTTTGTAGATTTTCCTACAGTCTGAACAGAGATTGTAAGACAAATAAAAATTGGGTTATTATTGCCAAAGATCAAACAATAATATTGGAACGAAGCCTAAAATCTTAATGCCAATGTCTGAGTCAGATGCTTGAAGTGGTAAGGTCATTTATAGATACCAAACTGACTAATAAATCCATTACAGGTCTTTTCATTAAAAAAAGACATTTTAATAGATCTTATATACATTGCAACATCTTATGGTCTAACAAGTGACAGAAAATTAAACCCTAAATGAACCTACTTCATCTATCTGTAGATGAAAGTCAACAAGGAGAAAACAAAAAATGCGATGTCATTATTTCTGCGTACATATTTCAATCTTTTCTGGACAAATATTTCTTGAACACAGTAGGAAACCAAAAGTAATCTGCAAGCACATGACTAGAATGACCTCAGAATGACCTCATGTCAGGTGAAAGGTCAACTGGGTCACACTGTGCACTTTGGGCATGGAGGGTCCAAAACCAAGAGTGCACACCAGGTCATGCACTGTCTTGAGAGCAATAACACGTGCACTAGTCTCAATCTTCCAGACACTTACAGTATCACCATTGCAATCAAATTCTTATCCATGTTCTGTTCCACATTTGCCAAAGTGTGACCTGTAACTCCTTGCATTTATAGATAAAAAAAGTTTGCTTCTCATTCTTATTCAATTTTTCATCTTCTTTCCCCTCCTCTTTCCTCTCCCCAGCATGCGATCTTGATGATCATTGTCCATATCTCCTAATTATCATCATCAAACATCAAACATCATTTTCATCATCATCATCATTATCGTCGTCATCACAATCATCATCCTCATCATCGTCGTCATCACAATCATCATCATCATCATCATCATCATCATCATCATCATCGTCAACACACTTAATGCACAGCCATACTCTTGGTCAGCTTGCCTACCTCTCCCTGCCCCAAGAATGCCTTCCATGTTTTACCCCCATCTCATACAGGCATTATCCCACAATGCTACATCTGCATTGGTTCCTCAATGCAAAGCAACTAATGGCCTCAGCACTGCCTCTGTATTGATGAACCATTTCTCTGATTTTGCACAAGAATTATCCCTTCTGAACATTTACAAAGAATTTCACCAAATTATCATTCAAAAATGAAAATTGAGGACACATAGAAAAAGGAAGAAAATTGAGTTCACTGTGACAGTGCGAGTACAATTATTCAAAACAAGCAAATACAATGCAAAGAGAGTAGTAGCTTTCTTACATGGCTTTAAATACGTTTGCAAAATGGTCTTGATGATTCAGAAAAAAAATGGACATTCCCAGTTACCGCAAATGAATTGGAGTTTCAGAGAGAGAGAGAGAGAGAGAGAAAGGGGGCAGCTGTTGTTTGTTGAGCTGTGATTTCTAAAGACTACTATCCAGGCCATAGATAATGATGAATTGAGTCAATTGACTCATCTCTATATTGTAAAGATGTATTTAAACCTATCTGTCTTGCTGGCCTTCAATAAGTTGGTCAGTTCTTTTCATAACATGTCTCCCATGGGTCAGCTCTTTTCATAAGCTTTCTCCCATCTGGCCATCAGTTACCTTTGACCAAGCTTTGACCATGTCCTATTTGTGGTCAAGCTATAAATTAGTCTTTCTTACGAGCCAGTTTCATACATCACCTTCTTTTAAAATCATAAATGTACTTTATCAGTAGACTTACTTATATCCATAGGTTAACACTACAAATGAGATTCAAGCACTCGGCCTTACAGTTACATGAATATTGGAACTACATGTACAGTTAAAGATAAACTTGAGTACTGGTAATGCGATTGCATTGTGAAAGAAAAGGTGTGGAATGGATCAGAAAAGTTGATCATATCGCATGTAAGTAATGGTGTGTAATGCAAGGTTCTAGAGTCATCAAAATCATCATAAATTTGGCAGAGTCTTGGTAAAGTAACAATCACTTACACATATAGATGTATATGGGACAACACACATGATGTCGGGGCTAGTACTACCTTGATTTCCTTATCTTTCTATGCTCATTACTCAGCCAGTATACATTTTCTTCCAAAATTGTTTGGCACATGACATTTATTTGTAATCTTGAACATTCAGTGTAAGTTTCGTTAGATTCTGTGAGAATTCAATTTCTTTTTTTACCAAAACTCAAGTTTATCTTTAACTAAATTATTCCCACCACTTGTAATTTTAAGGTTCTTTTGGTATTTTTTGCAACTCAAGAATGAAAGGTGGACTAGTTGAAACTTGCGTGTAATTAAATTTTCTACAGATATACTGTCACAAAACATGTATGACAATTACATTTGATCCACTGCTAGACAATGTCCAATTGCCCATGGCCCAGTGTACCCCCCCCCCCCTCCCTCCTCCAAACACCATCACACCCTCCTCCCAATGATAACTACATGTATAATCCACTGGTCAAGGGCTCTGCATTAACTTATTTTTTCAGGGGGGGGGGGAAGGGGGGGGAGGTCCACCTTGACAAATTTTAGATCTGTGTGCAATCAACCCCTGATAACATATACACAAGATGGGGGTCTTGAGTGAAATTGGAAGGGCAAGGGCAAGGGCTTAATTTGTGATAAACAGCCCCCCCCCCCCCTTACTGTACTTGGTCCATATTTCTTACTTGTCAGGCTTTCAGACTTTTTGTTTTCCATATTTCATTGACTCCAATGACCACACAAATTTGACCTTTCCCTGCCCTAACTGTTAATTACTTTCCTTCACAACATATTTGATGATGCAAGTAATGAGGTCACTTTAGAGTGGACAAGAGGGTCTTTGTGGCAGACTAATCTAGGGACTCCTCAGCCTATGTAATGTGTTGATGTAAGGCTGGTGACTCATCCATGGACTATGGCATGGAGAGGAAGGCCAGAGAACTATTGAGCTTGTAATAGGCTCAGGCTGCCCAATGGAATAGTCTTTTCTACAGACCCCTTTCTGCCCAAAGCTCCACTAATTTTGCTCACGCCTATTTGAAATGCATTTCTACTGACTTTCATTATAGACATTTTCAGACTAAGTATTCAATATGTTTAACAAGACATTCCCTACATAATATAATTGGCCAACTTCAAGTGTTTTGTACATTATTGATTATTACGAACCAAAAAATGTGTACAGCAATACATATCATGGATTCGTTGATTCATAATGATACCGACAAATTATAAACTGACATTTCAACAAGGTAATACAGTAAACACACTACCATTTATAACAGACATTCTAGGTACCCCAAATATAACTGTAAAAATATAAAGACCTCCAGATACTAATAAGTAAATTTGAACACAAGCTTATTTGAATTCTTATTGCTTAACAAAGAAGACTGATAACAATATTTAAATTTGACTAGTCTGTAAAACTGCTTCTAACGTTCTAAAAAGTATTCACTAAGCTTGATAGTCCAGCCACCATCAAAACATTTCCAAACTTTTACAGTACTTTTAAATTTCAAGAGCTGGACTGTTGAAACAAATATTTAACGATGGAAGAATTTGACTTGTAATTCATAATATTCCATGCCAAATAAAAGGCCATGACATTTTCTACAGAAAATTACTTTAAATCAGATTATTTTTATAAAGAAAAAATGATTATTGATTAGTCATTCAGTTCTGTCCTGCAGTTAAAGAGCAATTCTACCCTCGTAATAACTTATTTGTATGGAAGCAGAAAAATCAGAGAAACGGAAAAGTGAAAGTTTGAAATAAATCAGGCCATTAATAAAAGGAATTATGAATGTTTGAAGTATGAGATCACTAAATCCATGTGAATCTTGAATTGGCAACTTGTTCAGTGGATTGTGACTTGGCGATGGAACAACTCTCTGTTTGTTGTGTACAAAAATAACTTTAATTTCTATTATTTCTCTTAAAAGTGCCTTCACCCTTGGGGCACTTCTCAACATACATGTACAATGTATATAATGGATAGCATATAGTATTACATGTCCTCTTAAAAGAGAAGAACCTCCTGAATCATACATTTTGAAAAATTGATATTTTAATCATTTTTAGTGTGATAAAATAAATGGGAAAGTCCTCCGGCACTTATATTGACATTACTGATTCAGCCAATTTAAGGTGTTTATACAGAAAGTGAGTAAAACTTTCAATAATTCATAACTTTCTCTTTTTTGGACGGTCAGATTTAAAAAAAACTTTCACCAGTCTGCTTCTCTCGATTTTTCTGCCTTCTTTTGGAGAACTTGTCTGGGTTCCCCTTTAAATCCATAGCACAGCACAGGAAATATTGGATAGCTGATAAGCTTTTACGACATTCAGAAACATACTTTTTTTCTGGCTGACCCCGTATATTTCACATTATTTTAGGTGATGTGTGTGGCATCTAATCTACCTCCATGTTTCAAAGATCAAATTAAACCGTTTGGCAATTGAGCGTCATTCTGGAAAGGAATGCAGAAATTTAATTATAAACCATCATTGACTGAGGTAGCCTTACAAAAAAGCAACATAAAAAACTTATTCATAGCAAATACTTATTTCAAGGATTGTTTTCTTTAATTGACAAATTTGCATTTAGTTTGTAATTTGTCACAAAATTTGTATGCATGATTGCCACACTGATTAAAAAGGGTAGGTTTCTCTATTGCTTTATTCAACTTCTGGAATGGTTTGTATTATTATATCAGAACTGTTGAAATGTTATTTATTATTTTTAAAGTATTGTTTCTAATTTGTCATGATTAATATTTACTGAAATGTAGTGGTGTTGTAGCAGAGTGCTTTAAGCACTTGACTTGAAATGTGAAGGTCATAGGTTCAATCCCCTTCATGGCAATGCTGTCCTTTGACAAAGCATGATTAATCTAAATTTGCCACTCCATACCCAGGAGAGAAATGGGGACCTGGTAGGATGACAAAAGCCTTTGTGTTAGTAATTGCCATATGCAATACGGTTCATTTATACATACAGACTGTAAAATGATTAATTCGGACCCCTTTCAAAATTCAAATACACATTAAGTCCTGAAACCTGCCTACATGGCCATCATTTCTAAAATGTTATAAAGGGGGCTAGATTTGGAGACTAACTGCTTGGCCTCTGGCCAGGGAAGATTGGATGGAGCAAGTTCTGATTGTAGTGCTCTGGTAATTGGTTATGCCCTGGGTATAATAGGTCCCAAAGTCATCACAGGAATCCTACTTTAATCCATTGCTTCCTATAACAGACTGAGCTCAACAACACTACCTGATTGTGTGCTAGGTTGGACAGGTTCAAGAGAGCTCTAGAAGGAAGATAGGGGTGGGGGAGGTAGGGGAGGGGGAGGTAGGGGAAGGGGATGGGGGAGGTAGGGGAAGGGGTAAGGGAGGTAGGGGATGGGGGAAGGGGTAGGGGAGGTAGGGGAAGGGGTAGGGGAGGTAGGGGAAGGGGTAGGGGAGGTAGGGGAAGGGGTAGGGGAGGTAGGGGAAGGGGTGGGGGAGGTAGGGGAAGGGGTTGGGGAGGTAGGGGAAGGGGTAGGGGAGGTAGGGGAAGGGGTGGGGAGGTAGGGGAAGGGGTAGGGGTGGTAGGGGAAGGGGTAGGGAAGGTAGGGGAAGGGGGAAGGGGTGGGGAGGGAGGGGAAAGGGCAGAGAGCTTCTCCTGGAGACGAAGGGGGCAATAAGGGGTCAGAGAGGGCATGGGGTGGAGGAGGGCATAGGATGGGGAGGAGAGACGGGGGGAGGAGAGAGAGGTGTAGGAAACTACAAGATAGATACAGTCAAACCCCAGGTCCCCTAAAAGTGCTCTATTTCATCCACAATCCTGCTTGACTATAGTTCAATTAATGAATACGTAATTAATAGGTAAATCAATTTTCCAAATGAGTGAATGGATTAGGTGACATTTATAGATTTTTCGTGAAATACATATGAAATTAGTCAGAGATTCAAGAAATACTTTTCTTGTCTCTGCAAAGTAGTGGGATGACAACTGACAAATAATGTTATATTATGATGATGATTTGAAAATGAAACAAAATATACAGGTGGAAAATACTCACATATTTTTATTTGTAAAGGGCAATATTGAAATATGTGCACTAAATGAAAGGGTCAGGATCAAGTTAAAAAAATTGGCCAGTGCACACATTACATGCAGGCCCACTTACATAGCTGACAGACCGAACACCATTTTGAAAAATTGTCAATTTTTGGACTGCCATTTAAACGACTGTAAAGACCCACTTCAAAAAACCTGTTCGCTCTCATTTTCATTAGGACTGTATGGGATGTTGTATGGTGGGATTGAAAGATACCAAGTGTTTGGGTTTTTAATATAAATTGCATGCAAAATACCTGCGTACCTGTGCAACACACAATGGATTGATTGATGAGTATGATCGGCTACAAGGGTTGAGGAATAAATAAATTATTTTCGCCTGCCCTATACCTCAGCGCTTCACAGCACTGCGGGGGCGAGAGCAAGCTCAAGCGAGCTGCAGGTATCATCACGGTACGACACACCACAACAAAAACAACAACAGGGGTTTTCTTGTTCCATCAGGTCCCCTGAATCGTAAACATCCTAATTTCTGTGCAATTCGCAAAACTAGATGGAGAAGCCAGAGCCTTTTTTTGGCAGGTGAGCGATTGGGTCGTAGAGGGAATGCAAGCAACCCGAGGCAATCAGAATCATGGAATGCTCATTTTCTGTTTCTCTTACTTTACTGAGGAGAATAATAATCCAACTTTGAGTAGGCCTAAGAAGCATTGTTCATTCGGTTGACATGTTTATCATGTGTACACATTATCTATTGTATTTACCTTTCCTGAAAATAGTTAGGTTCAATTCTTCTTTAAAACATTTCTTTATACAGCAATTGGCCTTGTGGGTCATTCTCTGTGTTATATTTATGTAGCACATGACAACATATCGACTATGAGAAATTTTATAAAAATCATTTACATTCACAAACTTTAATACTTGCCTAACAACGATTGGGTGACAAACAGGAGAGTTATCCCTCACCACGTCACAATCGAGTGACAAAATTGCCAATTTGAGATTCGCATAGCTGTAGTGATCTCATATTTCTAACATTCATAACTTTCTTATGAATTGTTCGACTTATTTCAATCTTTCGCCATTCGGTTTCTCTGATGTGTCTGCTTTCATACAAATGAACTTTTTACAAAGGTTGGATTGTCCTTTAAACTATTTGCTATGAAAACTGTTCATTCCCTGTATAAAGTGTATTAAAATGGAGGTATTAAGTATTTATCCTTTCTCAAATGACAACTGTTTGATCCGAGTGTACAGTATATATGAAAGAGAGAATGCAGAAGTCAACAGGTTAACAACAGACTAGTAACAGAAGTGGATGACTCAGACTGACATTTCTTGGAATAAAGTCAGTTTTCAAAGAGAACTGCCAAAACATTCACCTAGCTCCACTCCCCTAGCCAAGTATGCTATGACTTGTTTTCATATTACTAAGCATTCCAATTAGGAAATAAGGGCTCTTTGCCAAGAGAAAGCACTCTCAATATAAAGCCATTTACACAGCCTCAAAACCATTTTGATAAAAACATCTGTGTTTGGGGACTGCCCATTTACACTACTTGAATAACCCATGAGATACCGTAGGTGTTTACTAATTATTTTTTTTTTATTTTGGTGAGTTGTGCATGCAGGCGCGGCAGGTCTTTTGATCTTTCAAAAAAAGAATTAAAAACTTTTCCTTTAAGAAAACTGCCAATCATATATATTTACCGTAAATAAAAATTGTAGCAAATATGTTTTTTCAACCCCTGCATGAAACAAGTCTATTTCATCATCAGTAAACAAGAAAATGAAAGTATACACAATGTTCTGTACAGAGCAAGTTGGAGAGGAGCTCACAAGATACGTCAGTGTTGCCAATTTATATTTCACTGCATTGGTGACAACTTTAAATATACATAACTTTCCAATTTTTGATTGGATATTGCTCAAACTTTCAATAATATATTTCTCTCGTTTTCTGCTTTTATCAAAACCAGGGTGGACTCCCCCTTTAAGTGTCAATAAGGACTGAATTTGAGCTCTCAAAAGAGGGTTGGGTGGGGAAAGCTGAGCGGTTCTGGACTGCATAATAATAACAACAACTCCATGTGCCAGTCAAATGACTGTGGAATGAGTCATCACTCTCTGTTTTGAAACCGGTAAAGCTCTGACAAGAGAGTCCTTCAGGAGGGCTTCCTTTCAGAAGAAGACAATAGAAGCATTATGGCCGCCTTTTGTTTCTTAGCACTTGGTATGGCTTCAATCAACAGGGCCTAGTGATCCTCGGGTTTTATGCTGTTTTCTCTGATCTCCTCCTAGTTTCACTCACCAAATCATTTTCTTTTTCTGCATGTCTATCATTAGCATCATCTTTCCCTTGTGTTATGAGAGTATTGTTTGGATTGTTGAGACACAGAAGGACGTTAACCAGAGCTCCCCACAAACTATTTTGGAAGGAGTCGTTATGCATGAGCGCTATGTAAAAAACTCAAAATGAGAGGGGTCTTGACATGATTCTAGGTGCCCACGTGTCCCAGGTGCCCGATAGTTTCAAGCTTTGCATTAAATCAAATTGTTTTAGATTTAAGGCCCTTCTGGCACTACACAAGTGATGTCAAATCTAGGAGTGATTGGGGCAGCATTACACATGGACATGTTTTGTACAGCAAACAGCCTTACCACCTATTTTACTTCCTCATAGTTATTTTATTTAAAAAATATACATTGAAAGAAGGAAATACCTTGCACAGCCCAAGTGGCGAAATTTGATTTTCAAAATTATTTGAATGCCTGTAAAACACAATTTTAAGCCCCCCCCCCCCCCCCCCAGATATGAGGGCAAGTGTCCCTCTGGTCCATTTATTTCCTCTGTATGCCTCTGTCTCTCTCGCAAATTAAAATGTTTGTCAGTCACTTACCTGGTTTGGTGTTCAGGAGATGAAGAAGTCAGCAGATGTGAGAAAAGTCATGAACAGATCATGGAGAACACGAGAAAAGAAAAAGAAAAGAAACAAAAATATTTAAATTATCTTGTTTTCGTAAGATCACATAGTCTTAAATACATACTCAAGAATCACCCACTTACTACCTACATGCAACTCACAAATGGCAATATTTAAATACAGGTTTTGGCTAATTATTGAATCTGAGACAGAATCATTTCAAAGTTATTTTTCATGTAACAACAATACCGGTATGTGTGCATTGCGACACGTCTTATATTTCTATGAGCAGATAATCAAACAGATTGGACAGTCATCAAAATTGAATAAGACCCTTTGACCACTCAATACAACAACAACAACAACTTGTAACAAACTGGACAAACTGGAGCTCTTGAACTACATGTATAACTGCATGCAGGGAAAGCATCTAATATGTATATAAAATCCTTGCCAGTTCCTAAAATTTTCCCATTGTTTTCTGACTTGACATTGTTTTTCAGAAAGTTGACCATGACATCTAACCCTGAAAGTGCTCCAGAGTCAACTCTGCACCTGCAGCATGGATAAGAAGATTATGGCATGGTAGTGTTCCTCAATGATCCATCACTACTGTGTCTGTTTAAAGCCATAAGGGCATTGTGGTACTATGTCCCATTTGAAGGCCCAAAACAGGAAAAGGTTAAATTCCAACGGCATTTGATAGACAATACTAATTTAGAACTTCCCTAAAAATAGGGGGGGGGGGGCTTAAAAATGTCCTTAAGTGGGAAAATAACGAGTATTAGACCCCGTTCTCACTCACTTCGTTGGAGGGAGCGCTCTGGAGCGCTCTAACTTAGACCCGCTCCTCAGGAGCGGTTCTTAGGTGAGTGAGAACGCTCAAAGTGGTCCAGGAAGCGGACTTCTGGACCGCTCCAGAAGTCCACCTTCCGAGGTGGTCTTGAGGAGCGGGTCTTATTAAGAGCGCTCCAGAGCGCTCTAACGTGCAATGTGAACGGAAAGCGTACTTTGAACGGAAGTGAGCTAGTGACCTTCAGTGCGAAACATGTAGTACGGTACATACGGTTTGTATTCCGCGCGCGAAAAAATTGACCCGCCTACCTGAGCTGCCATAGCAACAAGACCACTTTGACTCGTGGGGCGGTTTGAGCCATAAAAACTGCTCGGAGTGTGAACGCTCGCAAACCGTTCCTCAAGACCCGTTCCTCTGGAGCGGTCTGGAGCGGTCTAACTAAGACCACTTTCAAAGTGAGTGAGAACGGGGTCTTAGTTGTCAAATCGACTTTGGAGCTATAGAGCCAGTAAGTAATAGTCTGATTTTTCAGACCATTGTACCGAATGGTCGTACGTTTTATGCTGTGCAAAGATTCAATCAGTTTAATTTTCGCCAACAAGAAGTGGGTTATTGATGTAGACAAATGCTCATGTACCCTTTACAACTCATTTTATGTATGTCATTACCAAAGATGAAACATGCCGGTCAGTCACTCAATAGTCATTTAAATGTTAGCAGTGTCCTTATATTCAAATTATGCAAGAAAATCCTTTACTTACTAGACTTCACTGTCAGACCCTATTGTCAGTATTGAGTGACTGACTGGCTTTTTCTTCTTCTTTGGTTATAACATACATAAAATGAGCTGTAAAGGATTTTTCTACTACTAGTAGTCCCACTTCTTGTATTGGCCAAAATTAAACTGATTGAATCTTTGCGCAGCATAAAACGTATGACATGCGGTACAATGGTCAGAAAATCAAGACTATTACTTATTGGCTCTATAGCTCCTAAGTCGATTTGACAACTATTAGTCATTATTTTCCCACTTAAAGACATTTTCAAGCCCCATTCTTTTAAGGGGAGTTCAAAATTAGTATTATCTCTCAAATGCCATTAGAATTTAACCTTTTCATTTTTTTGGCCTGCAAAAGGGACATAGTACCTTTACTATGTCCCATTTGCAGGCCAAAAAAATGAAAAAGTTAAATTCCAACTGCATTTGAAAGATAATAATAATTTAGAACTTCCCTAAAAAAGGTGGGGCTTAAAAATGTCTTCAAGTGGGAAAATAACGACTATTAGTTGTCGAATCGACTTTAGGGCTATAGAGCCCAAAAGTAATAGTCTTTATTTTCAGACAATTGTACCGAATGGTCATACGTTTTATGCTGCGCAAAGATTCAATCAGTTTAATCTTGTCCATCACAAGAAGTGGGTTATGATGTAGACAAATGCTCATGTACCTTTTACAACTCTTTTCATGTATGTTATTACCAAAGAAGAAAAAATGCCAGTCAGTCACTCAATAGTGTCTGACAGTGAAGTCTAGCAAGTAAACGGGTTTTCTTGCATAATTTGAATATGAGGACACTGCTAACGTTTAAATTTCACAGATAGGACATACATGACATATTCATAATTCCTGCAAAGTTCTACAGAATTTGAGGTTGGCTGCAAAAGGGACATAGTACCTTCAAGATAGTAAATGAATTCCAATTTCTCTGACACTTTACTCAAGTTTTGCAAGGCTACAACTTCCTATTCCTTCTGGCTCTCAACACATGATTTGATCCACAGCAAACTTGGGGATTGTATTATTTCTAGCTGCTCACGACCAGAAAGGTATTCACTCACATCTAACACAAAATTACCCCCTTTTATGGTTTTCTACAAACGATCTGAGCCGCAAGAAAGTTGAGGATTGTATCATTCATTTTCCACCATGACTCATGGATGGTTTGTGGCATCTGCCACCCATCACAATGCTTGATACACCATGTGCTCCAGCACACAACCAATCATATCATGATCTTAGTAAACAACAGTCGCATACTTTTTTGGTCAATACGTTGAGTCAGAAACAAAAGTTTGAAGAATAACAACAGAATTGGATCATAGCATCAACATGTATGTGTAGGAACCTGGATATCATTACCTATGATCATGAAAAAGGGTTATAATTTTACTTTCTATACACATAATATTAATCATGCAAGAAGGTCACTGACAGGTGGCTATCACATCAACTCAGCTCTCGATCAACTAATATAAGAAGAGTATCATGGAAGACCAACAGGCACCGATTGGGGAAGTTTCTATGTAGAGGGAGCATATGTAACTACAAGTAGGATAGTGGGGCTTTAAATCTGCAGAAAAGTTGTAAAAGGGAGACTAAGCTCTAGACCTCCATTGAACTCTTGAACTCTGATACACAGACTGCAAGGAGCAGAAGTCAACAGAACAATAGGTCACAAACAAACATCAAGCAATGTCGAAAAGATACTGCCATCAAGTTCACCAGAAGTTTAATAAGTGTGCTGACAGTCAGTAAAGACGGTAAGTGGAAGGCTATAGGGGCAAGTTTGTCTGAAACTGCTACTGTGCCTAGCCTCTTGCTCTAAAACTCCGATGTTGTTAACAAAAACAAAAAATTGTGGTGGATGATACTTCTCCAAAGTTCTCGGTTTGCTACATATCTCTTCTTTTTATTTCTATGATCTTCATGTCACTTTGATCAATACTTTAAGTGCAAAGATACAATTGCTCCCGTCCGGCTGCCTGCAAAATGTTCACAAAGCTCAGTAGTATCATATCAAATCTTAAAGATTATTCGTAAAATAATATTTAGCCCTCCACAGATTACTTTATTGGATGAGAGTCAAATTACAAAGAAACAAACATAAAATTATATGTTTGACCCCGTTCTCATTCACTTCGTTGGAGCGGTCTAACTAAGACCCGTTCCTCAGGAGCAGTTCTTAGGTGAGTGAGAACGGTCTAAGTGGTCCAGGAAGTGGACTTCTGGACCGCTCCAGAAGACCACCTCAGGAGGTGGTCTTGAGAAACGGGTCTTATTAAGAGCGGTTTGGACCGCTCTAACGTGCAATGTAAACGGAAGCGTACTTTGACCGGAAGTGAGCTAGTGACGTTCCGTGCGAAACATGTCGTACGGTACATACGGTTTGTATTCCGCGCGCGAAAAATTGACCTGCTGACCTTAGCTGCCATAGCAACAAGACCACTTTGACTCGTGGAGCGGTTTGAGCCATAAAAAACTGCTCAGAGTGTGAACGCTCGCAAACCGTTCCTCAAGACCCGTTCCTCTGGAGCGGTCTAACTAAGACCACTTTCAAAGTGAGTGAGAACGGGGTCAAAGACTCACTTGGTTACAAGGTGATTCTCTCATTTATGTTGGTACAAATAAAAATTGAAATGGCTGCTACGAATAACAAATTTCATATACAGTACATACCAGATAAATTATAAATATATCCTTCATCTTCATGTTTGAGAGATAGTAGTCAACTACCGGTACTGCAATTTTTAGATTCAGTATAATTATTTAAAGGCCCACCACACTACTTGTAGCTTCTTGCGCCCTCTATATAACAAACAATGCCTAATCGGTGACCATTGGTCCCCCATGATCCTCTTTTTCTTATGTTAATTGAGAGCTGAGTTGATGAGATAACCACCTGTCCAGTGACCTTGCAGGGCGGTCTAATCCCTCCTTTAAACTAGTACAGATAAGCTTTAAGTAAATCATTTTTTCTCCAAATGAGTTAGATATATATACAAAAGTGAGATAATGCCACCACAAAAAAGTGACCGATTTCCCAGTAGCCTACACTAACTCTCATCCAACAAAGATGCACAATATAACTAAAGATTAAAGAATGATTCATCGGTTGCACAATTTTCTTGCCTAACTGAACAAACGATTCATGCCACTTCATCATTTCTTATTGCCAATTTGCCACGAGCTCATCTCAATAGAAAAAAGAAATAAACAACTTGAAACAGGTTTTCAATTAGTTAGTGTTGTGCACTGTTGGATGATTTTCATTTGAATTCATGTTGTGTGATTGTGCAGAAAGGCATGATTTCTTTTGAAATACTGATACATTTTATTTGATTTATAAATAGTTCAATCCATTCACCAGTCCCACCATGTATAAAACACTGTACACCATTAATACATGTACATCATTGTGCCAGAGTGTGGTGCACTGTATACGGCGCTACGTGGGGTCCATCTAAAAATGACAAATCAATAAAATATCAATTTTCTTTATCTTTCTATTTTCATTACGAGATTCAGTCTAATGAAGTAGCCAATAAATTATGCATTACATTGTATGAAATTATCCATGTATTAGGATAGGGGTAATGTGAAAGATTTTTAGTACAAATCGTCCTTGTTTTCACGAAGTGACGGTAGTGAAGTAAATCGTAACGCAAAGTGAATGCAATTTTTGTTCACTACCGTCACTTCGTGAAAACAGCGACGAAATGTATGCATAATTACATGTATTATATCCTTCAAGAATCCTTTAGATTTGTTCACAAAGTTGTTTTTTTTAAATAATATTAATTGTTGCTTGTAAGTATCGGCTTGCATGGTGGATTGAGGAGTCCTGAAAAAGGACTCTCGGTAATCTTTCTTGAGGGTGTGTAGTCTTGAAAAAGACTGTTGGTTATCTTTCTTAGCTTATAGTTCTCCTTAGAACTATAAGCTAAAAAAGATAACCAATTTTTTTTCAAGACTACACAAACAGTCCTTTTTAGAATTACACACCCTCAAGAAAGATTACACAGAGTCCTTTTCAGGACTCCTCAATCCTCCCTCTCTCTCTCTCTCTCACATGGTGCACCCGCAAGCCTTCTGTATAATATTAATTGTATTAAATAGTATGAGAGACCTGTTTATAAAGACTGTTCAAATAAGACAAGAAGAGCTACATGTATCTTTAAAGGCAGGTGGTCGTTATGTACAGATGTTAAGCAATGTTTTCATAAGAAGCACCATTCAAGGAAAGCAGCAATTTGCAACAATCCTCATAGGCAGATGGTCTTTCTATACAGGTGGTCACTATAGGGCAGGTGTGACTGTGACTGATAAGTGATAACTTTTTAGTGCCAAAGGAACACTAAATCATATCAATCCCCAATGGCATGTTTGGATGGGGGCACACCCAGCACATGCTAGTTGTGCCCCCGTCTTGAAACCTGCATGTAAGTTGCATACCTAGCTTTGATACGCATAAATTCAAAAATGTGCCCCTCCCCTTTTTTAAGTGATGATTGTTCTCCTTGTCAAGGAACTTGTCAAGGGATTTTGAAAGAAAAAGGCAGCAGAAATTCATAAGTATTGTTTTGCTTGTGGTTGCTCTTTGGGAATATTGTGCCCCCTCTTTTAAAAGATCTGGAACCTGCCCCCGTCTATGGCTCTTAACAGACATTATAATGCTGTGAGAGATACAGAGGATTCTATTGCAGCATACTCTCCTACTTCACCTCGTACTTGCTACCTGTGCATGTTGTAGCTACCTGTACCAGCTACCAATCAATCAATACATTACCCATCAGTCTATTTTCAGACATGACACAATGCAATAAGCCACCTCACATGCAACATCGTCATTTTCTATTCAGCTTCACGGCTTGCTTCATTACACTGGCATTTGAACCCCTTTCGTACATGCACGCACATGCATGAAATGGTGAGATGGTTGGATAATAGAAGACCTGTTGATGCAATGACTTGCTGTTTGCTGGTAGATCTATTCAATGAAAAGTATGGATAAATGCCCTTTTTCCTCTTTATTTTCTTTGTTAACATGAATAACATCAAGTTATGGGAGCCAGCGAGAAACTTCTATTGTGACGATTGCTCAACATCAAGTTCCTACACTATTGAACCAACCCTGGATCTAACACTACACCTAACCTAATGTCCCTACCCCTAAACTCAACCAAAGAACCAATAGCAACCCTAATCCTTACCCTATACCTTTGTTGCAAAAAAACGGTTTATTAATATATTCAAATGCATGGATTTTTCTTTCCTGGGGACCAATAGTGATGAGTTATTCCATTAACCTGTTATTAACGAATGAACTACAGTACTTTAAATCCAATCTGTGTACAAGTACATAACACGTTGCTATGTCGGGCAAGTTGTATTGTGATTACCGAGAATCATACAGTGGCTCAAAGGACAGTCTAGAGAGGATTAATCATTACCTATCATATCCTGTAAGGATCAGAATAGGATTAACCAAAAGGATTAGATTAGCATTAACTTTGACTGACACATTAGGGGTCTTCATCGCATGGGTCAGGTCCAGTGAGCGTTGATTCGCAGAAATCGAGGGTCAGTATATAGTATTAGTCAGTATGGCCCTAGAGGACACAGCCCTGCAAATACACAATAATCTAAAACCAGAATTATTGCAACATAAATCTTTCGATAACTATCCCCCCCCCCCCCCCCCCCTCTCATCAAGGAACTCAAAGGAATTGCAAAATCTCAGTGTTGTATGCACTCTTGCACTCATTTCTGTTTTTTCTCCTAAGACATTTTTCCCTAAGTGTGTTTTCCCTTGGGGCACTACTCAAAATATATCACAGATAGCAGATTAATACAGACCCTCCTGAGTCATATTTTGTGAAAGTTTGAAATTCTAGTTATTTTTGTGTGATGGAACATTGTCCAACACTACATCAAAGAGCCGATACTGACTCAACCAATTTGAAGAGCCTGTACCAATAGTGATTTCATCTTTCAAAAACTCATAACTTTTTAATTTATTTCTCTTATTTCATTCAAACTTTCTCCAGTCTACTTCTCTGATTTGTCTGCTTCCTTCTAGAGTAACGGTAGTTAGCCATCAAGATTGGATTTCCCTTTAACCCCTTGCCAACTGGAACCAGGTGGTTCCTGTATCAAACCTATTGGTAACATGGTAATTCGGTAGTCAGTGGATTAATCCTTTGCCTAAGTCTGGATGGACCCTGTATTAAACCTAAGGGACTTTCACAATGCAGCAGTCAACAGATTAACTTCAAATATTCAGGATCTCTCAAGCACCCCTTGACACTAATAGCTTGTTTGCGCTGGTTAAGTTCTGGGAGTGATGTCATGATGACATCAGACCTGAATCAGCCTGTGATGTGACAGTTGCACTCCCTGTTTGGCATTGGCTTGTCTCACTGAGTGACGGGAGGAAACAGATAGAATATGAGAAATCAGCCAATCTCATGAATTCTGGCCCGGACGAGGATGATGCATATACGGAAAAACAGGAGGTTTGTCATAGAATGATCACGGCACCCCCGGAGTAGTTTGTCATAGCGAGTCCTCCTCGTCCGTTGGTACATGCCAGAAACCAATGGATGGATGGAGTCAGTTTTGAACCCTGAACCTGTATTGCAAAGGTCGGTGGATGAAACCTCTGTGTCACTATTCATAAAAAAAACTACGAGTTGAGTTTAAAACGATATGGACTAAGCATGAGATTAAAGCTTGTATAGAGGTTTACATGTGAATCCACTGCTCAAAACCACTGATAAGTCAAAAATCTGACATCAGAGCATATGAAATAGGAGAAAAAGTGTGATTTTGATGAATGGATGGGAGATGTCCCTCCCTCTATCTCTCTTTCCCTTCCTTCCTACGAATCCTACCCCCCCCCCCTCTCTCTCTCTCTCTCTCTCTCTCTCTCTCTCTTTCTCTCTCTCTATCTATCTATCTGTCTCTATCTCTCTCTCCCTCCCTTTCGTCCTACTATACCTCGCTCCCTCTCTCTCTCTCTCTCTCTCTCTCTCTTTATCTCTCACGTTATATGTCCTTCCTTCAGTTTCCTGTGCATTATGATCCAACTTGAACTACCTACCAACAAATTTGTCACTCCAACAAGGTTCCTCCCTGGCAACTCCAAAACAATGTTTATTTGTTATTCCACGTGGGTTCCATATAGGCTTAATGAACCCATGATTCATAAGGTGGAAACCACTGAAATATGGTGAGATAATGAGCAATAAACAATGGGATCTATTCTCTGACTTTTGATCTCCAAAGATGACTTCATTATCGCCTGTGACCATGAGTAATCAAGGGGTGCCGGCCTTGGTTTTGAATGTTTATATGATGGTCTGGGGACAGGTCTAGTTGGTACAACAATGAATCAGAAATTATAAACTTGTGATGTTTTAACATCCTGCCCAACTTTGGCTAAATGCCAATTAATTGATTTTAACTTTTTTGAGTGTGGGATGGCCTTCAGAGGTCTGGATGTAAACAAATGCACTACTCTGGAAAATACCAAATATGAAAGGAGTTCCTAACAACATCTCGAGATGATTAAAAATGGTTGTTTAAAAATCTAATAGAAAACTGCATTTGTGTGGGTACTTCAATAATCAAGTAAATGGTACTTACAAGTTAGTTTTCAGGAGTTCCTCTTCATCAGATTGTTAAATTTGCTAGTATAAAAGTGATACTCACTCCAAGTGATTTTCATGTTGTTGTTTTTTTTAAACTAGTTTTAGCCTGGAAGTTTTGTTTTATCCACGATGTTCATACAGTCTGTTCAGAGCCAGTCTAGCCAGGAGGGTATTACTGTAAGTCTGTGTTATTGTATATGAGTTAACAACACCCTTTTGGTTCCAAACTGACAAGAGCCTATACATGTATGCATACAGTCATGTATAGTGCCATAACTTCACTCACAAGTTACTTCATGTACATAAAGATCTACATGCCATCTGCTGAGTGCCAGAAGGTTGTTATAACTCTGGCCTTAGCTCTACTATAGTACTATAGTCCTTCTCACTCTCAATAGATGTTTGCATCCTGGGTACAGAACACAAAACATGGAAGCCAAAACCCAAAATTTCCCAAATGAAGTCTAGTCTCATGAAGAAGAAAGAATACTTCCCAGCATTTTTAACATCTCATAAAATCATGCACACCAAATAAAAATGCTTAAGGTTTTTTTAATTAATTGTTTAATATCTGTATAATAATATTATTCCTGTACATGATAATAATTCCTATACTAAGTCTCCTTCAATATGTGGGAAATGAAATACCAAGGCCATTATATTACACACTTTTACATTGAAAGGGCATGAACGCAAAATGGAAACATCTAGTTAGGGTATGAGGAGTAGACTAGCACTGAGTGGCAAATGAGAGATGACCTACAAATTTCCTTCAGCGCTATGACTCATCACTCAAATATGTATTGCACAGCTGTGTGTGTGTACTGTGTGTGTATGGATGTATTCAGGGGAACCTGTGCGTGCCTAGTCTCTATTCTAAACCCTTTTCCAACTCCTTCCAGCAAAGATTTCATTCATATTGAAGAAGACATTTGAAAGTATACATACATTATCATTTATAGGTCCAAGTGCAAAACTTACCTAAATAAGAATGCAGAAAAGAGCCTTTTTCTTGCTCTGTGCTTCAAGACTATATATTTTTCTCAACTGCGGCTGAGATTAAATAAAGTCTGCGATTTACAGACTATTTCATAATAGCATAGATACAGGCACATTTTGTTGGGCAGGAGATAAAACGTTGAAAGAATTGTACCTGAAAATTATCATTGAATTATGTACAATATACATGTACATGGTGGCTTTTAATGCACAGTGACAAATTTACTGGGGAGTATGGCAATAAAGCGCTATATATTACAGGCATATTGCTGTTGAGAGCCAGAAGGAAAGTAACAAAACTTGGTAGAGAGTCACAAATCTTTCTGGCTTTCAAGAGATGATTTATGCAGCTCTGAAAATATGTTTGATATGTTTGACTTCTGTATCCTATAGACCTAAATATTCATGTACATGCAAGACTCAATGATTATCATAATTCAATTAGTTACATTATTAAAATCAAGACGGCCTAATAATTTTGTTCTCTCGCCTTATGATATAGGGGTTTATTTGAATTTACAAAATACAAGGATTGCATGTCAATGTTTATCAGGCAATGAAAATTTGCATGAAATATTTTGAATAGAATAGTGAAGTGTCATTATAATTATACTAGACTTCATTTTGATGCAAATTGTTCTAAATAATGGAAACAGTTAATAGCTCTAATAAAGCATGCTACATTGTATATAAGGCATATAAGCCTACACATAGACTCTACATGATATCCTTCTATACCGGTAGTCTAATTAATAAGATGAAATCCCACTTCATGATATAAAACATCACATAGCACAGCATACTTGTATGCTCCGATGGACTATTTTCCACTCTGCACCAGATAATTCTGGTTCCGTGCAGTACAATCAGCTTTGTAATTAAATCGCGCTGCCCTCGTACAGGTATATGAAGAGTCGTGTATAGAACGCACTATGCATAGCTCCCTATTCCCTCCCACATGCAGCGTTGATGCATAAGATACCGGAAAATATGAATATGACCATATCATGCCCGGTTTCATCGCACTGATACATTAGAGTCAATACGCTTTGCGCTGCATGTATACCACTTGGTGATTGTGGTTAAAAAGCCATTTCATACATTCATAATGTACTGGCAGCTCCTTCTAAATTATCTTACAAAATGATACAGAAGAATTTTTGGTAAAATTGATCCCAAGTTTCTCAAATTCACATCCAGATTTTTTGGTTTGTAATGAGGAGTGAGGTTCCATGTTATTTTATATTTTATATTCTTTCTGCACATTAAATACTGTTGGGTCTATGTCAACACAAATTCAATAATTTGTACATGTATTTTAGTAGTTGGACACAATGTAGAAATGCATTATAAAATCATGGTATTTGTTATTTAACTGTCTACAATGTCTAAGATCCATCTTTACTTTCATTCAAGATATAACAAAAATATTAAATAACAAAATAAATTGAGATGGGTCAAATAGGGGGAAAATGGGAGGAGAAAAAAGGATTTAATTCCATTTGGCCTTATGGCTTACTTGTACTTGAGTATCATTAAAATTGTGTAGCAAATTTTATAAAACAACTCACAACTTATCTGAGAAAAACAGACTTTACTACACGTACATATTCTTATAGATACATACACTCTCTAATATTGGAATAGTTACCAATACCGGTACAGTGTACATGTTACGCATAGTCCTGCTGTGACAAGATCTTTGTTATTGTTCAACCAATGAACAATGAATTCCTGACAGGTTGATCAATAAATTCAATTACATTACATTCAATATGGGCTTTAACAGGGGTTACAATCAATGTACATACGTGTCATGTACGTCAGTAATCATACAAGTCTCTATTCATCACAATTATATAATTAAAGAGAGATTATGGATACTACAAAATCAAAGAATAGCAAAAAAAATCAAAGAATAGGGACAAAAACAGACACACTAAAGCTTTCATCTAGCACTCATAGGAGTAAATCCCAAGAATTAACAAAAAGCCGAACTCAGAAAATAATACAATGTCATTATTTTGTGCACTTTGTTCCTTTAGCTCCCGCTTGTATCACATCTATTTTCTGATTTATCTTTCTGTTCATGTTTGTGAGTTACCCCCATAATTAGTTATGATTAGTGCTCACAATCAATTTGAATTCCAAATATCAAACAATGATGCATAAATAATTTTCTGAGAAATGAAGAACAAATCTTAATAATTTCACCTCTGCACTGAAGATCACGAACAAAACATATCTCACATTCACTGCATGCCTTATACCTGCCTTGTGGTCAACAAATGATATACCAATTAACATTGTACCCATAGCTGGGAACGGTATGATTCAATACTATCATATTCCAACAATGATCTTAGTGACTCAAGGGAGATTTATGCATTCCACGTGTGGAATAGATACTGGTTGGTACAGTAAGAGGATGGGCTTACTTGAATGATGAATATTCATGAGCATGTTTGAATATTCACATGTGAAAAGAACGTCATGTCAAATTATATAAGTTTGTTTCAACTTCAAGATATTCTAATTGCAAGGCTGATGCAGAGCAGCTACTGTTGCATTCAGCTGATTTGCGTCATGAAATAGGGTTGCCCAAAACAAAGTCTAACATTTATTTTGTCTTGTTATTTTATTAGAAAATGGCATCACAAAAATAGAGGGTAAATAATGAATATTCATGATTATTTGAAATGGTCGGAAAATCCAAGCATGAATCTTCATAGGGATATGACTAGTAGTGATGCATGGTTTGGTCATGATTCACGACCATATCAAATTCAAACAATGGCTTAACTGACTCAAAAGATATGCATGCATACTGAGAAGTGTTATTCACACCACGAAAGGGGGTGTATTTAAATGAATGATGAATATTCATGACTATTTATGTACATACATGTATGCATATTCATTATTTTATAATGCCCATCACCACATTTTCAGTGGTACTATACCCCATCCCCACATGTCAAGGTACATGTACATACTGTACATGTAATAACAAACTCTTCATTGAGAACATTTATGTTTAAAATGTCTTTCCAGGGTTCAGCTGATGAAATGATCATACATGATCATACTGTATGCAAATCTTCATGTTCATGAATATTCATTTGATAGTCAACTTAAAGATAATACCAATCAAATGTTAATAGTCAACTTTAAAATAGCACTCGCTAGTTTACATGTACTTAATATCAAATGCACATGTACATGTATGCTAATGTGCCTCTGAATATCAAACTAATCATCAAAGGCATGCATTTAACCAAGAACACACCTACTAATTCATTTAAATATCTAATGAATATTCATGCCTGCAGGTCACTAGGTAAGGAGATGTTTGTGTTCATGAGTCACTGCGGGCACCTAACCTCAAATGGCACTGGTAGCATTACATAGAGCTACTGTGTACTTGACCAACAAATTTGACCATCCAAATAACATTCCATCTTAGGAGTCAGCTTAAAGGGAAGATCTGCAGTTGAAAAGATGACAAATGCCTGCAAAACATACATCATCACAGTTTATATGATGTATATTTTGCAACCATTGCATTTATATGAAGATCTGTTGTCATTGCCACTAAGTCCTTTAAAATAACTCTCTACTTGTATGTAGAGATTAATTTTGTCAGTTAAAATATTTTCAACTACCGGTAGGCATAACAGTTTTTGTTGAAATTGAAACTTATTTTGATAATATGAAAATTTTCATAACTCTGCTTTCCATTTTGGTTTGGAAACTGGGTCTCAAGTTTGAATGATTCCATCGTGATAAATGGAAAAGGAAGCAGGAGTTCCTCGATTGACAAATCCTGAAAAGAATTCAGTGAAAATGAAAGCAAATTCCACCAGAATGAGAATTTCTTTCACCACATTCGCCTCTCTATCTTTCATTTCATCGTCATTCATTTAGAGTGATCCGCTCACAAGGTTCCGCCCCATATATAGGATGCATCAATCATTCATACAACTCCACAGGTACCCATCTAGTGAGGTCTATTTCATATTCTCGAGAACTACCCTGTTCAATATGTGAAGGTATGAGAAATGCCTTTGACATTGTAGGTTCAGAAGTGATTAATCACTGCTTTCTAGTATATAACAATGAAATGATTTTATATTGTACAGGACTCTCTTCCTACTACAGGTATTGATATTTGTCATGTCTTAAGTGCTCCATTATAATTTTTTCTTTGTGAAGTTTGTTTTACAGTCAAGTTATCTTCCTTCAAGCACCCTGGTGCAGGGAACGAAACAAATTTACAAACTTTACTCAAAATCTGCATTCTAACATTTTTTTTTTCTTTGCATACAAGATGTGTTTACACATTTCTCCTCTTCTCCTTGCCTTATCCCTTCTGTCTTTCTTTCTATCACTCCTACTCTTCTTCTCCTAATCTCCCTCATCTTCTTATACTTCCTCCTTTTCATCCTCCCCTTATTCCTGTACTCCAAATCCTTCTTCTTCTCCTCCTCCTCCTCCTCCTACTTCCCTCCCTCTTCTCTTGATGATTCATCTCCATCCAAGTTGGCCCTCTCTCCATACTCTACACACCATCTCATATCTTACCATCACCAGTGCTCAACTGCTCATTGTCATCAATCCATTTTTTAAACTTTTTCAATAAATCCTCAACAACTCAATTTTCATCATTTATAAACCAAACTTCACACCCGCCTTCCAGCACCATCATCACCCATCTCCACAGAGACGCTGCACACCAACCACGGCGGCATACTTGCCTGGTAAAACCGGTATCTGTTGGCAATTAAATCACTATTACCCAGCCTATTATGAACTCCAATTACTACTCACTTCTCAGTCATTGTACGCTTCATTTACCCCCATCAGTTTACCAGTCAAATTCATTGTTCGGTTAATTGCACTCTCACTTTTGTTGCGAGCCTTCAGGAAATTGGAAGAACGGGACAATTACTCAGAAGTTTATCATAACCGTCTCCTGCAGTCTCTTGCTTTTTCTTCTGTCTTTGGTCCTCTTCTCTTTTCTTATTGATTTGGTGACTCGCAATTAACCCCTTAGCTTGGGGATTGAACCAAAGAGTACTCAGTTTTGACTTATGGAAGTCATTTAAATAGGAAGCAAACTCCAGTTGACTAAACAAGCATTCGGTGAGGATTTCGGTTAGATCTCATCATTTCACCTCCGCCTAATCCTCTCTCAATTCTTAGCCTTAACTTCAATCGCTGATATATCCCATCCTATAATTTCCACAGAGTACATTGTTCAGTTAACTGCATGGTCTCTTTCATTCTTTCCAAGCAAATAGTAATACATTCTGCATATTATTTTGAAACATATAATACGGAAGGTAACTTTATAGATATGTCAAACATCTTAATTGAAGTCACTCCTTGAGAGGTGATTAGAAATAACTTTTACAATGACATCTCTAACTCCCTAAGACTTAACCTTTTTAAACTTCCCTACAGCGAAAAAAAAAAAAAAATTCACCAAATTGCAAATTTTAATGTACTGAAATCACTTCTTCTTTGGCATACCACCCTAACAACAACTCTCCATAATAAAAAAAACAATGAATGTACTTTGCATCTGTTAGTAATACTGCACCTGATATAAGCCTTGATTGCTAATTTACAAAGTAAATAAGAAAAAAAACTCTGCTGTATAAAAAGCCAGGAAGTCTAATAAGACTTTGGATGAGTAATTGGCTAATGGTTCCAATTTGCCACTGAATCTAACCCAGCTTGACAAAATTACCAAAGGGATCGGGCTATGAGGGTAAGATGTGGGGCGCAATTTGCACCCCTAAATGAGATCTCTGTTACCCCTGACTCATACTTATCTTCCTAACTGGAAGTTAGATTGGGTGTAATTAATTACTCATAGGACTGCTGTTATTGAATGACGGCTGGGGGAACACTGACCCCAACAACTTCACTCACAGGTCAGGTGCACCTTCCAATCAGCAAGGGATGCAAATTACTTTCTGACCTCTTAATTGTTTAATATTCCATTGAAGGAGAAAAAGATCTCACACTTCACAGCTATTTACAGCTGCATAATTAGATAATTAAATAAAGGAATATGACAACAAAAGTTGTTGTGAAGCGTATACAATTTTTAAACAGGCTTTAATCAGAACTATAACAAAAGTGTTAACTTATGTAGGTGATTTTGCTGGTCTATCTTCTTTGTATTCTTATGTTTCATTGAGCTGATTTAACAAGATTTCAATATCACAGGATAAGCCTAATCTCCTTTTTCCCAAGGAATTTTTTTGTTGAAAGATCCAAGCAGCATCATGGTCATGGTTCGATTCCTGATTTGGCACCAATGTCCTATGGCAAGGCATTAATCTTCATGTGCCACACTTGGCCCAGGTAAGGTAAATGGGTACCTGGTAGGAATTAATTCCTTGAAATGCTGGAGCACTGTAATGGCAACTAGGCTGAAACCGCGGTAATAATTAATATGCTCGGAATAGAATTTCTAAATTGACGGCGCTATAGAAATGCCTATAATTATTATTATTATCATGCAGTACAAATTCATGTTAAACCATTGAAAATGACTCATACTGTTTTCACACTGGCAATATTTTGCTTAACCCCGAACTATAGGTGGGGTTAAGGGGGGGGTCTTAGCCCCACCTATAGTACGGGGTTAAGCCTATTCCACTTTCTGTTCAGACTGGTTTTTACCAAAGTGGGCTAAAGTTGGCTAACCCCACCTATAGTACGGGGTTAACTAACCCTGCAAAATAGCAGGACTAACTCCGCAATTGTGGTGCTAACTCCTGCTAACCCCGCAATTGCGGTGCTAAGCAAATGAATGAGAACAGAAACGAAAAATAGTCCGGTACTACGCAATGGAGCATATCGCAGCTGGCCAGATGCGAAGTATGTCCAATCATAACATACACGATATCCGGGGTTAACGAAATGCAGTGAGAACAGCGGGTGTTTTCTTATTCCGGAATAGGCGCTAGTACGGGACTAAAAACAGCGTGTGTGAAAAGCCAAAAAAATAGTCCAGGGCTAAGCAAAGTACGGGGTTAAGCAAAACCAGTGTGAAAAGAGTATAATTCCATCTAACATTCATTTACAGTTGGTTTAGTCACGAGGCAGCTCACCACGTCTCTTTGCCGGTCTTTTATAATTACGAGAGTTAAAGGTTCAGGCCGCGGGCAGAAGGGATTAGACCATACAGCGAGGTCACTGACAGGTGGCTATCTCATTAACTCAGCTCTCAACTAACATAAGAAAAAAAGGATCATGGGGGACCAACAGGCACCGATTGGGGAAGTTTTCTATATAGAGGGAGCAAGTAGCTACAAGTAGGACAGTGGGGCTTTAAAGGTACAGGCCACGGGCCAAACTCACCTTATTGTGTTGGAGGCGTCTCTTGACCAGCTTGGAGCCTGTAATATTGATGGCATGCTGGATGTGATCCACATTGTATTCCAAAAATGAACGACTGTCCACCAACAACAGCTTCTCTTGGCTGTTGAGGGCGCTGCCCAGTGTCTTGGCCAGAACCTCTGGTTTCATAAGCCGCGTTCGTCGACAGCCGACGGGCGTCTCTCTGGTCATAATGCGAAGTATCGGTGGAGCCGCGTACGGATTAACAACGGGAAGTTCCAGTGTTAGCTGCATATCCTTGCGAATTTCGTCGCCAACGGATCCAGGAGAGGGCGAAATCACACAGTGGTTCCTCTGATCGCGTTGCCAAGGCAACGGTCCCAATCCAACAAGCACTTCTGTTGTTTTCCTCCGTGCTCTGAATTAGGCGCATCGCCTCAGCAGCAGATAACCGATGATACCCCACAGAAGATGGTTGTCAAATCTTTCATTCTCCAATAATAAGCACAAGAACATCCAAAAATAGGGCATAAAATTCACAAATAACCTTCTTTTGGCTCAAATATTACTCCTCACAGACAAGTCAAAGTACCAGTGAATGAAAACAGTCATTTAAGAAAGAATAAATAAATTTCTCCTTGTTGAAAGTTTATTTGGTCCTGCAGAATATATGGCAGTGTCAGTTACTGATTCCATTAATTGTCAGAATCAATGTTGAATTTTCCTTGAGGTATTTTGGTTGTGGTGTTTCTATATAGATCTCAATAGACTCTCTGTTGTGAAAAATTAGACTCTGTCTTCCTTAAAAATAGACTCCTGTAACTCTCTGTTTGGTAGAAGGTCCAGCTCACAGCTTCAGACAAGGCAAACTTCCTGATTTCAGTTGATTTCCTGAGAAATAAAGACAGAAATAAGAAAGTCAATAATTGTTCATGGCATTGCACTTACAGGTGCAGCATCATGCACTCTTAAAAACTAAGATTTGCAGGACCTGTCGATATAATACAAATGAACAGACCTGTTTACTTATTCCATGCATACAATTTGCACAAAAGGTTTTTTTGAAAACTAAAGCTTACCAGAGGTTTTCGAAACATAGCATCAACTTGAAAGCAAAGAGGATTCCATCCATAGAGATGCCATTATGCATAGCATTTATTAAAATCAAATAACTTTTAACCAGCAGTTTGGGAGAGAAACATTAAATGAATGAAAAATAGGTCTATTCTATTTCTAGAAAGTGTTTCACAGCTTCAGTACAGGTGTAATATTCCAGAGTGTTCTGCAATATCAATAATCATGTACATGTATGGTATTTCCACTTAAGTTATAACAGCTGGCGTATTATGTGAAGCTAGCATTACCATGTGAGTGTGTCAGATGTTCACAAGCACATCATTGGAAGAAGAGATTATACGCACAAGGACCTTACATAATAAATGCATTTCACAGAATTTTGGGGCTCATATTACTCTAGGGAAAATGTATCTATTCATGTTACCATAATTACAATCACCTGTTGGTAATGAACACCAGCCCCCCCCCCTCCCCCCCCCCCCAAAAAAAATGTAGAAAATACATGTGTTCACAATTTCCTTTAATGCCTGTGAACATTTTGTGTGTGGGTTTGTGGGTGGCTGGCAAATTATCACAGTAGATTAATGTTTTTAAATAATGTTACCTTAAAATTTAAACATGGAATATAAATATCAATTTATACGTAGGGTCAATATGTGCCTAAAGTTATTATAAAGGATATCTAGCCAAAATTATATTAACAATTTTAACATATCACGGAGAAAGACATTTTTCTCTTTATAAATTAAATACCATGACAGTTATACACAACCTTGCTGCTACATGTACAAGGAATTATTCTCAAAATGCCTGAAGTATATTCCACTAATCCATTCTAAGATATCCTAGGCACTTTTTAACAATTGGTCAACAACACTACTAATCATTTTATCAAATTACAAAATAGGGTCTCCTTTTGCAGACTAGATGATTATGAGGTTATGTGCTGTACATAGCCTTGCCAGGATGAGTCATCGTCTGCAATAGATAACACACATGTATGCTTAGTCTCCATCCATCAGACCCAATTCATCTGTTATTTGACTTTGTGCTAGCACCTATGTAGTGGTGTAAGAGTACATGTCACAAATTGAAGACAAGAGTGAGATATTGTCATTTCAGAGCAATAAGGGCATTAACTGTATGTAAAGTGTATGGGCAAATGACCTTCTTGCTCTCTGAAGACAATGTAATCATGTAACCTTTCACCAACTAAGGATGGATTTATTATTCATTCTTATGACAGAGTAGAAAACACAAACATGTGTTGCAGTTTTGAAACATGACACCTCACACATGTGCACATGTGGGGCTAGGGAACGCAACATATGTGACAAATTATAATTTCACGAATACATCCTAATACAGCCGCACACTCAACAGAATCAGGTAGCTTCTACACATAATGGTGATTTTTTTTTCTTCTCATGTACAGTAGCCTACTGCAGGCCTCCTGCATTGAAGTTTACTGAGGTGCACAGTAAAGCTCTATTGCTCGCTCGTTTTTTCTCCTCCCAGAAAGTTGCCATGGCAACATCAGAATATGAATAGATGTTGACTGACAGTTCTTTTGCAAATCCACCTTCACTCCAAAGTTACCTGCAGAGTGCAGAATATTTCACCTGAGTCATCATCGATAATTTGTTTTCGACATTTCTCATTCTTGTGCAATTTCATACAGAAACGAGTGTGTTTGAGAGGGGAAAAATAGACATATTGGTGGACATGGAAGTAAATGACATTATAAATTTAAAGAAACAATTTGAATGTGTTACTAGACTGAATATTTCCCCATTATTACCAAAATATATCATTACTCTCTAATCTCTATAATCATGAATTGAGCTTCTTTTTTTTTTCCTTCAAATTATCATGCTGAAGAGTCAGGTACATTCCTCATCACCATCACCTTCATCATCTCACCATCATCATTCTCATAATTTCATTATTAGCATTATCATCATCAACCTTGTCCTTACTCAATTAGAACTCAATTAGAACCATCTTCATCATCATCATCTTCTTCGTCTTTTCCTTCCTTTCTCCTCCCTTTCTTCTTCTTCAACTTCTCCTCCTCCTCCTCCTCCTCCTCCTCCTCCTCCTCCTCCTCCTCCTCCTCCTCCTCCTCCTCCTCCCCCTCCTCCTCCTCCTCCTCCTCCTCCTCCTCCTCCTCCTCCTCCTCCTCCTCCTCATCCTCCTCCTCCTCCTCCTCCTCCTTCTCCTCCTTTTTTCCACACTTTATATATTGCTCCTCCTTCTTTCCACTTGCTTTTTCTTTTTCATCATCATCAACAACATCGTTATTGTGATAGCACAGATCAACATGATTAATGATTTAATAATTATATCATCATGATCTGTACGATCTCTACCTACATGTACACTGTACAGAATATGCTATTATGTTAAGCATGACTATCATCATGAAAAAAAAATTCCTTAAGACATCAACACACCTTCTTTATTACATCACCATTATTACCATCTTCAAAAATCATCTGCACATTACACTTTAAGCTACCAAAAGTTTAAAACACGCCTGTACACTATTGTTATTCATTTTTACCTATAGATACCTACATGTACAGTACATGCGCCAAACACCTACCGATAGACAGCAGATAAGCATTTAAAAAGTCCAGGACTATAATATTCATGGAGCTCTGGTAAAGTGACACAAGGCTCTCATCATCAGCATCCAGGGTAGTCGTAGCAACTGGTGATGGCATCAACAGAAGCCATCCCAAATGAAATACAGGCTCTCTGAACATGTCAACAATTCTCTAATTATCATAATCATAAAACTTGTTTGTCACGAATGAAGTCACACAGAAATAAATCTGTGTCTCATTAAAACTATAAGTAATTGAATATACCCCATAGTAGATTTTCATAGGATTGTGCAATAATGTACCCTGGACAGGTTTTATTAGCACATTAAGCATCAAAGTTGCGCAACTTTCATTATTCCTGGGCTTAAAATATATCAATCATGAGCTCTGAAGTTCTTCTAAACCAAAGGTAAGGCTAAAAGAGCAGAGTCTTGGTAGTGGCAATCATGGTTGTCATGGTAATGAGGATGGTGGTGATGATGATGGTGATAATTATGATGAATGATGATGGTGGCAATGATGATGGTGATGATGCTGAAGGTGATGATGGTGATGATGGTGTTGGTGATGTGGTGGTAGAGACGATGGTGTTGGGGTGGTGGTAAATAATGATGGTGGTGATTAAGATGGAGAAGACTGTGAAGTTGATGATGATGATAGTGGCGAAGATGATTGAAGATGATGGTGATGATGTTGATGATTATTTATGATGATGGTAATCAACAAATATTGATGATAGTGGTGATGGTTGATGATGGTGATAATTGACGATGATTAATTGATTATGATGATGATTAACAATGATATTTATAGTGTTAATCATACAGTTGATAAAGGTTGTAATGTTAATAATTCTTCATGACAAGGTGGTGGACCGTGGTGGTGATTAGTTCTTACTCTGGCACTGAAGATGAGCATATTGAATGGATATTCATGGATTTCCGTCTCTTTTTTCTCTCTCTCTCTATATTTAATCTCTTTCTTTCTTCATCTAGGACCACCCTTTCTCTCTCTCTGACTCACATTTCTTCTCTTTTCTCCATCTCTTCTTCTGTGTTGACTCTGCCTCCTTGATCACTCCTGAAGATTCTTGCATTAAAACATTATAACAATTCATCAGGAGACACTTTTAAATTAGTTCAGTTTATGATTGAAAAACAATTCATATTCATGCAAATTTAGTGCAATTAACCCAAGATCAAGACCTGCACAACACAATTCCAAATGACTACATCACAGTTTATCACAATCGTTCCACTGCGATTAAGTGGAAACCATTGTTATCAATACTGATCAGAACTTCTTGTTAACAATTACAAAAAATGGCATGTTGAAAACAATTCATAGTTTCATACTGAACCACTTTGTGCAAAACCAGCTGTTGTTTACCGGCATTTTGCCCGGGCATTTCGCCTGTCTCTACCACACAAATGTACAGGTGATGCACTGAATGTGTAACTTCCATACGGATCTTCGTCGTATTCAGCTTTCTACTACGGGAAGGAATCTAGACTTCTATTCCGGTGTACTAAACCCGAACTTACCTTTTTCGTTACATCTCACTTTTCCTGCTGTTAAAAGCCCTGACATTCCAATCCCGACAATCCCACAGCACCAGACACATGCGATCTTTCTCCTTCGTCCACCATTTTGTCACAATATTGGTGCCACTTCCCCACTCTGTTGCCAAAATCCAAAATTTTGCCGAGTCCTTCGAAGGTGTTTCGGCAGACTTCCCACACACTCCTATGTACGAAGATACGGGATGCGTACGGTCGGTCGTCACACGGTAGCCGAGTCGCTGGGGCAGGTTGATCGCGAATCGGCAAGGGATTCCTCCATCGACATAATGGAACGAAAGAGTAGTCTACACATTCAGCCACATTTTAGTCTCTTTCTTTAAGATGATGAAAAATACTAGAAGCCGCTGGGCATGGGTTGGAGTTTTCTATGTAAAAGGTGTTTGGAACATAAAAAGATATATTATATTACACATTCTAAACAATCCGCCACCGTTTTCATCATGTTTTTAGATTATTGTTAAATCTTTAGACCATATTTATGTATTTCATATCAGTTAGAGGTAGACCATGCTATTCATACAAATTCGTCTATCACTTCACTCCTACCATCCTGTTAAAGGCCTACTGCACTACTTGTAGCTAATTGCGCCCTCTATATAACAAACAATGCCTAATCGGTGACCATTGGTCCCCCATGATCCTCTTTTTCTTATGTTAATTGAGAGCTGAGTTGATGAGATAACCACCTGTCCAGTGACCTTGTAGGGCAGTCTAATCCCTCCTGCAAACTACGGCAGATAAGCTTTAAGTATCTCCATGCTTAGTAATTATCTGTTCTTTATTTTGTTATCTTCCCCTTTATTCCCTCCCTCCCCCCCCCCCTTAAAAAATATTTTTCCTTCATAACCTCTCACTTCATCTTCTTTTTATGCTTCTTCCCCTTTTCATGAAATACACTGATCTCTCTCTCTCTCTCTCTCTCTCTCTCTCTCTCTCTCTCTATCCTCACTTCTCTCCTCTATTTCTTTTGTTTTTTATTCTCTCTTTTCTACTCCTTTTGCTTCATTCATTTAACTCAGGGAGAACAGAATTGAAACTAATGAGGCTTCCCTTGGTAAACAAAGTATTTTTTTATTGTATTTTTTTTCTTCAATGATAAGTATTACTACTACTTGTACTACTACTACTACTACTACTACTACTGCTACTGCTACTACTACTATACTACTACTACTACTTCTACTATACTACTAATACTACTACTACTACTGCTAATAATAATAGTAATAATGATAATAATAATAATTCTACTATTACTACTACTACTACTACTACTACTACTACTACTACTACTATTTTTTCCTCTTCTCCTTCTTTTTTTTTTGGGGGGCGGGGGGGGTCCTGTTTGTTTGTTTCATTTTTTTTCTTTCCTTTTCAATTATAGCCAGTGACGACGGGGCTAACTTAACCTTTTCTAACTCAGAGATCAGCGAAACCAAAGGGAGGGGGGGGGGACAAAAAGTAATTTAAAAGTCTCTGTCTCCTGGAACTTCGGGTTTGTTTGTTTGTTTTTTTGTTTGTTTGTTTGTTTGTTTGTCTAATTTCTGAAACTTATAGTTAAATATTAAAAGGCCTTTGTGAGCCATCAGTTAACTTGAATAAACCCTGTAAATAATATATCTGCATGCAGCTGGCAACTGAATGTGTAACATGGGCTAATGACACATACAGCAGCGATGTTTACGACGATGTGGAGCTTGATGATGACCATGATGATGATGATGATGACGATGATGATGATGGTGATGATGATGATGCAAGTCATGGCAGTTGTTGCTCCGAGACTACGACTTACTGCACACAGTGAAAGAGTTGACGTCATTTTCCACCAATCGAGGGAACCTCGCATGATGTCATCAATTCTTCGTCCGACACGCCAGACTCTTTCCAGCTGTTTCAACCCGCTATGTCATCATCAATACACAGTAAGACAAGTTTAAAGTCAATGAAACGTCTGGTAAGATCACAGACTGCATAGCCATTCATTTATTTTATGAATGAACGCCTCTGAATGTCTTTTCTTTTGTTTGCTCGAAGACAGAATCCAAAGTATGGACCAAATCGAATGAAACACCCGTATGACTCACGACTATTCCCACGATGGTCAAAACCGAGTGGAAATTTCGGAGAGAGGAGAAAATCGCCATTTCCTTCAGACGATGATGTTGATGATGATTATGAAAACGAAAATGATGTCGACAGTATTGATTATCGATGTTGCTAGTAATGATTCGATGATTATATTAATATTTATTTTAAATAAGCATAAATAGTACCTACATAGAAAATAACAACGACAATCCGAAGATTAGGAGGAGGAGCAGAAGGAGAAGAAGCCGAAGAAGAAGAGGAAGAAGAAGAAGAAGAAGAAGAAGAAGAAGAAGAAGAAGAAGAAGAAGAAGAAGAAGAAGAAGCCGAAGAAGAAGAAGAAGAAGAAGAAGAAGAAGAAGAAGAAGAAGAAGAAGAAGAAAAGAAAAGAAAAAAGAAGAAGAAGAAGAAGAAGAAGAAGTAGAAGTAGAAGAAGAAGAAGAAGAAGAAGAAGAAGAAGAAGAAGAAGAAGAAAGAGAAGAAGAAGAGGAAGAACAAGAACAAGAACAAGAAGAGGAAGAAGAAGAACAACAACAACAACAACAAAAATAATAATAAGAAGAGGAAGAACAAGAACAAGAACAAGAAGGAGATAAAGAAAAAGAAAAAGAAGAAGAAGAAAATTCGTTTTGCACAGTAACAATGACAATGACAATGAAAATATCAAATCAAGGAAAACTTAATTGTACCGCAAAGTGAAGTAAAGCAGTACAGGACTGAACATACCAAATCAGAACGGTTGCCACGGAAACCGAATCGCATTATACAAGTTATGAAAACAATTATAATTAGATCAATCATTACATAGCGCAGCTACTTTTTTAATATACTCCACTGCGCTCATGACGAAAAAGTCGACTCAAATAATCCTATTTCACAAAGACCCATCCAAAAACTATTCAAAAGGTTTTGTGAAGAAGCAAACTGTTTTTTTTTTTTAAAGGTTTCGTTTAAAAAATTGCCCAATATCATGAATAAATTGCAAAGATTACATCAGCAAAATTAGTCATGCAATCTCTATCAGGTAACATTTTGTGTCCGATTTAAAGATTTAAAGCGTACCTCCTTTGCAATAAAAAACAAAACCTCAAAGCCTTAATAAAAATAAATCGCCTTATCAATATCATGCAATCATGCTCAATTTCTCTCTTGTCTAAAATCTCCCCAAACCGAAAAAAAGAAAAGATAAAAGAATGTCATAGATGTCCTCAAAAAGCTTTTAAATCTGTTAAGTAAGGTGACAAACACAACAAGAATGAACACGCATTGGTGAGAGAAAATAGGAGAATGGGATGAGGTCTGGTCTGATTGATGAATTCCACGAAATTCGTTTCGCAATCTTTGTGAAATACCTTTATAAAATGTTGAAACGCCCTGAGAGCCATTGATGACAACACTTTCTTTATTCTGGCGCTGTCTCGCTGTCACGTGGATGGTGGAGTATTATCTCATTTTTAGTCACGAGTTTATTACACATGCAAAGGAAGAAAATAATTAACATAAACATTATAGATAAACAGTTTAAATGCTTTGGCGGTTCTGGTGCGAGGAGGGTGGGCTTTATGGGACTCAGGCCCCTCTTTCAACTTTTTTCAAGCCACCCACACAAAATTCTTAGTTTTTTTATGAATTTCAGCGAGGGGCATGTAGAACATAAATGCAAGCCCCCCCCCCCCCCCGAAAAATATGTATTATTCTAGAACTATGCCTGACGATTACTTTTTAGAACATAATTATAAACACTATTATAGCAAAATGGTAGCATAAATAATATCGATCATTATAGATCTATAGGCAAACTGAAATCATTATTTGGTAAAATAATATATTAATTACTTTGATTTAAAAAAAATAGAAACCTGTAATAATCTCATTGCGATATTTTTGTTAGCTCAAAAGGGAAATCTGTAACGATTACATATATTCCCCTTCATAATTGCATCAGGATTATGGATATATTTTAATTTCACAATTAAAAAGAGAATACCCATTTGGGGTGACCCCAACTCGAAAACTATCACTTTCTCTTATCGAAGTAATACAAAATATAAAAAAGAAATTGAAAAAGATTTTCGAACATTAGAATACATTATTATAGAGTTTTCTTTGACACCGAAACTAAACATATAGACAATGATACATGAAGATTATAAATGTGTACTATGTCTACTACTTGTCGAATTTACTTGTGGAAATGTTTCGAAAATTTGCAATGAATGTGGTCAAACAATAATACTGACTAACTAAACTAGTGCATGATTTCCTATACAACGATGACAATATATAAAACAAGGCAAAATGATTAATGGATTGATTGATGTAGTAGGCCCGACACAGAGTCATGTTGTTTTAGAAGATCAGTTGATTGATTGGTTGATTATTTAATTGATTTAAAGTTGAGTGATTGATTGGCTGGTTTATTGATTTGTTGTTTAATTGATAGATTGATTGATCGATTGATTGTTGGAATATAGTAATGAATGAATGTAAAATAAATGAGTAATTGACTGACTCCGTGCATGGAATGGAGTCCTTCATATACCGAACGAAAGGGATAGATAAATGGTTTGATAAGATTACTTAACTTTACAGAGCAATTTATTCTTTGCCTGCATGGTTAATAAATATTTTTAAAACATGCTTCATTTCAATTAATTTATTTTGGTATACTTCCTATGGTTGTGTTTTTATTATCATCATTACTATTATCGTTATTGTCACTTTTATCGTGAATGTTATTGTTATTATCATTATCATAATAATTATTATCTGCAGCATCATCATTATAATCAGCAGCATCATCATCATCATTATTGTTATTTTCATCATCATTGTTATTATTATGTCTATATCTCTTTTATTTTTATTATTATCTCTATATCTCTTTTATTTTCCGCGTCATTTTTCCACTGTCCCTTTCAGGTTTCCAATGCAATGAGTTGCGTAGGTGAATCTTCGGTCCCTCGGTCTCCGTTATTATCATTTTTCTACAACACTACCAACCTGATGCTCGCATCATCCGATTAAATTTCCCCGAAACTTTTCGACTCATCGCAACTGAATGTGGAGCATGCGATACTGGAGCAAGAAAAATACTGATAACCCCAACATATTAAAATGTAAATATAAATGGTTTCGCTTGCTGGGTGACCGGTTTCTCGGGAAAGGGCCAGAAATTGAGTCCGGCTTCACGTTTCGATTAGTTGGTTAGACCGAAAGGGCAATACTCTATTCATGGGTAAACGGACCATAGATAATAGACTTGTGGAAGGAAATAGGATGGACCGTTAGGGGTGGAGGAGGGATTTTTCACGGAAAACCAAACGTTGTTTCGAGATTCGGACGACATTCATGTGACCCATAATAATGTGACTCGACACGTTTCGTATTAAAACATCAAGCGAGAGGGTGCTCGTCAACTGTGAGATTCATTTTTTAAGAATGTGTTTTTCTCGGTGTTTGATTTATAGGGGTTCTTACTTTCTTTTTATCTCAAATAGTCTCCTTTTGTCTTTTTCTTGAATTTTTAGAGACTTGTCGACAAATCGTGTGATTAGTGACTTGGGACAGGGGCGGGGCCTTGCCTTAAGAATTTGATTAAAGAAGATAGAAGATAGAATGAGGGGAGAGAGAGGAATCAAGAGCGAGAGAGAGAATCTTTTGTTTTAATCATGGTTATTCACGTTTGGCATAAAGTATCTAATTTTGACCAGAAAGCTCATTTTAACCAGGGAAGTTATCCATTTACGCCTCCAAATAGGCCTATTGATAAAGGTATATTCCAAATAATTGTTCTATGCCTCATTTCCTGTCTAACAGTTGAACATTGCTATACCATAAAACTAAATCCCACAAAATTATATTTCCAAAAGTCAATTACGATATGATATCATAACCGAGAAATGTCTCTTTCGCACGCTATATTTCTGGGATCATTGTAAACGTATCCCAATTTCAATGGTGAGTGCAAAAAGTATATAGTGCGGTTTGTTTACATGGGACTTAACAATAACCTTACTCAAGCGAAAATTCGGCATGTATTTCATGACGTCATAGTGACGTTGACCGCAATTCGGATATTGTGGATGACTTCCTCACTTCATTATTTCCTTGGATTTAGTTCGTCACCTTTAACTTATGACCTGTATTTTCTTTACGTTAGAAAAAAATAGATGGAAGCCATATTTATGTGGGTATGTAGCCTTGAAATAATTGTGTGAAGTATGAAGTAACATATGAGTCTTGTTGAACTTTGAAAAAAGCGAAATCTTTGGGTACATAAATTGTGACGTCTTTATCAAAACATGTTGTAAATATTCTCGATAAAATCTTGATACCTTGTATAGTGATAAATCTATATTATATGATTCTTGAGACTTATCTTTTTTTACCAGACTATTTTTTCTTCTCTTCTAACCATGATGTCCTAATTGCACCCCCTTTCATAATTCACACTGTTCATGTTGAATATATAATGTTGTGCAAAAAAGAAAGCAAAATTGAATAAACGCCGTATCACGTTGATATGATTACATTATTTTTATCAAATAGAAGAAGCTGATTAAACAGGATTTAATACCAAACAAGGATAGTATTTGAAAAGGTTTCGATATTCTTCTTGGAAAATTTGTGTTAAGTTGAAAGCACTTTTCAATAAATGTTCTACGGTAGACATGATAATGATATAATCCATTAAACAGGGTATTATGATTTGTACTTGTGTCAAGCTCATGGTGGTTGCAATCGAAGGTCTTTCAAATTTCGACTTAAACTTCCCAGAATGAGCGTGAGATTGACGCATACAACCACGGTTAGGGGCGTATCCAACTGCAGACATAAGAAGTGAAGGAATTTATTTATTTATTCATTTATTCACGAATATTTAGGCAGAGTAGCCTGAACAGCATTACAAAACATGCAAATATACAGATGAAATATAAAATGCGAATTGACATAGTCTAAAACATAAACAGTTCATAAATTGTGACAAGGTACAACAAAATACTTAAAATAAAGTACAATATGGTCTTCCTCAGGGCTCTGTTTGAATACAATTAAAACTGACCTATAATAGGTAAACAGTAAATTGATCCAAATATAGATATTAGAATTAAAAAATACTAACAAGTTAATGATCAGGGACGATTTGAGGGTAATTAAAACATACATAGAAAACAAAATTCAACATGAATTATCAACTTTTTGTTGATTATAAACCAAGATACTACAAATTTATATATACATGTATATTTTAATTCTTAAATTAAAATGTGACAGGCCGTGTAACTACGAAAATGTATATAATATATATATAATTATTGTTAAGTAAGAAAATGAAATTGCAGTGAAAATAATACATTGCATAGTTACACAGGGATCAGGTACCGTGGAACTTTTAAAAGTTGTATTGTGTATTTTCTTTCTTTTTTTTCTTCTTCTAAACAGGGCGGGGCAGGGGGGCGTGTCTAGGCTTTTTTCGCTCGAAACTGGAAACGCCACTAATGTTATATAGGCAGGAGTGACCGGATGAATATCCTCTCTTGACTTATCATTTGTTTGGCTGGTTTATGGATCACAATAACACAAACAAGAAATGACTTCGTTACCACGTGTTATATCACGCCATTGAAAACGTTCGATTATTTTGCACCCTTACAAATAATCTAACGTTTTCAATGGCGTGATATAACACGTGGTAACGAAGTCATTTCTTGTTTGTGTTATTGTGATCCATAATCCAGGCAAACACATGACTAATATATACGGAAAACAGTCAGTTCGGATAAACAAAACAAATGTAATCATAATAATAATATCTCTGGAATCCTTCGGGGGAATATTGAAAGGCCATTTTACCATTAGGGGTTTAGCGGTGGCGCCGGCATTCCGATACTTGTTGGTAAACCACAGTTATATGCTCGCAACCTGACGACACGCAGAAAGTGCAATTGGATATTTGCTTCAGGTCGATGTATTTTGGAAGGAAGGTGGGCGTAATGAATTCATTTCATTTCACATAGTTTATGGATGATAGTAACAACAACAATAATAATAATAATAATAATGATAATAATAAGGTGATTTTCACGCGCCTATATAATATAATGTTCCTAGGCGTCATTTTTTGTTGTCCTAGCAGCCATACTTCTACCCAATATCGAGCCAGGACAACAGCACCAAAATAATAATATTACATAATAAATAATATAGATTACTGACGTGATTATGAACTACTAGATAGAGGCATAGAAATGAACAAAGGTGAATAGTATAGGTATATGAATATGATACATAATGGGTACATTTTCATTTGATAATTAGAGAGAAATCCAACCCCAGACCACACTTAAAGAAAGCAGGAAAATCAGAGAAGCAGAGCTGGTCAAAGTTTAAACGAAATCGGACCCCCAAAAAATAGAAAGTTATGAATTTTGTCAATAATCATGTATTAATGATACTACTGATAATGATTATGACAATGGCAATACTATACTTAACTACTACTACTACTACTACTACTACTACTACTACTACTACTACTACTACTACTACTACTACTACTATTACTACTGCTACTACTACTATTACTACTACTACTACTACTACTACTACTACTACTACTACTACTACTACTTCTACTCCTACTACTATTACAATGGATGATGATGATTAAGATGAAAAGGGCAAACTGAAAAAGGAGAGGAAAATAGAACAGTACTGGAAGCAACTAGGCCTATAGTCATTTAAAAAAAAATACATTTACATGTTTTTAACAAAAGTCTAATGTATATGCATGCAGTCTTACAACAGCTACTGTATACCGTACAACGAACTCAAACCGTATGCAGAGTCGAGGGTTGGTTTAATTTCTGCCGGTGGTGGCGCATGCCCATAATGTGTCACAAAAATTATCGTAATGATATTGATGGTGATTATCACAGTTAATCATTGGGATGGCCATGGAAACGCAGGTTTAGAAATGTATTGCTACATGTTCTTCTATTATTATGTTACATATGTTGAGTACATACGATGAAATTGGGAGCGACAATGTCAAGCATTGCATCTGAATTGTTGTTAGAAAGGAATAATATACTGTTCTATGAGGTTTTGGAATCATTAACTTTTAACGAAATTACCGAATCTTGCTGATAATCACAAACAATTAAAATCACTGGACACAGATAAACATGCAAACTTGATGGTTGACTTATTTTAGTAATACATTTTCGTGGAAATGATACGAATAAAATGATACAGTCGGTCGGTAGGAACTAAGTGACAGATCGGAAATTCTCTGACAGGGGACTGCACAATACCCCCCCCCCCACACACAAAAAAAGGGAGAAAGAAACAAGGTTATAAACAAAAAGAGATGCTACTTCTTTTTAGACAGAGCATATGATGTTAATTGTCTTTATATGGCAGGGCCTTTCCTTTTTTGTGAATATAAGTGTGAATTTCAAGGAAAATGCGCTCGATATAGGTTTAACAATACTCTGTGGAATGGTTTTGAAGGCAAATCAGTCTGCCCGGAGAGAAATTGGATGTTTAGGTTATGAATCAAATCCCGCAACTATACAACTTTGATACTCTCTAAGAAAGATCATTATGGAGCTCGTGTGGTGCTGGCGCCAAGTGGCGATGCATGGTCAACCGCCCCGAACATTCGGCGGTGCGGGGGTGCTGCGATACGGGGAGGAGGATGAGGCTATGAGTGCTATTATTATACTCATCTGGAACAATAAGAAGACGGGGGCGAAAACGAAGCAGGGATAAATGTTTAACCATAAGATACCTCGATATAAAACACATTCAAATAGCAAAAATGGGGGCGTAATAATAATGGTCGATTGAAATGGGATTTGTGGTTTTGTTGTCCACCACACTATACATCTTTTCGCTGTAATCTCTTTTATAAATGAAGAAAAATAAAAGCAGCCATTACAAAATGGGCTAGCACGTTATAAACGCCAGGGTTTATAATGAGATGATTTGCTCTGGTCGATCACACAATACAAGCATTAACATTCTTTTTCGAGAATAATCTAGGCCCTATTCTTCAACAAACAAACAAAAATGAACAGAATGCATTTAGAGATTAGAAATAAGATTTTTAGGCAAATCTTTTAGCACATAGGGGACAGATCCTAAGGTCGCTACGCCGAGTTTGGTACAACCCATAACCCACGTGGATACCCTGTTTTCCCCCACATATATAATGGAGCCCTTGCCACATTTTACTTTAAATTTTTTTTATACTTTTTTAATTATTTATGTATTTATCATTAATTTATTTATTTATTTAATTCATTTTATTTCAATTATTCTTTAAATTTAATATTCATTCATTTAAAGGTAATCTGTCCGTTTAGTTCGAGGAAATTCTAGCTATCATTGGGCTATTTTTTTTTTGTAAATTCGAAACATTCCAACTCTATTAAAATGTAGACCTATCTTTTACTTTTTCGCCACGTAATCTATGAAAATAAGATGTATATCAATACTCAATAGTAGATATGAACTTTGAAATTTCGCTGATTCTTATCAAAAGTGCCTTGCATAACACGGCGCTTCAGGAAGCGATGAGTCATCATTGAAAAACACCGCGTGAGACCACGGTGAGGTACTTCTTCTCCAGTCACGTGACATTATTAAGCAAGCATGGTACGAAGAGGGAACCCTGCTAATTAATCTATACCCACGTGACCCATGTTGACTTCTCAGTGGATGATGATTTTGACGCATTCCATGTAGGGTACCCTAGATAACACCCGTTCACACTCGAGAGTTTATCTCCTTGGAATGGTCAATAATGAAGCGTTAATCCAGCATCTGATATCAATTTCCCCTCCCCACCGAAAAAGGTAGGTTGTTGTTCGTTTTCTACATGATTACTACTTATTTTTCTCTTTAAAAAAAAAATATGTCAATTACATTTATATTTAGGTTTGTCATGTTTTGATTATTTTTATCATGAATATTATCACCACGAATACCATCAGATTTACACAATTTTTGTGTATTGCAAAAGGAATATAATGACCACTAAATCATGCTATGTGTAGCCCTTGTACATTAACACAAAAATGAAATGTTCCCTATGCGGTTGATTTGTGAATAAATCTAATCTTTAATGAAACTTAGACAATTATCTAATACTTTCAAAATGCTAGTATTTGGTCGTTGTTTTTTCATTAAATTGGCAAATCCATTAACATGTTCTTGAACTTCTTGCTCTCTTAGTGGTAAGGAGATGGTCTGGTAGAAGTTCTGGTTTCTCTGGTTTATATTAAAGGTAATACAAAGTTTTGGTACGGGGTCATAAATTTGGTTCAAATTAACATATTGGAAGCATATGCTATCCTACAACATTCAGTGATCGTTGTCGCGGTTGAAATCGAGTTTAAAAATATGAAATTGTAAATAATAAACTCTTTATGTTGTATAGCTCCCTCTCAAGGCCAATATATTAATTAAGCTGCAAAACAATGTTTCTTGACTTAAATCGACCGATTAGTTATTCCCGTTTGGAAATTAAATATTACAACTACATATTCTGAGATGTTCATGGTCGCAGCTACCAGTGTACGGCCGTAGGCGCCATTTGAAATTTGTCAAAATTTACCGGGAGCACCGGTAAATTTTTATATTCGATTTTTCTCGAAAGCAGAAGTGTTTTAGGGGCTAAATTTTCTCATGCTTATAATACATCCACAGGGGCATCCAAATATATAAAAATTGTAAAGAATCCCTATCCACCTAGTTTTCATAATTTCCCAAAACTTTGTATTACCTTTAAGCTATACCAATAAAACCTCGGACACATCTTCAGTTTAGTTCATTCTTTATCAATTTTTCGGTTAAAAACATGCAAACATTAAAACACATACTCAGCATTTCGCGGTAAAAAACAACGTAATTTAAATGAATTCAAATAAAATAACAAACATAAAGGAGGCCATCATTAAAAGTCTATTGAGATTTTGCAGGTTGATGGTCCCAAGTCATGACACTAATATTAAGTCGTAAGAGAGAGAGAGAGAGAGAGAGAGAGAGAGAGAGGAAAAAAGGCAAAGGTATAAGGGGTAGTTAATTATAAAATCAAAATCAAAACAACTGATCAAAATAATGATAAAATATTGATAAGAAGATAAGAGGTATAATTTAAACTTTTCTTTTAAATGAATTAAGAAACGAATGTTTGCATCACATCCTTCTGACTTTAGATAAAGACTTGCTGATACCTCATGTTCATTTGTTGTCTCCGAATGCATACTGGATTATATTTCAGATCTGAATAATCCATTTATGTAAACGATGAGTAAAGGATCATTGAAGACAATCTTGCCTTCTCATTTCCCCTGCTACAGCCTATTAATACGTTGCTCAGTCTCCACTCATTTCTGCGTTTTCTCATTAATTAAGCTTGCGCTTAGCTCCAATTGATGGGCTTAATTTCAACAATAGCTTAGTAAACATTCCAAGTACATGGCATGGCCTTTGTTTTCCGCTAGCCACCAACGAGTAAAATAGAGGGAGAAAGCAAAGAAAGAAAAACGAGAACCCAATGTGTGTTTTATCTCGTTCCTAATTAGTCTGGCTCTGAGTCATGCGTAAATACTTTGACGCTTCTACGCTAATTTTGGCGCGAATTTTCACAGCTACTTTATTAATTAAGACAGCGGAAATGGAGAGAGATAACAGAACGCAAACTTGACGAAGTCACGTAGTGGTGATATAGAACGGTCAGCGAGAAGGAAATGAAGTTCTTTTTATATATTTTATTTGCAGGATTAAATACATACTTGTTTGGTTCATCGCATATGTCACGCAACACTAACACTAATATGACGAAGTCACGAAACAGGAACATCTGTAAAAAGCAAGCAGGTTAAGCCTATTAACTCAATCACTTTCAAGAGAGTGAGAGTTTTATCACCTACTTCAATTTCAAGTTCAGAGTTTGGGTTTCCCTTTGTTACCGAAAATCAATTAGTTCTCCATACTTAGGTTTATACCGTTCAATGTGGTTTATGGAAGGCACGCATTGGAAAGTGACAATGGATTCTAATTAATTGTGGTGTTACTTTCGGAAGTTATAAAGAGGGAAGAAAATTCTCAAGATCTTTTGCGTGTGGTCGCGCGTATAGTGGTAACAGATTAACATTCATGGCCTCTTTTTCTTTATTTTCGAAGACATAAAGAGAAGAAAACCCCTAAATCTGAAACATTTATTAAGAAGCGTGTGGTCTCGTGCAGTCGATTGGTAGGAATACATTTCAATTATAAGTAATGATGACCTCCTTTTGGAAGTTATAAAGAGAGTATAAACATATCCAATCTGTTTGGTCGAACTTTTGATCTGCTAAGTGGACGAATTAAGCTATAAAGAATATAAAAAAACAATATATGATAAAATATAAATACATAGATGAATAAATAAAAGAATGTAGGACTATAAGTAAACGAAATTAAACAAATGAATAGATAAATAAATAAATGTATATACAAATAAATATATAAATGATTAAGTAAATAAACAACAAATTGTATACGTGAATAGATACAAAAAGAAAGAAAGAAATAAAATAAATGTATAATGAAGAGGATAAAGAAGAATGTTAAAGCATGACGGTGAGACAGAAAGAGACATGAAGTATAAAGCAAACGAGATGAGAAGAAGGAGATTGAAATGAAGACCCCAAGATTCGAAAATACGAAACCTGAGATCAAATCGGAAAATATGAGAATGTATTGTTTCTCTTTCCTCCTCCCCCCCAATAATAATAATAATAATAACATTCCGTATTTATATAGCACTCAATACATCGATACAACGATGTGCCTATAAGCGCTTTACAAAAAAAATACAACAACGCAATCAATACCAAATTCTTTTGTCAAGCTATTAAAAATATATTGAGCGAATTTCTTGCAGATGATGTCGAATACGGAAGAAATTTAATGTATTCATTCCCATGAAATTTGAAATAATTTCATTAAGAACTTTGGAATGAGAAACACGCTTTGATTTATCATCTGCATAGTTATATAATTTAATGTGAATTATAACATTTGTAGATTATTGAGGTATACTTCATATAAAGTTTATATCATGGTTTGTAATTTTCTCCCATTATTTATAACAAAGGACTCTCCAATCAATGAAGAAGAAAAAATCGTATCAGGATCATATATTTACTTTACTTGACCTCTGTAAAACAACCCTTAAAATTAATTACTATAATTACCAAAATACATCCAAAAGAAAAAGAAGTCACGCTCCATACCCCTCGTTCGATTCACAAAGATTATATTTCAGCCTTACCTCATTAATGAGCAAACTAGAGATTAGTTGGGATGACTAACATGACTAATAAGGAGACCCCGGCTAATTAATCACAGTATTTTTCGCCTTGTCTGAGGTGATTGTTTATTTCGGGAAGCCTGTTTAGGAACCTGTGACTAATATATGTCCCCCTGCTTTGATTGGACCTTTATAAGAACTTGGGGGTCAGACGGACTATTAGTCAACTTGCATCAGCGAAAAAGAAAATCTTCGCGCCTTCTTTTTAATGAGCTATTACCCTGGGGAATTTTGCAGTGTTTGTCATCGAAAAGGACACTATACAGTATATAAAAAGACATGTTTGGTTTACGTGTGATAGTTCAAGGAAATGATTGAGCAGAATGTTAGGCCATTAAACAAAATATACATGTTTAGCGTCCCCGCCCGCTTCCTTTTTGGGGGCCGCCTCCTATTTTTTTTTAAAGAAAAAAACATGAAAAACATTGCTTAAATGGATCTATTTCTGATTATTAAAAAAAACAAAAAATGTCGGCGGCCATCTTGAAAAATAGCCCAACTGTCACAGAAAATGTACCGAGCGGCCATTTTGAACGGCCATTTTGAAGAAGAAAAAAAAAAGGGCCTACTCCTTCCTATTTTTTAAAAAAGCAGGACGCTAAACATGTTTTTTAAAATTTTATTTGCCTTATAGAAAAGTGAAAAGAAAACGAAGAAAGTATTCTAATATAAGGTAAAGGGATACAATGATTTAATTTTCATTGACAAATGCTCAGTCGCCACATGCCATGAAAAGAGAAAGATCGGGAGCATGAACAGAAGACAAAACGACAAACAAGAAAAACGAACGAGAGAACGTGGTAGTAAAGTGTATAAAACCTAACGAAGCCAACGCAGAGTTAAATCCTATAAAACAGGGATATAACACTTAAAGAAAAGGTAAATCAAAGAAAACAGCACAAAACACACTTGGAATTAATACATCGAATCAACTCAATAATGTAGTATGCACAAAATTTATGGAGAAAAACAAATTTAAAAACATACACACACACACGCACACACATACACTCATATATATATGTATGTATGTATGTATGTATGTATGTATGTATGTATGTATATATATATATATATATATATATATATATATATATATATATATATATATATATATATATAGTGAGCATACAGGCTTGAACAAAATATTTGAAAAATGGATAATGCTTAAAAGGGAATGGATTTTATTTAAAACCCATTGAAGTATAAATGGACTGAGTTGACAATAAATATGGCATCAGTCAGAGTATGGGAAATCAAAACTGGACAAAGGTTGGTAAAACTAACGAATAATGCAAGAAGATTAACATTTTTAAATCATGATAATACTGAATTTAAAACATTGAGCCCATAGCTTTTGTTTGTGTGATTATAAGAATCAACATGAATACAACCACATGAATAAACAAGCATTCCCAACCATATGTTACGTTGATCACATCTGTTTGATAGGAAAGTTCTAATTTGAGTATCAGGGATGACTAATACATATGGGTAAAAAGGTGAAGAGTTCGGTTTGAACCTAGCAAGAGAGTTTTGCATCAGTGTATTGAAGAAAAATCTGGAAAATACCGCTTCTATGAGAGAAATCATAAAATGCTGATGAAAAGAATGTATTTTTTTCGGGAATAAAAAAGAAAGATTTTTTTTGGATAAAAGTGAATATGATTGTATTGGGTTTTATTTTACAGTCTAGACCGCCCCTGTCTTCACAGGAATACTTGTATCACAGGCTTAAGAAGACAGGATATCAACATTTAGGGCTCATTGATCACTTTCCAAGAAGGCAACGTGTATCCCAGTTTCCAGGGGTTCATGATTAAAGGCCATCTTAAATTTCAAATGAAACTGTTCTTAACTAGTTGTTAATATTGATCTTTAGTTTTGGTAAGGACAAATATTTCAAGCGACAGTTTAAAGGTTACTCTTTTAAACTGTTAAATGATATTATTCAAAGTACCTAATGCATTGGAGAACGGAAGCAGCAAACTTAGGACAAAATTTCTAAAACTTTTTCAAAAGCACGAACTCATTGTGAAACCACAACATGGATATGCACGTATAAGGACTGTAAGAAAAATCCATGCAGATATTCTTGGTCAGACTGCATGCAAGTTTTTACAATTTCTTCTTATTTCCTAGCTATTATACACATTATTTTTACATTCCTTTGGCAGTTTTACTGTAATATACTCGTTTTTTGTTGTTCGTTTGTATGTTTGCATGTTTGCTTATTTTTTTTGATTGCTTGTCTGCCTGTTTGCTTGTTTGTCTGTTTGCTCATTTGTTTGTTTGCTTGTCTGTCTGTTTGTTTGTTTGCTTGTTTGTCTGTCTGTTTGCTTGTTTGTCTGTATGTTTGCTTGTTTGTTTGTTTGTTTGTCTGGGTGTTTGCTTATTTGTTTGTTTGCTTGTTTGTCTGTTTGCTCATTTGTATGCTTGTTTGTCTGTCTGTTTGCTTGTTTGTCTGTCTGTTTGTTTGCTTGTTTGTCTGTCTGTTTGCTTGTTTGTCTGTCTGTTTGCTTGTTTGTTTGCTTGTTTGTCTGGGTGTTTGCTTATTTGTTTGCTTGTTTGTATGTCTGTTTGCTTGTTTGTTTGTTTGCTTGTTTGTCTGTCTGTTTGCTTGTTTGTTTGTTTGCTTGTTTGTCTGGGTGTTTGCTTATTTGTTTGCTTGTTTGTATGTCTGTTTGCTTGTTTGTTTGTTTGCTTGTTTGTATGTCTGTTTGCTTGTTTGTTTGTTTGCTTGTTTGTATGTCTGTTTGCTCATTTGTTTGTTTGTTTGTCTGTATGTTTGCTTGTTTGTTTGTTTGCTTGTCTGTTTGTTTGCTTCCTTGTCTGTATGTTTGTTTGTTTGTTTGCTTGTTTGTCTGTATGTTTTCTGTATGTTTGCTTGTTTGTTCCCAGTAGTAGAGCCTCGAGGTATCTTTAACTTCATGGATTTTTCTCACTTCCCGTCAGTCCGGCACGCTCTTCACAACCTATGACTCACACCATTTTATCGTCTCTTTGTGGCCGGGAGATAACGGACTATGATCGCCGGGGATTAGAGGGATAATGATGGATTTAATCCCCAATGATTTCCGAATTAGAGATCGGCTAATCCATGTCAGATAGAGATGTATGAAGAGTCGCCTTGTACTTGATGACGTCATCAGCTGACCGTGTGGCAGCTGTGACTTGTAGCGTATGGACAACTGTTATGATCAAAGAATTAGAAGTCATTTTTTTATGTCTCATGAAGAACTTATGCTGTACATTTATCATCATCTATAGCAATGTAGTCCTGCATGGGTAAAATGGTGCGGGATCGGGGAGAGGGGAAGTCGTTTGCTTGTATTTCTTCCAGTGTTTGCACAAAATTAACTTGGAATTGAAAAAGAAATTTCTTGAACTTCCGTCTTATGTCCTCATTTTCTAATCTTTTTTTTTTGGGGGGGGGGGGCGGATGGGAGGTAAGCTAAACCTTTCCTCCCTTTTGACACGCAGGCTGTATTTATATAAGTCGTTTTGTGTGTATTGATTAAAAGATCCATTGACAATATTGAAAATGTATATAACTTTATTTTCATTACCACATGTTAAGGTAAAGACCAGTATTGGAAACGCCCCAATTCCAAAAAATGAACTGGAAACTCTTATTACCAATCATGTGAAAGTATATGTTTTGACTAATACATGATCATAAAAAATTTGCCGGGAAACCGCCTACTAATTGATATATTTGGTAAATTAGTTTATCTACATGGTCTGTGAGAGATAAACGCACGTGTCGCGCACGTGTGCGTATAGTCCCATATACATCTATCTGTGTACAGTGCTTGTAACTTTTCGAAGACTGGGCCATATTTCTTATCATTTTGATGATTCCAGAACCTTGCAGTACACACAAATACTTATATGCTAGATGATCAACATTTTCTGATCGATTCCACAACGTTTCTTTCACAATGCAATCGCATGACCACAACTGGTCTTACCTTTAAAGTCATTTTTTTCTTCATTGGGTATCAAACACACACTAAGACGGCCCTGCGCAAATATCCTGTTTGGCGTAGGTGGTGTTTGAGGCGCTTGGTATTTGGGCGCTGTTGACCACCCCCCCCCCACTCCTATGCCTGCATGTTAAGTCATACATGAAACCTTCATTTCATAAAAACTTGATTTCCTGGAAAGATTCATTTGAGAGCGGTAATAAAAGATAATTCAAATAACAGATATCCATGAATGCGAGCTGTCATCATTCTTATTTTTCATATTATACAATTTGTCATACTTTGCTCGCAGACATGCCGCAGTTGAACGCCTTGCCTTTGGGTGGAGTATCGATAAGTGTCAAACGGTTGTCTTGCATTCTGCTAGTAACTCCTTGGTCTAACCAATTATATAGAGGAAAACAACTTACAATATGGACTTACACCTAGCGGCATCACAGCATAGAAATGTATTATCTAATTTTTTAAAAATTGAATGCAATGCGGTCTATTATAATCATGATTTCCTGCCTTAAATATTCTACGGGTTGAAATAAGTATTTTTTTTTCATCAAAACCCAAGAACATAGATATTTCTATTTGTACATCATGGTTCGTTCTCATTGATCAGAAACCGGAAGATTGCCTGCAAGAGTTGCCAATTTGTGGAGGGACGGTCTTTCTTTTTGTCTGTATGTTTTCTTGAATCAAAACAGAATCACTACATTTATAAATAATTGGAGAGTCATTCAAAATCAAGAGTATTACAATGCATAACATGAGTCAAATAAATATAAGAACGTCAATCGTAACATAATTATAACAGATAAATGTAACAGGAATGTAGGCAGCCACAAAAGAAACTATATTCCATCCTCCATTTACGGAAATTAGTTCTTTTGTTGCTACATGTATGAGATATTCAAGTTCTTTAGAGACAGCAATGACAAGCTTCAAAACCTTGAAAATTAGGGGAATTGTTTTGAAATTTCCATATATAACTATCGATGAGGAGACGAAACCATTATGTAAAGAAATTATCTTGGTCATAACCAAACTTTTTTTCTTCGAATGTCGAAACAATTATCCAGTGCCGCAGTTTCAATAACTAATAAAAACAAATATGGTGATAAAGAACAACCTTAAAAAGTACCCCTTTCCATATTAAAGTCTTCCAGTTTTTAAACGAACAGATAAAAATCATCTTTTAAATTTATCGTAAGTTGCCCTCTCCCTTCCTCTCCCTTTCCTTTTACCCACCCGTTTTGTTTTGTTATTGTACTTGCTGTTGTTGTATTGTTAGCTACTTAGTTCATGTTTTTGTTAAATTTGACATTCATGTATACTCAAGAGATTGACCATAGACAGGCCTGTAGGCCTATTGTCGATTCCACCATTATCTGTTATGTTATATTTATGGTGTATTCTTGTTTGTCTTTTGATTGTTTTATATTTTTATCAGATTGTGGAAAATAACTTAACTTGAAAACTTGAAAACTACTAGTTTCTACCGGAGTAAGAAGGATATCTTTTTTTCCATCCATACTTTTTCTCAAAGGTACCAATTACTAGACTGAATATTCAAAATGTATTAAAATAAACTTGACGATACAAGGTGGAATTTTCAATACATTTTCATAGTGGGATTTATTTACATCCTTCATAACAAAATGATGCGGAAAATCCGATGAAAACAAGAAATATTAACAAATAAAGGCTTGACTTTGTTGAAGGAGAGTCACAGTAGTTTTGCATGAGAGGGGAACTAGTCTAAAAAGGACTTTCAATACTCAAGGCTCCAACAAGTCGGCCATATTTTCGGCAAATCGAAACAGACCTCCGAGGGCATTACTAATAGAATTGTAGGTGTGGTTTTTTTACTATGATGAGAATGAAGGTTGTGGTTTCGAATCCCTCGTTAGTGCTTTTGAATTTAATTGTATTTCAGGAATAGATTCCCGATTGTCGGAAAGGGGGGGGGGGTGATATTTTGCCCCAGGAGGATGATTTCACGTGTGAGTGTGCGTGTGGGGGGGGGGGGGGCAAAACAAGATCTACGTAGAAGTAGGAAAGCTCAACACTGCCGTATGTATTAATGTACACCAGCTAAATCATGCTAAATTATAGCAGGGAAATGACAGCAAGCTTTTCCTACAAAAATATCCCACTCACTAATGTATTTCATGTCACAAAGATGACTCTCAAATCTTCAGCAATATTTCCCCAATCTTAACAAATCTAATTGTACTTGTAGTTTGTACAAGGGGAATTCCCTTCGGATTTTCCCCAACACTAAAGGTCAACTTCTAAGTCCACTATTAACAACAATTTATTGTTTCGATGACTGTTATTATCTCTGACTTTCAAAACTTTTTCCGACGACGAAACCAAATCGAGAATGAATTATTATTGGCATCAATCTTTCAGCTCTTTGATAGGCATCTTAACGATATCGTGATAATAAATCAACATTTTATGGATAGAAAGGAAGGGCGTGGATTGTGACAGCGGTATGTACATTAGGCGTGGTAAAGGGTTATTGTCGGCATCCAGTTAAAACTTTTGTGTTCTTGATCCTAGATGGTTTGTTGTGTATTATGTTGTTGTTGATGTTGTTATTTACAATAAGAGACTAGATGATCAGAGACGAGAAGTACATGGGGATTGTTAGCGTGTCTAGAATCTTTTGATGGGAACCAGAACAACAAACTCCAATTCATTGTTTTAGAATATGAGGTATAAGAAAAAGGTTAGGCCTATATTTAAAAAAAAAAAATGAATAAAATGGTTTATTAAAAACACTGAAAATAGTAGCCCGGCAGCTAAATTACATCCAGTTAACAATTAAAGCATATAAAATATATAGCATTGTTAAAACAATTATTGCATGAAGCTTACAAGAATACATTCAAACGTAAAATTAATAAGATACAATATTTTACAAAAACTAAGGATAACCAACACTATTCTAAAAGTAAATCCATGCAGCTATATATAATATCGTATCCTTTTCTGTTGTTAATAGTATAATAATAATAATCTGGATTTATATAGCATTTAATACGAAATACCGTTTCTAAGCTTTACACATATTATTACCCGAGTCATTGGATTCATTCACGCACAATGTGCACCATCTCCACTCCCTGGGGAGTATTCTTACCATATGGTCACCGTGAGGGCATAGACAATTATTAACACAAATGCTTTCGTTATCCTACCGGATCCCCAATTCTCTCTTGGGTATTGAGTGGCAAATGAAGATTAATGCCTTTCCAAATGACATTCGTGCCCTGCCGGGGATCGAACCACATCCTTTGACTTTCAAGTCAAGTGCCTCAATCACTCGACTACGCAACTTCTAATCGAATGAACTCCCTTCCCTCTTTTAAAATGACATGGAGGATTCGTTTTTCTTTTCTTTTACATATCCACGATATAGTGCGACAACACTTATGGCAACTGTGCAATCCTTATGGAAATCATCACTCATATGCATGTTTCTTGTGGAATCTTTCATACAAAGTCATATAGTCATTATCCTCAAAAGAAATTCTTCCCCGTCGCCATAAGTGTATATAACACTTTTGGTTGTGCAAACTGAGGGGGGTAGATAAAACATGCTGAAAGTTCTGTCTCATCTCGCCAAACCTCCAGTACTTGCTAGGGTCAAAGGGGTGGTAGGGGGGGGGGGGGGGTAAATACCCGTTCATAATACACATCACATAAATATACCAATAATCTAAACTTTGCTCAGTTGGGATACAATATGAAAACTCCCTAACTACGATAACCTCCGAAACACCCTTCCCTAAAGAACTTGACAAAAGGACCTGCCTGTGCTGGGGCAGTGTAAGGTTTGCACTGGAAAGCCCCCCCCCCCCCCTCCACACACACCAACCTCATGCCCCAAACTTACCACCACATGCGCCCATCATTCAAGTTCAGGAACCTTCCTATTACTATCTCTATTTTACACCCATCTGCCCAGTATTGAGTTTCTTAATCATTAATTTCACATTATATATATCAAAGTTAACATCCCTTATCATAACAAGGTAAAATTTACTAAATCCCAACTTATATAAAGGGAAACAAAACTCACAGGAGAAATAACGTTTTAGACACATTTTAGTTTGCAATTTTTATTACACACATCAGTATAACCATGGAACAGATTTTCCCCCCGGAAAATCCCTTTTTATATTCGAAAGAAATAAATGTATTATGGTAAGGGGAAATGAAATTCAATTTTAGACATACTTCTCTCAACACAATTTTAAACAAATTGGAAATCTTAATTCATGTACGATGATAGATTTTCACTTGTTATATACAAGAAAGTCATGGAAAGGGAGAGAGAACATATTGGAGACAGTATCTTGTACAATATATTTGCAACAACAACCAGCAATGAATCATTATAATCTCCATGGCTATCTTAATCAGGTTTATAGAATACAGTAAAGGCTATTGCAATATATAGAAATTAAATACATTTTTCGTTCAAGAATCTGTTTCCACAAAAAGTGAAATACCCGTACATGTGTCTCAAAATCTAATGACGTGATCACGTGACTGGGCGAAAAAAATTACAAGTTTCATTGGCCAGTGGTTCATCTCTTTAAGAGTTATTTTGTGAGAAATTGCCTGCTTTCTGTTAATTTATCTTTATACAAATATTTTAAAGGAAGAACTAAGACTTCATTTGAAGGATCATGGTATTAAAATGGGAAAGGGTGAGTTATTTAAGACAATTCTAGATGGGTGTACAGGTTTGATTTCAGTATTAGGCGAACCCTCCCTTTAAGAAACGATACTCAAACTCCCCAGCAATTAAGAAATGACTCATCTCTGCAATGTGCCTCTTTGGGTAGGGTTATCAGAATCACTGGCGTCACGCGAAGACCTATAAATCAAAATCACAGATATATGAATTTTCTGTTAAGAGGATCGGTGAGGGAAAATTGGAATGGAGAAATGAAGGTGGTAGCTGGACTACTCTGAAGAGAGAGCAGGATAAGGGAAAGATGGGGATGTGGGATGCGAGGGTGTGGCTCTTAAGATGTGTGCATCACAACAAAATAGACGAAGTCAGATGGAATGTTATGACATTGAGTAACAAGTATAGAATAGGGTGATAATATGAATAAAGAACACTAACAACATAGTAATGTTTGACAAACGGATGACAAGAAGAAGACGAAAATAATGTTTAAAAGTAGAAAGGGCGGGAAATGGAAAGAAGAAACGCTATTACAAAATTCATCAAAAATAAATGAAAATATGAAAACAATGGCAAAAAACAACCACAAAGAGTAGGGTACAGAGTGGTATAGCATCCGATATCCAGAGGGGCGCCGGTAAGTATTTGTTTGGGAAATGAGCAAAAAGGGGGCTACCTATTTAGTGCGTGTTTGGCAGAAGGTCGTATCGTCTTATTTTCATGGTTCTTTTTCTCTTTTACTTTTTTCCTTCCTCTCTCTCCATTTAGCGTTCTTTTCATTCTTACCTTATCGCCATTCGATGAGGGGCACGTACCCCCGCACGTACCCCCCCCCCCGCACGTACCCCGTGCCCCATTTGTCAGCGGCAGATAGTGGAGACTAGGGAGGTGCCGAAAAGAAAACGGGAACGAGGATGAAGCATTGCGGATACCATAGCTATCACTGGATGGAGATGATTGTAAACGAAGATGAAGAAGTTCAGCAGAGAGTCGATGACCTAGCTCTCATTTATCTCCATACTCCTGGAGTTAATCAGGACAAACTTTAATTTAGGGTGACTCACACAAGACCTTCGCCGCACCGCCCGGGATGATACTCAGGGAGTTAACTGAGGCAGAGCGAGCCGGAGCTATGTTTAGTATAGGATAGTCGCCACTGCAGCGTAGCTCTGAAAATGTTGGGAGCTGGTAATGAAGGAAAAAGGAAAAAAAATCCCTTCCCATCAAATATGTGTTTAAATTGATGGAATGCCTATCCCCAAATGCGAAGTGACGAGTCATTTCACTCACTTGTAACGAGTGATATTCTTTCAATATGATTTATATTTGGACTTTACGCAGCGAGAATAACCAGTAACATAAATACATGTACAAGGGGGGAACAGCGGGGTAATAATATATATATATATCTGTAAAGCGCTTTGAGAGGGCCTTCGGTCCTGAAAATGGCTATATAAGAACTAGCTATTATTATCATTATTAATTGAGATAGAGATAATTTTCATATTCTTTCCTGCTCGATCGCTTTGCTCTCTCGTATCTAATCCACATTGGAGTATTACCCATGCCCGCTACATCAGCGCCCCGCCCATAAAGGAATGCACATATCCTATAACGCCACCATGTTACGTCCATGTTATGATTTACATTATTCTTCTATTCTAAGCAAAACGCTTCCCCCTCGAAATACATTTCTTGTGAAAGAATACCGATTTTCTTTTTATTGCCATATCATTCAAAAGAGGAAAATAATTAATATAAAAAAGTAAGACATTGATAACGAGTTTTAAAACTTTTCCCTTTCATACACAGTATCAAGAAAATCCGTTTGTTATCATTAGCGCTTTATAGATTATGTGCATTCAAAATGTAAACGTTACACGAGACTTAGCTTGCGGAAAGATGGGTGCAACCTGCAATTTTTTGCAAGCTACCCCCAATCCCAGCTCATTCAAGAAACTTGTCGGCAAATTTCCAAATTGTAAGATCTTACATTTTACTTTGCTTCTTAAAAATTGAATGTTAGGCAAACTTGTTGGTAAATAAAGGTTGACACCCGCCCCATTGAAAACCTATTTTACATGTCCTTCCGTGTTTTCGGGGGAAGTTGTTATCCCCCTCAATATGGACTTTCTGGGATGGTGTCGAATAGGGGATGAAAAGGCACTTCACACGGCAATATGACTCAATACTACACAAGGCGTCTTGTTAATCCACTTTGCTTCATCTTTAATATCCTCTTCAGTCATCGGGTGAAGTCTTAAGAGAAGCTTGACCCTCCTCCAGGGGTGCATACTAATTCGATTGTTCTTAACCCCCTCCCTACCTTAAACCGGAATGTGATTGGTTTTTGTACAGAATCATCTGATGATACCTGACGATGGCAGTTAGAGCATTTATGAGGTACTCGTGACAAATTGATACTGTCCGAAAAATCAATCATGGGGAAACCAAAAAGATCTCTCCCTGACCAGAGGGGAGATGGATTTGTGACTATAATCACTTTTCTTTCTATCTATAACATAAATTCTTATCATCTCCTTCATTTCCTTTTCGTTATTCTTGTTTTTGTTCTTCTGTTCTTGTTTATTCTTTTTCCTCTTATTCTTCTTCTACTTCTCCTTCTTCTGTTTATATCTTTATTCTTATCCATTTTATTCTTCTTCTCCTCCTTCTCCTTCTCCTTCTCCCTCTTCTTTAAGAAAACAAATCAGATGATACCACAGTTTTTAATGACGTGGAGTCGTGGAAGTGGTTTTGACACTCCCCCCCCCCCCCATTAACAATTTGGTCCACCCCGCCCCCTTTCAAGTATGTAGCGACGCCTGTAGTAGGTCCTTGCCTATATTGAGACAACACCCATACTTCTTTTTTAAGTAAGGAAAGGGACGAAAAAAGAGGTGATATCCACTATGTCATATCAGAAAATGTAAGACGATAGCTCAGTTCTAAATGAAGGATAATTCATTAAAATACAAATGATTAGTAATTAGTATTACTCGACTGATGAGGCGGCATAGACCTAATTCATCAACACAAACGCGGCACGCTGGTTTCATTAGATGACGTGTTTAAAAGCGTGCTGTATCAATAACATGACTAATGAAACGGATTTGTGTTTCTTTTAACAATTTCCCCAAGGGACGGTTAGTTTTGGTCGAGCGCCCCTCCCATCGGGCGCTTACGCCATCCAGACCCCCAACAATATCATCACTCTGAATGACGTATGGATTACAGCCTTAAAGAGTCAACGGTAATTCAGAAGCCATCTGGGCGGCTGGGACCCCGATCAAGCTATGGCCGTGATTACCTTGGCGTCGCTAGTATGACGGACTACTTTTCATATTTCCTTCCATCTTTCTTCGTTTCTTTTCATTAAGCATATCCTATCACTGCCTCCCCCATTGCTAGGACCCGGTCATATCTCCCCGTAAACGATAACGAATTGGTTACATATCAACGATAGGCCTACCCAGAAAACGACAAATTCATTCTATGTATGCTAAGAATGGTGCTCTCCGTTTACATGTTTACATAGATTTTTATTTTAATCGTTACCGTTATCTTTGATTTTTTTTTTTTTTATCTGGGACCAGCCTCAACTCTATCGGCTTCCTAATGTTTTTCTTCAATATCGGATCCAAGGAAATCGGTGCTAAAGGCTAAATCGGTAATCAACACCGACATCTTGTCGACAAACACTGCAGGAGAGTATAAGGGCTGGTCACATTAAATCGGAAGTAGAAGAGGTGTTTGATCAGAGAAAATCGATAATAAAAGCTAATTAGCATAAGTTTATGATCACGATATTATCTAAATATACCGTTTATTCTTCTCCTCCTTCTTCTTCCTCCTCCTTCTCCTTCTTCCCATCCTCCTTCTCTTCCATCCCCACATCCTCCCCTCCTCCTCCCCTCCTCCTCCCCTCCTCCTCCCCTCCTCCAATTCCTCTTAAGGACATGAATAAGAGTCATAAATTTTTCGATGTTGTATTGTCGGAAAATTTTTGAATAATGGTGTGCCCCAAGGATGTTTGATAGTGCCAGTTCTCTTCATTGTATTTATTAATAACTGATGTTTAATTTGTCAAATGTTATTCCAATTATATTCTTCTTCTTCTTCATCATCATCATCGTCACCATCATCATCGTCGTCCTCATCGTAGTCGTCGTCGTAGTCACTATCATAGCGTTGCGATATGACTTACCCACGTCATTATCGTTTTTGGTGATATGGGACAGGGCCCCTTGCTCGATCTCTCTCGAAATGGATGGGTGATGAGATGTGTCGATGAGTCATGGATGGCTGTTATATCGAGCATGTCCAAACTGACCGCTCTTAGATTAGCTGGGCTGCTTGACTGATTGCAAGACAATTTATCACAGGGAAGTGGGGGAGATGGACTACAAGATGGGTGTGAAGAGGCTAAGAGGAGGGGGGGGGGGGGTATTTCGTAGAGACTAAATATAGGCCCAGTAGCTTTGATTTGTCATTAGGAATCTGGTATTTTGTTTGCTTCATTTTCCTAAATGAATTCAGAGGCGTATCCATCATGGGGGAAGCTGGTGTACGCCCCATCAAGAACAAACAAAAATCGACACCACACCCCTTTCCATTTTCATCATTTATACATTTAAAGACCGTCAATACTACTGGGCCAGAAGGAAATAGACCAAGAGCGAGGTCACTGACAGGTGGCTATCTCATTAAGTCAGCTCTCAACTAACATAAGAAAAAGAGGATCATGGGGGACCAACAGGCACCGATTGGGGAGGTTTTCTATATAGAGGGAGCAAGTAGCTACAAGTAGGACAGTGGGGCTTTAAAAGACTATGAGGCTTTCACATGCTCCCCTTCCCCTGTATACCGGTATTCGCCAGTTTTTGTTAGAACTTGGAAAAGAAGGTCAATTTAGGATTAACGAATGGGACAGAAACAATCAAATTACGGTTATTGGTCAATTTCCTTCAATGCCAGTTTTTATCACAAATGGCATACGTCTTCGCCGCCAATGAGCGAGACCAACTAAGCGAATTCTTAACCCCCTTAACATATATATCTGACCATTGTAATGATCTGTATATTTTGATTTCTTCGTTTATGGTTAGATTAATACATTTATGAATATATCACGTACACAATCGTGTATGTAATTTTTTGTGCGATGTCTCTATCTTTTTAGTATAACAAAATTTTAATCAAACATTTTCTCTTGGTTTGCCAACATCAAACTTAGCATGTTGCAAATAATCTTATAGTTTTATTCATTATTTTATTATCAAGACATTGATGTTTCATGATTAACTGGATGTTTTCATTCTAATGATAGATAACTCATTAGAAAATTATACCTAACACCAATTAAATGAAAATAACGACACATTTTTATAAACATGTTTGATGAATAACGGTTACGTTCAACTAAAGCAGAAAAAAGTAAACTCTAAGAAATGGACCTTAAGAATTTTGGGAAATTTAACAAAGGATGTCTAAATGATTTTTCAATGATATTGATAATATATAATGGAGAAAAATTGGCAACTCCGTATTAATGACGTTTCGTTATTCGTCAATAAATTGCTTTGAATATTTTATATGCTGAATTTCCCATTCCCCCAAGAAACTTATTGCCGAAGGCCGTTGACCGAGTTATGTTGATTCTAATTAATCATTCTGCTGCTAATGAGAAGCAATTTATTTTTCTTTTGAAAAAAAAAGGCAAAATACGGACTGCGATGGGCGCGGTCGATCCTCATTCCATCGAGTGGACAGCGCATGCGCCTTACAGCTACCCCCCCCCCCCCCCCCCTCCACTCGAAGTTTTGGGGGTATCGACATGCGCAGTATAGTGTTCGGGTGTTCGGATTTGCATTGATGAGTGCAATAAGCGTTACACTCCCAATCGTGTAAAGGAAAATGTCTAAGACAGATATATAAACGAGAGTGCTTCCTTTGTTAGTTTTGTTCTTAATCATTTAATTGTTATTTATCTGCACTTATCTCATCTTCCTGTTGCGTTACACAGACCTATATGTATTCCGGTCTCCATGTCATGTGTCAGTCAATTACTTCCAAAAGTAAATTTTGGGAACTTGGTAGCACCGAAAAAGAAATCTTGTAGGGGAAGGGGGGGGGGAAGAGAGAGAGAGAGAGAGAGAGAGAGAGAGAGAGAGAGAGAGAGAGAGAGAGAGAGAGAGAAGGTGTGTGTGTGTGTGTGTGTGTGTGAGAGAGAGAGAGAGAGAGACAGAGAGAGAGACAGAGAGACAGAGATTGATTAGTGAGATGGGATGAAGAGGAGACAGAGAGGGAGAGATGCATGTAATTGACCCCGTCTTATAAAGAGTTGTAATTGATCCGAATCTATCGCAAGTACTCTAATCAATCGCAAGTTTAGAGTCTCCTGTACATAGTTGCGATTGATGTCTATCGCAAATAAGTTTTGATTAATGGCAACTCTTTATAAGACGGGGCCCAGTACATCTGGTATGACAAAATGAGGATTACAAATTATGTAAAAGAACAGATCGGAGCAGAGGTGACAAGAATCTATATTTGAAACAAAATCTCCCTGATTCCTTTCTATACAATTAGATCGACAAAAAGGAAACACAAACTCCTCTCCATAAACTATGTATATCCCTTCTTCGCTCAAATTCCATCATTTCGATTTACTATCATAAGAACTACCGGTATGTCTGCTGCCAGCGCCATATGCTGGAGCACACGTCCGCCTGATGCAGCGGCCTGGTGACCGTATCGGATATACCCTATGAGCTAAACACCTGCAAACGTACGCTGATATTGAACAGCGCACCCCTTCTATTAATCATATCTTGTTTAAACATTTGTGAAATCAAATTTCTTAAATATGAATTTATCCCCTTGCGAACCCCTAAAGCGCGTTACGCACATGTTGCGAAGCTCCTACTTGTATTACAAGGGCTTTAGGATGGTTTAATATAAACTATGTAGATGCAATTTCGTTGGGAGTTAATGTTAAGACCAATTATTGTTACTGTACCCTCTATACTAGTGATGACGGTCGCGATGTAAATAAATACACATACACAGACAGAACAAACAAAAATTATTCTCTTTGCTGTTTTTACGCTGACATATTGTAGTACGATTTCGATACCCCTCTTAAGAACTTTTTTGTTCTCCTCATTCATTCTCTAGGCCTCGCACCATCCATCTCTATACCTCCTGTTGGTACCTCGCCTTTGATTAACCCTCATACTCCTGGTTGACCAGATAAGTTACCATTCTGCCCCCCCTCCCCCACATCCTCCTCATTCCGATTCCTTCGTACCCCTCCACATCTTCCATCGCGCATACATCACCTCATTCCATTACCCCTCTTACTCCTCGATGAAGGGAGTGATCAGTCTTGTTTTCCCTTATTACCTGCCCCCAATCACTCCTACTGTTTCCCCTCCATTTATAATAGGCATACCCCACTACCTCCTTCATAATTTATCAAGAAAATGATAATTTCCCTTTCTAATGTCATTTGGCAAGGCATTCATCTACATTTGTCACTCCATACCCAGGAGTGAAATGGGGACCTGGTAAGATGACGAAAGCATTAGGGTTAGTCATTCATTGTCATATGCCTCGACGGTGACCATATGGTAATAATGCTCCCCAAGGAGTGGAGATGGTGCACATTGGGCGTGAATCCGATGACCGGGGTAATAATATATGTAAAGCGATTAGAGACGGTATTTTTTGTCTCACGCGCTGTATAAATCCAGATTCTTCTTCTTCTTCTTCTTCTTCTTCTTCTTCTTCTTCTTCTTCTTCTTCTTCTTCTTCTTCTTCTTCTTCTTCTTCTTCTTTCTTCTTCTTCTTCTCCTTCGTTCACTTCCTCCCCGTTTCATATTCTTCCCCCAAGGCTTTCCCCAATCTCCAGTACCCCGCCATCTTCCTCTACCAAGGAGTCCTCCTCAATCCTTTTGTCTGATTCCTTGTTTCTCTTTGTCCCCCACCCCCTCCCAACCCCTCCTCATTCCCCCACATCGAACACCTGGTACCTTAAATTACCCCTTACATTAGTTCCATTATGGTTCATCCTTCTTGCTTTCCTTCTTCCCTTCATCATCATCATCATTTTCTGTTTGCCATTCCCCATCCCATCCTACGTCTGATACCTAGCACCTTCAGTTACCCCTCATACGCCTCCTCTTTCTGCCTCCTTTATCCCATTTTCTTCCTGGGCTCTGTTTCATAAAACTTGTTATCAATAGCAAGTTATATTAAATGTTCTATGCTACTGAACTCACGGCATTTGATTTTCTGAGAGCAAATTTGTCATAATTTTTTGCATTTCTTATTGCTAACAAATTTATGAAACAGAGCCCTTTTCCCCATTTCACCGCCCCTCCGCATCATCATTCCCCCAATGTCCAAATACCTTTACTACCTTCCGTTACCTTCCGTTACCTTCACTACCTTCCGTTACCATCCGTTACCTTTCATACTCCTTCCATCAACCTTCTTACCCGATCGAGGACATCATCATTCTATCGAATTCCTTTTTGTTTCCCCTTTATAGGCCTTACCCCCTTTTCCCGCTCCTAACCCCCTTCGAACCTCGCATGCCCACCTTTGTTACCCCTCCAACTCCTCCTTCTACCAAGGAAGGAGTCATCCTTTCGTTCAAGGCCGGACGAGTCCAGGTGAACGATCTAACCTCGATGGTTTTTCCATCTTCGGCGGAGTTTGATAGTCACCCGATGATTCATAGAAAGGACAAATTAATGACTGGAAGAAAGCAAGATGCCCTATCAAACTGGTCATCGAAAGGTCTTTAAAGGTAGTGCACCCCTTCGCGATTTTTCTTTTTTTTTCATATAAATAAAAGAAGCATTTATACAACTCTTTTGAAATGGCCCATATGTAGCCAGCAATATGTTTATGAATTATAACATTAATGTGTTTTATCAAATGAAATCTAGCCTTCTTATTGACGATCTTTGATGCTAAGTATATCAATCTTGTTTACGAATAGTGTTCCTGATGCTAAAGAAATCTCTAATTAACAACTAGTATCTTAATGCATTATATTAAACAATCGCTTACGCATTAAAATATGTTTTCAATTATTATCCTTGACAAATTCAAGTAAGTATTGATTTCGTTCTCATATGAATTTCGTTTAAGAATCGTTGATTTCTTTCACAATTCCCTAAAGTATCACTTTTATATATATATTGCAATGTTTGTTTATAATTTAAAACGATCTTTTATACCAAAGATAATTTTGTAAAATATATATATATATATATATATATATATATATAGTATATATATATATATATATATATATATATATATCTTCCAACTCCTTAATTCAAATTTGAGCGGAATTATCCCGACTCCTTATTTTTGAGAGGAACATACTTTTGTGCTGAGGTAACTTTGAATTTAAGACCTACTTTAACATTATGAAGGGGTTGGCTGGAGAATGAGACATTTGGAAGGGTATTATTATTAGATTCTAGCTTGTATGATCATGATCGTGACGGGTCGAAGGGGTATTTCAACCTGATGTCGGCAACAAGCGAGGTCTTAGGGATGACTCAAAGCTTGGTGGCAGAAAGAATGTCGATGGTCGATGGCTAAAGGGATGGTCATCGAGATTTGTATCTTTCTCTTTAACAAATGAAAATTAATTATCATAGATGACGAACCAGGAAGAAGGGGGGGGGGGGGCGGTTGCGAGGCCTAGCTTGGTTAGAATCTCAACCATTCATGTTTATCATATAGTTGGTCTCTGCATTTATCTTGATTCTTTGATTTACCTCCATAATAAACAAAAATCAATAATATATGTACTGTTTGTTTTTCAGTTGTCACATTTGTTATGGTACATCAATTATATTATATACTATTTCGTCGTTGTAATATTTATCATTTAAGTTTCAATAAATGTAGAAACATTTGCTAAAAAAGGGGTGGTAGTGGTATCTAACATTAACTTAACACCCCTCAGCATACATAATCATGTTTATGCCAATGTTTATATTGTATGTAACACCAATGGGAAACAACTTTCTGTATTATAATGGACAATAAAACTTGGATCTTGAATCTTGGTGATGGTACTTCTGGTGGCGGTGACACATCGAATACGAATATGAGGAGCTCTATTCGTTATAGGGAATGGTTTTGCATTCTTTTCGGCATGTATTTGCCCTTTCGCAATGTTCTCCTTCTTTTATACTATGGCATTTGTCATCATTAATCGTCCTCAAAACGATTAGATTTCAATATTTCGTTTTGTTATCATCTTGCCTTATTCTTAATCGTGTTTTGATTTATTTGTTGTATAAAAGTTGTGCTCTATCAAGTCTTCCTAAAATCAATATTACCACCACCCCCATCCTTCCTCCTTCTTCTTCTCTTCTTTCTCCATCTCCTCCTCCCCTCTTTCTCCTCCTCCTCGTCCTCCTCTTTCTCCGACTTCCCTTCCTCCTCCTCCTCCTCCTCCTCCTCCTCGTCATCATCATATCAATGTGACTTTCCATTTGTTGCAGCTCAAAACACTCAATCATTACTGGAGACCATGCATGCTTATATGAACAAGTTACTCTCCCTCTAAAGGTGTGAAACAACCTCCTCAAATGAAATAACAATAATACAAACTGCATATTAATATATAAACTATCATATCCACGTACGTATTTTCTCATATAAAAACGTCTTTCCTTTTCCTCGATTTTCCATATCTGTAACACTTCTATATTGCGATAATTCAAGGGTTGTAATAAGATTTTCATAAATTTTTTATAGAATGAATAACCTCCATTCTTTATAAAGACTGTTATAAATTTAACTACTTTACGGGGCCTATAACTCAAAAGTTAGCTTTCACCATAGGCCCCTCCTTATTTCACTCTTCTTTTTAAGTTCAGATTTTTAATTTAAAGGTACTATGTCCCTTTTGCAGCCAACCTCAAATGCTGTAGAACTTTGCAGGAATTATGAATATGTCATGTATGTCCTATCTGTGAAATTTAAACGTTAGCAGTGTCCTCATATTCAAATTATGCAAGGAAACCCGTTTACTTGCTAAACTTCACTGTCAGACACTATTGAGTGACTGACTGGCTTTTTTTCTTCTTTGGTAATAACATACATGAAAAGAGTTGTAAAGGGTACATGAGCATTTGTCTACATCAATAACCCACTTCGTGTGATGGCCAAGATTAAACTGATTGAATCTTTGCGCAGCATAAAACGTATGACCATTCGGTACAATAATTGTCTGAAAATCAAGACTATTACTTTGGGCTCTATAGCCCTAAAGTCGATTTGACAACTAATAGTCGTTATTTTCCCACTTGAAGACATTTTCAAGCCCCACCTTTTTTAGGGAAGTTCTAAATTAGTATTATCTTTCAAATACAGTTGGAATTTAACTTTTTCATTTTTTTGGCCTGCAAATGGGACATAGTACCTTTAATGCATTTGAACAATTTGAACAATAATCGATATAAGGTACTCACTTTCTGTTTTTGTCTCTGTTAATATAATCCATGTTTATTTGTACCATTGCAATCACGGACTTCAAAGTTCTATGAATAACTTCCCGACTTTCTGGAATTCTCGAACAAGTCATCGTACATCACCGCCGAGAATGCGGGGTAATCATTAAAATAATGCTATGACTGCTCATCGGTGATTAAGAAAACTTAAAGTAAACTTAAAGTATAGTTAAACTTAAGTTTAAGGCAGAGCAAATACTTTGGATAAGGGGGAGGGGGAAGGAGGTATGGCATATTTCCGAAAACAATTATAACACATTCTGGGGCAATGTATGTAGGTTTGTTTTGTATTTAATGTATGGTAATGGGAAAGGTCGTGCCTGCCTCTAAAATAAACGGTGATATCACCTACCCTCATTAATGCTCATACCATGAATTTCAAAAGATAAAGCAGTGCCTTTAATATGGTTATGTTAAGTAGAACGGAGATTCACGCGACCGAATGAACCTTTGGATTCGTCGACCTGTCATCCAATAGGCTGAATATTTGCCCCAATCGAATAAAAAAATTACATATTGAATTGACAAAATAACTTTCAAAATAAAAAGACAATGAGACTTGACAATAATATTGAATGCACCATGTGTTCAAGTAATACAACAAAATTAAAAAGAAAAACCCTTCCCAATATTGTATATCACCAATTCACTTTACAGCACGTGGTTACTCTATGTAATAATTGTTAATGACACAATTTTTCCCTTGTGTCCAGTACTAGTAAATGAGTTAGGACAACTCGATCACAATAGTTCACGATGAGTAAGACATCATGTCTTTATCACATCTGGTCGATATCAAATTAAAATTGGAAAGAACTTATACTCGGTGTCACACCCTATATACTAAACCCTGAGATCTAAACGACTGTCAGACCATTGTCAAGTTGATTCAAAGCTAGGGAAATAATCCCTTTTCCAATTGATTTAGAATTAGAAATGGCATCACAATCGTTAATTCACAAGGCAGCTTGGAAGTCGGACAGCTTTGTCTTCATGCTTGCTCTCTAGAAATGGTTTCAAATAGTAAAGGTACTATGTCCCTTTTGCAGCCAACCTCAAATTCTGTAGAACTTTGCAGGAATTATGAATATGTCATGTATGTCCTATCTGTGAAATTTAAACGTTAGCAGTGTCCTCATATTCAAAATATGCAAGGAAACCCGTTTACTTGCTAGACTTCACTGTCAGACACTATTGAGTGACTGACTGGCTTTTTTCTTCTTTGGTAATAACATACATGAAAAGAGTTGTAAAGGGTACATGAGCATTTGTCTACATCAATAACCCACTTCGTGTGATGGCCAAGATTAAACTGATTGAATCTTTGCGCAGCATAAAACGTATGACCATTCGGTACAATAATCTGAAAATCAAGACTATTACTTTTGGGCTCTATAGCCCTAAAGTCGATTTGACAACTAATAGTCGTTATTTTCCCACTTGAAGACATTTTCAAGCCCCACCTTTTTTAGGGAAGTTCTAAATTAGTATTATCTTTCAAATGCAGTTGGAATTTAACTTTTTCATTTTTTGGCCTGCAAATGGGACATAGTACCTTTAAGAGATATATTCCTACTTCTATCAATCAATAGCATCCAATTATGACATACCTCCGTAACATTGAAAACACAATGGCAGATACAAAGTTAACAACAAAAACCATAGATCTTGAAAATCGTACAGTATAATATTCAGTGTACAACATGATGGTGACACATACTCATTCTGTAGTAGAATATGGAGTTTGTTCTCTCCACATTTGGAAAAAACTTTACTTTGGTTGTTAAAAGGGGACGACTATTTATTAGGAAGATAATTATCATAATCCTCATCTATTTTAAGAAGTCATGACATTCATTAAAAAAAAATTCTTCCAATGTCTCAATGCACCATTAAAAAAATGTAAACAAAAGACTACTTATATACATGTACATGTACATGTACATTTTGAATATTGTTCTACTGTATATCGTTTTGGATAAAATGGACTATGTAATAATTTAGTTTTGACGGGCAACGTATTTAACTTCTGAATAATGTAATTTGTATTTAGTTTGTTTTGATTTGTACTACTTCTGTTTGGAGAAAGATTTCATAACAAATAAATAAATATATATACCATCACTTTGAAACTATAAAATATATAATTCCTTGATTGAGAAATGTTTGTATAAAGATACATATTGTACATGTATAAAGATCGCTGGAGAGAAAGATATTTGGTTGGTTTTTGTTTGTTTGTTTGTTTGTTTGTTTCACCTTCATGACCGCTAAGAAAGCATGTGTGCTTGCAAGTAGGCAAGCAGGGACCGGCGGCTTTAAGCCATCTTCGAGGGACTTGGTATTGAGGATTAATTCCTTACCAAAGGAAACTAGCGCATCGCATTGGATTCGAACCCAGGACCACTGCCTTACCACTGAAACATTGCGTCACTCATCCATACTAATATCATGATGAAGTAATCAAGGATGTATGATTAAGAGGTTCAAAGTCAGACCATACCGCAGTGACAGGTAAAAGACCTCGTAATGATTCATAATTACTCTGAGTGGTTACATTTTTCTTGGATGAGTGGGAGGGGAGTCCATCCGTGAAGGCGAAGGACACTGATTCGAAACACCTCTCCATCCGACTGTAGTGTCTGAGGAAAAAAAAGATATAAAGGTAAAGCTGAAAGGAGGGGGGGGGGGGTGGTAATAATTACGGAGATGATGGCGGTGGAAGTCGAGATGGTTGGGGTGATGGTGGTGGGGTTTATGATGGGGATGAGGATAGCACGGTAATGGGTGAGGGAGGGGCAGTAATAGTGATGGAGGTGAAGGGTGGATGATAGTGGTTGAGTGGAAGAGGAGTCCTTCCGTGAATGCGAAGGGCACTCATTCGAAACACCTCTCCTATTGCTGTCATTTATTTTATTCTATGTCTTTGGAGAAACGAAAAGGGATTTGATGATGACGGAAGTTAAATGGGGGGGGGGGGGGGGGTAATGAAGATTGAGTATGATGGTGAGGGTGGTGAGTGTTGGAGTGATAGGATGAAGATGATGGTCATGATGGTGGTATTATATGGTAATGGTAATTGTACTGTTGAATAAACCATGGTGATTTTGAAAGTGGTAAGTTGTGCAGCAGCAAGGTGTGTGGGCGGGAGTGGGGGGGGGGGGGGGGGGGGGGTAGCGGTGTAATAGTAATGTTGATGTGGTTGTGAAGGTTGCGTTATAACAGTTGAGTGGGAACGGAGCTCATCCGTATTTTAGTAAAACACTTTTTTCCCTTCATTTTTCAAATTGCTTTCATTCATTCATTTGAGGGTGAATAATACTATCATTTTATGCCTAAAATAAACGAGAACAACCAATAAAGGTGTATTAACATTTCGTATTTGGGTTATCTTTCTAGAAATTTATGCATTGTTTTGTTGATTATTTCCTGGCGTTCCTGGAAAGTACATTATCAATTTTCCATCCATTCGGACCGACGGAACAGAACAATTTCCGATCAATCCAATGGCATCAGTTCCTCTTCTAAAAGTCATCTATGTTGACCGGAAATATACGTATTATCCATTAAAATACGCAAATGTATAGCGGTTCAAATCTTTGAAGGTTAGCCTAAAACCACTACCTCAGGATTTCCTGAATTTTATTTCAAAAGTAGCACAAATTTCGATCACATTGATGAGTTTTTAAGCTGTTGATGAAAATCGAAAAATATCGAATCTTCCTTATTATGTTTGACAGGGCCTCATGAAAGACCGCCATTATTGATGATAATGAGTCACCCTGTCTAAATATCATTAATAGATAAATAAATATATATTTCGCCACCAGCCATGAACTTCGAAAACATACAGTAATAATAGTACAGACGTTGCGTTATAATCAGGGACGTATACTCATGACGTCACATCATAGGGTTTCGACGGGGGCGTTGGAAATGGCAACGATTAGTCCAAAGTTTTAGATTTTAATGATTTTGTTTTCTTTCGCGAAGTTCGATCAACAAACAAATAAACATCTAAGCAATGACATACATGAATTAATTACCATTCGTATCAAACACTAGTAATGGGTATTTCCGCTTGCGAAATAAATGAAAACTTTGATTTTGTTGACAAAACAAAACGCACTGGAAGTAAAATGCAAATTTATGATGGACAGGTTCAGATTAAATTTAAACTCTTTAAAGCCTTTTAACCTTTAATGACACAAACTGGGCACACATTAAAATACACTAGAGATAATAATTAACCAAGGCTTCAAAACATACACAGATTAAGTGAATTCTAGTTAAAAATCTATCAATGGGTGTTGCGTTATTCAGATTCATATCCTTAATGTCAATTTTTAAAATGAAATCAACTGTGTTTCACACGATAAGCAATATGAGAGTAGCACACAGTAGTATAAAAGAAGAGGAGAAAAATTACATGTTGTTAGGTAGGACAAGCCATAATTGTTGTTATTTCAGCTACAATAATGTATGAAATTCTCATTCTTACTATAATTGAATTAACAGGTGTAACATGTGGCACTTAACAAAGTTTTGTGCATAAATTTGATTATATTAACGAAACTGGCCTATTGAAATAAAGCTATAAAATTGAAAACTTGTCATTCATACCTCGTTTCTCCATGCTAATTAACTAATGCATGGTATATTAATTTACATTTTGATATTGATTTAATTTGATTTAATTTAACAAGAGGAAATACATGGCATGTGGAGAGACTAAATAATGAACGATTCATAAAAGAATATCCCAAATCGACTTGGCCCTTAGCTGCGTTATCATGATCCCAAGTATAGCGATGTATAAAATTGGATAAAGAGCCAAGATTCATGGCTTAGAAGCTTAATTAATGATAACAATATTTAATTTGAAATCGTTAATAATCCATTCATGAGCCAATTAAGCAAGACCAATAAATCACAAGTTATCATTATGAATGACTCTGTGTCTCTGATATGAGTACTGCGATTTCCCAAAATGGCCACCACTGTTTCCTTACATTATCAAGTCCATCTGTAACGTGTAAGAGAGTCCAGTTTTAATCTCCAATTCGATAACTTTAATTACAACATCAATCTACGTCACGATTTTGGCTCCCATATTAAAGACCCTCCCTTCCCCATATATGACAAGCATCCATCATTTCAGTGACTCACCTGCACTCATTTGCATAGAGATCACTTGATCTTACCAATCATCGACGAGCCCGATATCACGTGTAGATACACAACGCGCTTACTAACCAATCAGTAAAGTCGGGCGTCTATCATTTGCATAAGAGCTAACTTCAACTGACCAATCAGCGATGCGTCAAATCATGGCGTGTATAATACATGGCGGCTGCGTTATCGTAACTGAATATGAACCAAGACTGCGGGTATTTTTCAAGGCCGTTCTTAGCACGATTGCATTAACAGGTCCTATAATCGATGATTCATTTTCAAAGTTTACTTGCAGTTAGTCAATAAAGAAAAATAGCTCTAAATAGCACGGTTTTATTTCTTTCAATACACACATCCATTTTGCGATGAAGAAAAAATTAATCAAGAAATGAAGCTCAGGAATATAAAAGGAAACAAAAATATCAGTCGCGACGATGTTCATTTTGCGTTTTGTATCTCAAAAGTGAGAAATTATTATTCTTTTTCCCTTTCGAAATTAGAATTTGACATTTCTGAGAATAGAAAGAAAGAAGAGACGGTGTAAGAGAGAGAGAGAGAGAGAGAGAGAGAGGGAAAGAGAGCAAGAGGAATAGAGATAGACAGAGAGATAGAGAGAGAGAGATATTATATAGAGGGAAATAAAGACAAAGAGAGAGAGAGAGAGAGAGAGAGAGGGGGGGGGGGGGGTGAGAAAGAGAAACAGAGAAAAAACATATAGGGGAGAGAATGACAATTATAAAAGAGAAATAAACGCAAAGTAAAATTGAGAATATTGAAAAAGAGCCTCTGGAACAGAAACAGAAATAGATGAGTAAGCTACCAGGGGATTTCCAAACATAAGAACACGAAGAGAGAATCATGAATACATGCATTGAAACTAATTAAAAAGGTAAATTAGAAAATAAAAAATTCTATTTCTGGACTTTATTCTCCCCTGCTCCTCTAAGAAAATTAATTTTGGCTCTCTGGTGGGTCCCCCGATAGCACCGAACTAGCTCAACATTATTTACTGTCTTTCTATCAAATTTGTAAAGTCAATTTCGCGCGTTCCGAGATCAACCCACACGGGTCGATAACACCACATAATGTCAATTTGACTTGCAAAAGGGACTTGGGTAATGAAAAGTAATGGGTCGGTGTGGGATACGCAGCCATTCTGGAATTTAATCGAATTGAATTGGAATTCGATTTGAATATTAACTCTCAGGAATGCTGCGATGGTTGACGGGAAAGGTTGGTACTTTCTGTCCAGACACAAAATTGTGTGATAACTCGATTTCAGCACCCCTCCCCGTACCCCCCTCGAAACAAGTAAAATGATTTCAACTTGCCGTATATGATTCATTCATACTATGATTTGTCCTAAATTCGTTTAATGTAATCTATGATATGTGTTGTATTTTGTTCTCAATACTTAAAGCATTGTTTCAGTAGCTTACACAATACATGTGACATTCTAATTCGACTTTATCACAAGCTTTAAATCAGCAGACTTTTTGTTTTTAGTTGATTGGGTATTTTCAAGTTTCAGTTTGTAAGAGTTGTATAATCAAAGGAAAAAGAAGGCAGATACAGAAAGATGAAGATGAATTAAGAAAGGTAGACAGAAACAAACTGAAACACGCTTTAGTAATATTATCTTGCATGGAAATAGCGCTTAATAAAAAAGAAAAGAACTTAATGTTAAAGTTAAGTCTAAATTAAAAATCGTACCTACGCTTTAAGAATCTATTTGAGATTCGAAATCAGCTTGAAATAGTTTTGTGCAAAATAATCAGGAAAGCATTTTTTCATGTAACAACTATTCGCCTCATTGGTAAACAGCATCAGGAGCATTTTCACTCAGTTACGGTAGAAATGTAAGCGGAAATCTTCCCTTTCTTATTTTGTTTTACCTAAAAAGCCTCGCTCTCATTAAAATAATCTTAAAAACATGGGCCTAGTTAAAATACGGCGGACTTGGAATGAAAATTGGAGAAAAGTTGGTAGAATCCAACTTGCCCTAACTCTTTGTTGCCTACGCAGCCTTTTCTTCCATTAAAATAATTCGACAGCTAAGAATCAGAAGACCTTTTGTTTTGTTTTATTATGTTTTAGTATATACGCATTTATATCCATCTGCTATTTCTTCGAGCTAAATGATTGGGAGCAAAAAGCAATCTGTGGATTGAATGAAATGGAGACAGAATGGAATAGGAAATACGACACTGAACGACTTGCATGGAAGACAATATTCAATTCTTCTTCTTCCTTTCCGTCGTTGTTGGCCCCGAGGAGTATAACTTTTGGCCCGGGACATCGAAACGTTTCAATCGGAGTAATTGGGAGGAATTATGCAAATTATGATGTTTTATTATGACTCATGACAAGACGGATGAATCATAAAACAAGGGGTCATTAGCATACTGATGGAATTGAAAGAGGGGTGGGGAGGGCGAGAGGGAGGGAGAGAGAAAGGGAGAGAGAGAGAGAGAGAGAGAGAGAGAGAGAGAGAGAGAGAAAGAGATAGATAAAGAGAGAGAAAGAGAGAGAGAGAGAAAGAGATAGAGAGAGATAGAGAGAGAGAGATAGAGAAAAAGAGAGAGAGAGAGAGAGAGAGAGAGAGAAAGAGATAGATATAGAGAGAGAGAAAGAGAGAGAGAGAGAGAGAGAGAGAGAGAGAGAGAGAGAGAGAGAGAGAGAGAGATTAGAATGAGGGAATCCCGTTTAATTCTATGGTTGTAATGTGACTCATTCTCCCGTGCATAATTAATCATCGTGATGAGATAATGTCGTAGCCGTTGGACAACAGTATAATTGTATTTGAGAACATGATATGGGCATGGTTCAATCGAGAGGCAGAGAGATAGAGAATAGAGAAAGGGAAAGAGGTAAAGGGGGAAAGAGGTAGGCTCGAAGACAAAGATAACTATAGAAAGGAGACTGGAGATGTGAAAGTGCTGTGGACAAAAATAAGAAACAGATGAGAATTAAACGAAACAAAATCAATAAATTGAAACAATATTGCTTGACTAGAAAGATTGATGTTTTCTTTTTAAACCAATCGAATAGTCAATACTAACAAGAACAGATGAATTAGACATTCGATAAAATCGATGTAGAAATGTTGATTTACTTAATACAATAGCAAAATGGCAGATAGCAACCGTCTTCTACCTTTTTATTTTAACTGATGGATTTGCCAGTTCTTTAACTCTATAGATATGAAATATAATTCAATCGTTTCATAATCTGATAATTCAAAAATTAAATGATCTGTTTGCAAAATTCATCATCTCTCGAATATGTCACTTATAAGATGCAAGTGCTAAATCACAAAACATACTTTGTAGGCGGTAAACATATGAAATTTACACAATAATTGGAGAAGATATTGATAAAAGTCCAACAAAATCTAACTTTGATAACAAACTACTCTAGAGTAAAGCAGAAAAATCAGAGAAGTAGACTGGTGAAATTTTGAATGAAATCTGACAGAAAAAATTAATGAGAAAGTTATGGGTTATTGAAAGTTGTAATCACTATATGGTATGGGCTCTTCTAATTGGCTTAATTGCTACTGTCTCTGTGATGTAGTGCCGGACAACTGTCCCATTTGTTCCAATACACGAAATGATTCACATTTCAATTATAAAAAAGTATGAACCTGTAGGATCAGGGAGGTGAGACAAACTCACTGGTAGTGGCATGATCTACTCTCTTAAAGCTTATCTGCCATAGTTTACAGGAGGGATTAGACCGCTCTGCAAGGTCACTGGACAGGTGGTTATCTCATCAACTCAGCTCTCAGTTAACATAAGACAAAGAGGATCATGGGGGACCAATGGTCACCGATTAGACATTGTTTGTTATATAGAGGGCGCAAGTAGCTACCAGTAGTGCAGTGGGCCTTTAAGAGGACCTATAATAACCATAATATATTTTGAGTAGTGCCCCAAGGGAGAATGCACTTAGAAGAAAAACATTTTTTTGGTAAATGACTAACGGGAGAGCTACGTCACAATCCACTGGCCGAACTGCCAATTTGAGATTCGCATAGACTTAGTGTTCTCATATTTCAAACATTCATAACTTTCTTATTATTTGTCCGAATGATTTCAGACTTTCGCCATTCTATGTTTCTTATTTTTCTGCTTTCACATAAATGAACTTATTACAAGGGTTGGATTGCCCTTTAAATCCAATATCACATCGGTGTTATAACATATCAAAGAACACAGACTGCAAGCCATTTAAGGGGTCAAAAGGATTAAGAATGAGCGGGATATCCCCTGACTCGCATACAGTGACTCACTATTTCTAGAATGCATTATTAATTTAATTACAACTTGGAAAAGAGAGGCGGTCCTTTTTCGGCCGTGATCTTGTAAATATGGATGCGATAAGAACGGGAAGGCGGAAGTGTTGGGTTAAAAATATTCCCCAATGTTTCTTTTTCGATTATTAAAAAGACCTGATAAGCGTAAGGCCATAGGATGTATACATTACGTGTTCAGATCTTATACAAAACTATTTAGAGAAGAACACAATTTGTAAAACATGTGATTTAATTCGGTTAAATTATCAATTTCCGTGTACAGGAGACGGTGAGCATTGTACAATTTTAAGAATGATTTAAAAGAGGAAAAAAAGATGCTTTCAAGAAAATTAATAAAAAACGAACGAATTTGATCGTTCAAAGTATTGACATTCATTAGATAAAATATCTATACCAGGAGTGAGAAGGAAAAAAGAGAGATAGAGAGAGGGGGAGAGGGAGAGGGAGAGAGAGAGAGAGAGAGAGAGAGAGAGAGAGAGAGAGAGAGAGAGCAGGGTGAGACATTGGATTGTAAGACCCGATTTTCCCTATGTCATTTCTATAATATTCGTATGTAAAATATGGAAAGTAATATTCATTTTAATTCTGATCAATGAAAAGTAATTCAAACGTTCATTGTCGTACTTTAATTTTCTACCCCCCCCCCCCAAGCTCTATGAGCCATCCATCCCGCGACTGCATCCGTTACCATCACTCCTTAGCAAGCTATCAAGCCGGCTCCATCCGCCTGGGACTCCAGCACCACCCGCACAACTTTTCCGCACCGACACCTATCAAATCCTTCCTCATCAAACTCCTTAGTCCTCACTAAATAAATGACTCACGCATCATCAACGACGAAAAAAAAATGTAGACAATATTTTCTTTCCCATTGATTGATTTAATTACGAGTAATGTCAATAGGCACATACGGGGCCATTATATCAGAAATTACAAAACAAACAATGACAGAGCCATTGAGATATCCCTCGACCGACTAATTACGGTGATGAGAGCCGGTGAGTTTCGGGGTTAATTAAGACTGGAAAACGCTGGGATGGGAGGGTTTGTCGACTCGTGTGTTTAATATGGGGCGTTCTGTATTTCAGGAAAGAGTCGATATTGTTGGGAGACGTATTACATGATTGATGAAATATCTCCCATTTTAGGGAGAAGGAAATCGATGGAGAGAGATGACAGAGAAAATGGAAGAAATTAATTAATTTTTGTATCATCATTCAGCCAGAGATTGGCTGAAGATGATACTTAGAAGATGAAGTGTGTAAACGAAAATAACAGAATAAAAGTGGATATTTTGGTTTACATCAAGCACGGAATAAAATGCCCTATATACCGTTATTCAATGGTCTTAAAACTTCGCAAGCATGATGAACAAATTTGGAAGGAGTAAATTAAAACAGGAAAACAAGTATAATGGTATGACAAAAGCAGGGATTGCGAATCGCTATATGACTCAGTCTTCTTTAACATATATTTGGCAATTTTCGAAAATGGTATTACTTGCAATATTTCGTACGGACAACAAATCCATTTGGGGGCTTTACAAACCATAATTATATCTATAAAAAAACTAAAATTAAGAACTAAAGAAAGGCAAGAATATCTGGAAAATGGGAATAAGTTGATTAGAAGAAAACAATAACAAGAGAACAGTATGTCAATATAAACTTCTTTTTCATAGTTTGTTTTACAAAGGTTCAATTGAGCAATTACATCTCAATAATATACGCAATCTTGTCATATCAGTTTCGTAAAATCCGTAGATAATGTTCATTGTTCAACACGAGGATTATCTTAATTTGTACATGCAAATACAACGATGATTTAGAGATCACGTCTTTATTCCATATTCCTACGAAATACATTGTTATCATTCCTAATAGGTACAAAGCGACCCCTATCATCCGACATATCAAATTTGTTCTCATAATTTCGTCTTCATTTGGCGGACAAGCCACTTTAATGCAGAAATGATTGACTCATAAATCCGTTGATATTTTGATTTATGCATCATTGTTCAAAATGTCCACGTATGGGCTGCATGCACTTTTCTCCTAAAATCTTAGTTGTATTTCTTGTCTTTATCATGTTTATCCAAAACGATTTTGCAATTACTGATCGAAAGTCCCGCTCAATCGTTCCTCTTTCTGACCCCTATCTCTCTCCCTTCTTCTTCTTCTTCTTCTTCTTCTTCTTCTTCTTATTCTTCTTCTTCTTCACTCCCTCTCTCCCCCTTTCGCTATTACTCTCTCCCTTCGACCCTCTCTCCTTCCCCTTTACTCCATTTTCCCTCCATGCATATCCCCCTCTCTATTCTCCCTCATTCTCTCTCTCTCCCCCTCTCTCTCTCTCTCTCTCTCTCTCTCTCTCTTTCTCATTCACCCCTGTCTGCAAATGCATTTTAGTTTCCAAACCTACTCCCATCTATCTCCAAACCTTCGATTCCCGAAATGACATTGACTTGGCCACCGTTTAATTTCACCAAGGTACCTATTCCCCCTTTTCCATTATGACATAATCATCGATGTCCATCTCTGGCTTTCAGTTTCAATTCAAATTGACTTTTATATAACATGCCCCGTCTCCGGTGTGTCCATACGTAGTGCTTTTAAGACGCTGGAACCATCATGAATACGAAGATTGCCTTTAATATTACCTTGCTCCTTCTCAGGGTGTGTCCATACGTAGTGACACTGGAACCATCTTGAATACCAATACCATGCTCGAAATTGAATCTGTAATGCCTGGTAGATGGCGTGTCCATACGAAGATCTTTTAAGACGGTGGATTGATTGTGACACTCCTTGACATGGAATTAAGAAAAGGGAGATCATAGTTAAAAAGTTTGCATCTCATGATTGTATTTATACGAAAGAGGGGAAGTATATGGAGGAGAGAGACAGAAATAGATAGATTGATTGATTGATAGATAGGGAGAGAGAAAAGGGAACAGAGAGAGAGAGAGAGAGAGAGAGAGAGAATAGAGGGGAAGAGAGCGATAGAGATGGAGGAAGCGAGTGTGACGAAAAGAAAAAGACCACTAGAAAGGGAGAGAGATAGAGATCGATGGATGGCTATGGAAGTAGGGGGGGGGCGGGTGGGATTGATATATCTGTATAGACAGAGCCCAAGATATCCGTCTGTGATGAAAGCAATAATCATTATAATAGGCTGATCTAAGATATGTCGATGAGAGTCTAAATTGGACTGGGTGAGTCATCGTTTATACCCTGCTCTACGGGTCGAGCGCTTAATTTATCACTCTACTGTGAACCACATGTAACTTCTTACGGAACGGATTAAAGAGAAGCTGGAGTTCTGGTAAGGGTAAGAAATAATTTGTAAACCTTTCCCATTCTTATTTATGTCAGTAAGTAAGGAAAGACATCATACTGAACGTCTCCTCTAAAAAGAAAAGCTCTTCAAATGCCCGCATATTCGAAATAGGCAAGTTTTTACCGAACTTCCATGACAAAATGTGTAGTCCCATATTAAGAGTTTCAACAATATTGTGTCATTTTCCTATCACTTTGATGATCCCAAACCCTCACAATATATACACGGAATCTTGTGTACTTCTACCAGGGCCCCGTCTTATAAACAGTTGCGATTAATCACGAATTATTTGCGATTGATATCAATCGCAACTATGTACATAAGAGAAAGGAGACCTGCAAACCTGCGATTGATTCGAGGACTTACGTACATATATATATATATACACAGAATGAGAAAGCTAAAATATTCTCAATCAACAGAACTAAACCTTTCTTTCTACCGTATTAAAGCGTATCTGCCATAGTTTACAGGAGGGATTAGACTGCCCTGCAAGGTCACTGGACAGGTGGTTATCTCATCAACTCAGCTCTCAGTTAACATAAGAAAAAGAGGATCATGGGGGACTAATGATCACCGATTAGGCATGGTTTGTTATATAGAGGGCGCAAGTAGCTACAAGTAGTGCAGTGGGCCTTTAAAGCCTTATGCATTTTTCTGAAACGGATTAAACTAGATTTTGGTTGTGAAGTAAATTTCTGATATTTTCTTTGCATTTCCGTTGTCAATAAGTTACTTTCGATAAACTTGAAAAGAGGGAAATCAAAGGAAAAATACGTGTTGCAAAATGCACAAATAACTTCGCAAAAGTTTACATTTGAAATCAACTGAGATGATAAAAATCATTGCAATAGACGTCAAACTCTCAAATTTATTGTACTAGTTGGACGGGAGATGGCGCTAGTCCAAAACGATTTACGCATAATTTATTATAATGAGCGACGAGGACTTGCGGCATGAGATGTGCTGAAAAGAGGATGCGTATTGAAAGAAAGCATTGAAAATATTTTCAATCAAAGAAAGTTTGTAGGATGAAAACATTAAAAGGAACATTATGAAAGTATAATTTTTTCTTGATTTGGTGTTTCCTATTCCATAGTCCTCTATCGCCACATGCATTATGTCTTCGGATGCTTTATACTTCCGAGCAATGCTTATGTTTTTATTAATTTTCTTTTTCTCCCTTTCTTTTTCTCTTTTATGAGTATTCCACAAAACTACAAAGCCTGCTTTTTAGTAGATTTTTCTTTAATATTCGACATGATTCATGACATGCCTACTTATTTTGTATCTTAAAATGCCTTTGACATTAATATTGTATAATTGGAAATGAGTATAATTTGTCTATGTTATATTGCTAATGTTATTTGATAGTTATTTTATGTAAGCCCTTTTTTCCTTTATGTTTCGATGTTTTAAACCATTTAACATTAAAGGGACTTGGTAACATTGTTCAGATGAGAGAACCGGTGCTAAGGTAGTGATTTCAATGCTAAATGTACAATCAGAGATAATCTGAAAGTTTGAGTGAAAACAGACCACTATTAATAATACAAATTGGGAAACACTGATCTGATCGATTCCTCAATTCTCACAACTCTTGTATTACAATTTAATTATATTTTAGGTGATTGAAAATTGTCACAAAGCAATAAATTGGGTCTAAATACCATTCCAGATGTTGACCAATTTTTTAAAAGCCTGTTTTATGTCTAATATTTATGAAAAACGGTTGCGGAAATTTGAAAATGGTTGGGAGAATTTACTGTTGACGCCTTAAAAAAACCCATAGATATCTTTGTGGTTTGGGGAATTTTGTTCAAGATTTTTTTACATGTTCGAGGGTTAGTACAGTAGAAGGAATATAATAAATAACATTTCGTACACAACATTTTTCATCAACTTTCGACAATATTACTGAGTCACTTTAAAGTGAATCAAATTTAAAATCAATGAATTTTTTGCTTCCTAATATGTATCTGCTGTTATAGAGTGCTTTTCAGAATTGACTACTGAATAGTATTTTGCCTGACTCAGAGCTCGGCCTTTTAGATTTCTGAACTGAACTGTAGGGGGATGACCAATGCAGCAACGCAGGTGAAAATGATTTTGTCAGAAATCGGAAAGCTGGAAAGGACATCGGAGGCCTTTTGACCATAAGCTCACACTCGGATGGACATGAGATTTAAATGGTCTTACTATATAAAAATATACCCAAACCATTGATTCAGTTGTTGACGAGAACAGGTTTAAGGAAGGGAGAGACAGAGAGAGAGAGAGAGAGAGAGAGAGAGAGAGAGAAGAGAGAGAGAGAAAGATAAAGAGATAGACAGAGAGAGAGGTAGAGGGAGAGAGAGAGAGATGGGAGTTGGAACAGGACGGGGAAAGGTGAAACAAATCGAAATAATCTGCAAAAGGCAAGTACTACAAAACACGTTTCTGGTCGAAATTCTTAATCGAAAGCATGTTTCCTCATACCGAAAAAGACTTCAATTTTTATTGATAGGATTCAATTCTTAAAATAATAGTTATCACTTAAGATTTTCCTTTTTTTTCTTCATTTGCTTATACAGAATATCCTCTATTATTTTTATTTATTAATTCTACAATTTAAAAGGCTCCGCTTTTGATTTTTTTTATTGGTATTGAAAATGAATGAATGAAGGAATGAATCCTCAAAACTATAAACCAATAAAAAATACATTTCTTTGCCCAGTCCACAAAAAAGAAAAGAAAGAAAAACGGACAGACAGGCAGAATAACAGAGGAGAAAGAATACAAAAATAGGGAAAAAGGAGAAATGACGGCGACGACAAAAAACATACAACAACAACAACAACAACAAAACACAAATGCATAACGCCCCCATAATATGGTTATGTGATATCGACTTTGAATTGTCACTTTTGTTCATCGGTCATGTATATAAATGTCTTTACGGACAGACTAGGCTGATGGACTAGAAAGAGATTTATTTTGACAATCTCGCATTCCACGTTCTTCATTTCGACTTTACGCTCCGATTTCACAAACTCACCTTTTCAAGCTCTGTGCATCACCAAGATACCCTTGCCTTTCACACGAAGCACGCGTGGCGCCACTTTACTCGTAAGGCGCCACTGCAAGATACACTGCAATGCACGCAGCACGTACACACCTTGCAGCATTGCATGGCACTTGTCGTGTGAAGGTTGTGGGTTATGTGGACAGATCTCGATAACGGGTGCAGGGCAGTGGTCGATGTAGTGATGTGGAAATGCGAGTTCCGTACATGAAAAGTGCATTATGGGGCAGCAAGGGGTTATTCCCCGGCGGTAGAGTATTATTAGGACACGGTATTATATAGATCCTCCTGTCATCACTGTGTGGGAAATGAAGGGGATTTTTAGAGTGGAAGTCGAGCTCTGCTCACGCAATTCCTAGCAGTGAAATGTACTGTTCATAGGTTATTCGGAAAGGTTGATAATGCATTAGGATTATACCAGTGTAATGCGATGTTTTGGAATCATTCAAAATTATCAGCCTCCCTCAAAATAATTTTAGGGAAATTATTTTAGCTCGCAGGAATCTTGAGAAGCTCATTTTTTCATTTTAAAATAAAATTAGAAAAGACTTTTTTGGTAATTATTGAAACGAATGAATGAATGTATGAATGAATGAACGAATGAATTCATTATTCATAATTAATGGGAATCACTGTGCACGGAAATTGATAATGGGACTAAAGATATGATATATGGAGTTATTTCTAGCCATAATTATGAAGGCATCCCCAGAGCAATCTTTTTCATGTGACAGGATTTTGTTTTTCTTTAATTAATCAATTTTAACACAATTCTTTTTCTCCACATACTCATAAAAATAACGGGAAAGCCTACCATTTCCTACAACCTTTCTAACTCAAACTTCTCTTGAATGCAGTGTACTAGTGAGATGTACGAGAAAAGCCTCCTATCACAATTCCATAAATCATAATTTATAAAGCGATAGCAACACTGATAGGGACCCAATTAACACTTAAATGGGCTTACATCTCACAACTTAAATCGGTTGCAGTTACTGGTCAACTGGAATAAAAACCAGCACCAACAATTCGTATTTCGAAATTATTTCCCCCTCTTGGAACCTCTCGGTCATCGCTTTTCAAAACCTTTTCTGATTACCTTCTCCCATCCAGGTGACCCTTTCCTATTTTCAAGGCCTCCTATCCTTTCCAGCTTTCGATCAAACGTTTGATGAAGGCATTTTATGCTCCACTCAAACTGTTCGAGACCCTTTTCAGAACCTCTTTTCGATAAAATCGTGTTCTACATTTTTGTTGTTGCTGGAAACACCTTTCCCTTATTACCTGTTTTCCAACCATTTCTATTCAACCGTGTATCCATTCCACTCTATCAAAATGCATATTTACGTTTGGATTCTTCTTTTTTAATAGTGTTACTCCATAATCGCCAAAGTAGCTTCCCGTGAGTTCAGACATTGAGGGTGTTTTTTATATTCAGATATCTTTGATATTCGTACATTTGTGTACATCTTTAAATTCCTTTCTTCTCTCTACGTACATGGGTAAACATGGCGAAATTCTGTTTGGACCAAGAAGGACGTTAACTTTGTTTGTGTTGAAATATGAGCTAACGCCCTTCTGGCTCCAAACTGATTATTATTTTGGTTGAAAACTTTAATACTCTGATATATATGGTATCTTGGTAAATATTCCTCTCCCTCATCATGCTCATAGAAGCCTCTTTGCAGATGATTTTTAGTTCATGCATGTTAAGATTTTTTCTTTCGACTTTTCCGACCCTCTACATACAGTATTTTATTAACCTTTACCCCTCCTCTCCCTCTCGCTGCTTTGTTAATACCCTCTCCCTCATCATGCTCATAGAAGCCTCTTTGCAGATGATTTTTAGTTCATGCATGTTAAGATTTTTTCTTTCGACTTTTCCGACCCTCTACATACAGTATTTTATTAACCTTTACCCCTCCTCTCCCTCTCGCTGCTTTGTTAATACCCTCTCCCTCATCATGCTCATAGAAGCCTCTTTGCAGATGATTTTTAGTTCATGCATGTTAAGATTTTTTCTTTCGACTTTTCCGACCCTCTACATACAGTATTTTATTAACCTTTACCCCTCCTCTCCCTCTCGCTGCTTTGTTAATACCCTCTCCCTCATCATGCTCATAGAAGCCTCTTTGCAGATGATTTTTAGTTCATGCATGTTAAGATTTTTTCTTTCGACTTTTCCGACCCTCTACATACAGTATTTTATTAACCTTTACCCCTCCTCTCCCTCTCGCTGCTTTGTTAATACCCTCTCCCTCATCATGCTCATAGAAGCCTCTTTGCAGATGATTTTTAGTTCATGCATGTTAAGATTTTTTCTTTCGACTTTTCCGACCCTCTACATACAGTATTTTATTAACCTTTACCCTCCTCTCCCTCTCGCTGCTTTGTTAATACCCTCTCCCTCATCATGCTCATAGAAGCCTCTTTGCAGATGATTTTTAGTTCATGCATGTTAAGATTTTTTCTTTCGACTTTTCCGACCCTCTACATACAGTATTTTATTAACCTTTACCCCTCCTCTCCCTCTCGCTGCTTTGTTAATACCCTCTCCCTCATCATGCTCATAGAAGCCTCTTTGCAGATGATTTTTAGTTCATGCATGTTAAGATTTTTTTCTTTCGACTGTTCCGAACCTCTACATACAGTATTTTATTAACCTTTACCCCCTCCTCTCCCTCTCGCTGCCTTGTTAATACCCTCTTCTCTCTCGTAGTCCTCCTTCTCTCCTGTAACCCACGCACGAATCGGTCATTGACCGGTGCCGTCTAAAACAACCCTTCCTTAAATCAGATATTTCATGCTTTTCTCGAATCATCGAATCACATGCACGAGAGATCAAGCGAGCGGACTCCCATGATTTGAAAGAGGCGCGGAAAAAGTAGAAGACCTTTTCGCTGCAAGTTCATGAACGATCTCGGAGTACGGGCATTGCACTCATTAGCTCTCGCATGCGTGCTTATACAGCACCTATTTTGTGTCCTTCTTTGCGATCCACATGTACTTTCTAATAAGTCCTGTTGTCAATGACTTGTCATGCTAATACTGATATTCCCCAATGAAATAATGAATTATGGATGTAAAGAACATGAAATGTGGAGGGAAATTTAATTGCTTTACCTTGATCTGTAGATAGAAACGACACCATAGCGAATTATAAAAGGGCAAAGAACGAAGATGTAAAGGCCAGACTTTTGTTTTGCTTGCATACATTTCGGTAAAATCACATTGAGAGTAAAGCACAACAAATTACACAAACACAGATATATATATTTCAGTGTTAAAGTCGATATGCTATTAAAGTCGGATATAATTGAATGAGAGAAAGAGATATAGAAAGGGAAGGAGAGAATGAGAGAAAGAGATATAGAAAGGGAAGGAGAGAAAGAGGGAAAGAGAGAGAGAGAGAGAGAGAGAGAAAGTGAAAGATAGAGAGAGAGGGAGAGAGAGAGAGAGAGAGAGAGGGGGGGAGATGATACGTGAAATGGTGAGTGTCAGATAATGGGGTACAAACAAAATGAAGGCAGTGCATGATAGAGATAATACAATGAGCAGGAGAGAGGGACAGAAAGAGAGAGAGAGAGAGAGAGAGAGCGAGAAAGAAAGATAGAATGAAAGGATAACATGAAAGTCATTACTCAGAGAGAGAAAAAAGATCGGACTCCAGCGATAACAGCTAAGGTAATTGCTAATACACACTCGGGACATCTACTTCTTTATCTTCTTTAGATATGAAGCTACTCCGCAGACATCTTGAACGATTTAAGGCCCGACTCCTTGCAGTCAGGTACCAAGTAATGTATTTAAATTACACTCTTTCAAAGAGTCCCCAGGGCAGTCCTGATCATTTACAAAACTAACAAACAAAAACTAAATCACGTAAAACACATCAAAACCAAAGGCGATTAGACACATTCCCAGATATTTCATTATTCAGTTCTTATATTCTCCGCGACGGACTGAGTAGCGTCACTGCATGCAATAATAAACATTCGAATCTATCACCTAGTTTTTTTCTTCGTCTTACACTTTTAGAAACTTGCACTAAAACTAAAAAGTAATGGTACCCTATGCGGATCCATTAATTCAGTCATCAATGGATACATTAGCAGAGAGAGACAGATCGTCTGCGAGGCTAAAACTTTGCCCATTTTTAATCTCAGTTTTGGCGCCATACACTAAGCCAGTGCAAAGACAAGAACGAGACAGAGCCATTAAGTGGTATGAATTTCATACCATGACACATTTCTTTTATAATATCTCTCACTTTAAAAACAGACGTAAATTTGATAAAACGATTAAGCTTTATATCTAATTGAAATATGAAATTACTCATAGTATGGAAGGTCATTTTTCGCAATTAAGATGAAATTCCATCCCCCTTTTATTTGTGTTTTAAGAGGGAAAATAAAACATTAGTGAGTCACATGTTGACGATGAAAGAAAAGAGAACACCTTTGATTACGGAGAGGCCCCGCAACCCGGTATGGCCCCTCCTCTGCTGAGAGAGGAGTCGCTGGCTCGCGACAGCCCGGCGCCGTACCGGGCAACTTCGCCTAGACGCGGTGGCGCCATGCATCTCATTCACAATGCTCGCGCGAACATGACGGTCACTCACTTAAGAGGGGAGTGCGCCAGAAGTCGTTCGGGATGATGCATCGTCGATATTAGTTTTTTTTAACACGTTCGATGCAATGTCATTTAGCTTTATTGACAACAATATTTAACGTTTTTCATGCACATCCACTATCTAAAGTCTGGATTTATTTCATGCCAGGTTTTAATAATATTAAATAAATCGGCTGTAACTTGTATATTTTAAATCATTAAGTCACCAGTGTGTATATTACTTCCGGCATAATTTCTTTTGTTTCGCAGGAAATGTTAAATTGTTTTTAATATGGAAAAGCAGGTCGTTCTTGTAGACCTTCCTTTGAAAGAAGGCCATCAAATTTGCCATTTCCATATATATTTTTGATGTATTTTTATTTGAAAGGGACTGCTGAACTCTAATTTGTAAGAAATAAATGAAATCAAAATCATGGACGGATAATAGCTTTTCCATAATCTAATAACATTGTAGTACGGTCTGCTGGTAACTAGAGACTCGAATAATTTGGGTTAATTCAGCAAGAAAGTGAAGAATGGGAAATTAATTGTGACATATTGTTTTGATAGTGATAGCAAATAAAAAAAAAAAAAGAGGAGAAAAGAGAGAGAGAGAGAGAGAGAGAGAGAGAGAAAGAGAGAGAGAGAGGTGAGAGAGGCAGAGAGAGAGAGAATGAGTGTGAGAGAGAGAGAGAGAGAGGGAGGGGAAGGAGGATTTGGGAAAGGATATAGCCTGAAGAAACACCAATTAAATAAATAAATTATGAAGAATTACTTTTTGAGAGGAGCTAATACAACTTTGAATAACTAGCATATCTGAAGGAAAAGCTTAATTCTTTGGTCAAATTAGATCAAGATGATTTTGCAATTATAATTTTGTATAAACTTATTTATCGCAAACTGTTTTCCTTGAAAGAATCCTTTGAAATATCAATTTTATCCCCGGAAATAGAAACTTTCAAACAAACTTGGCGCTGTTATTATGTATTTTATAGCGTCATTTTCAGACCAGTAAAAGGCGCATCGAATGGAAGGGAAAGCGCTTCAAAAGTGCATGGCACTTGTGTTCGACACCACCTTGTGCTGTCTGTGAAATGCACGCCACGAAAACAAGTCAGCTTTCACATTTTGCTCAGCAAAGTTGTTTTGACTGTTGTTGCGTGTCGCTTCTCTTTCTCTTACTCTCCTCTTCTCCTATTCCTCCTCGCATTTCTCTCATGGTGTAATAATCTCTCTCTTTCTCTCTATCTCTCAACTCATTCTCTCCTCTAGTCTCTCTCATTTTCTCTCACTCTCACTCACTCCCCCACTCTCTCTATCTAATTCTCTCTGTCTCCTGGTTTCCTCTCTACGATTACTATTCAAATATTCTCCTCATCCCTTTCTTGTTTTCTCTCTCCCTCTCATTCACTCTCTCTCTGCCACCCCCTCTCTTTCTCTTTCTCTCTCCCCCTCTCTCTCTCTCTCTGTACCTCGTGTTTCTTCGCCCCTCTTTTCCCCTCCTCTAATATCTCTCAAGCCTTTTTAGTTTTCTCTAATTGTTTTGCTTTTCGATTGTCTTTTATAAAATCTACGTTGACAAATTACGAACATGTCTTTTTTCTTCTTCTTCTACTTCTGAGTGTCGGTTTCTCTCTTTCTCTCTGTCTCCCAAACTTCGTGTCTGCCCCCCCACTTGTATCAATTTCTCTATTCCCCCGCCTCCTCTACCTCTCTTTCTCTGTTGTCAGTGTCTATGTCTCTCTCTCTCTTTCTCTGTCCCAAACTTCGTCTCTGACTCTGTCTCTGTCTCGGTCTCTATACTTCTTCATGTCTCACATTGTCTCTTGCCCTCCATCTGTCAATCTCTCATCTTGTTCTCTATCTCCCCTCTCTCAATTCTGTCTGTATTTCTCTATCTCTGTCTCTATCTATGTTTCTGTCTCTGTCTCTGTCTCTGTCTCTCTCTCTGTCTCTCTCTCTCTCCACCCCCTCTCTCCCTGTTCTCTTTATCTATCCCGCTCTTTCTCTTTATCTCCCTCCCCTACCTCTCAGTTCCGCATCCTCCCGTCTCTCGCATCTTGTCTGCCCAAATCTCATCACCAAGCACCGAGACGTCGATTTGAATTCCTTATAGCGTCTCTCGTTACCACTTTTCACACGTCAAAACAGAGTCCTAAACACAGACACTAATGTCTGCATAATTCCATCACCCTTTTCTCTCCCTTGATCAATGTTTTTAACTTCATGGGATCCAGGGCCCCTGTTAAGCAGCGCCAGGGCGTCGCCAACTCTAAGCTGCACGCGCTCACCATGAAATCATATACCCTCTACTTTCTCGTCGACTTTCTTTTCATATCCTTTTAATTCCTTAGCTTCTTTCTTTTATTCTTTACATCTTGTTCTTTAATTCCTTTATTACTTTACTCTTTAATTCTCTTTCACCATTAGTTTAATCATGTTCATGATTCCTTTTCTCTTTTGCTTTATTTTGAGGAGCAGGGGGAGGGGTCATTAGTCTGTAAAGTTTTTCTCTCCGATTCGTTTTTTTGTTGCTGGTTTGTTTAAGCATAGTTTCTTCAGTGATTAAAGTGATTAAAACAGGCTTCTGCCTACATCTCGTCTTTACGCTCTTTGCCTTTATCCATCACAGTTATAAAATAAAATTCACTATAAAATTATTTTAAAAAACGACTACCTCTTTATAGAAGTAAAAAGCTATATTCCATTATTTGTTTTTCTACCACCTTACTCTGTCGATAATAATGTAGATTATTTATATTTTTAGAAAAACATGATTTATTTCATTATATTTCTATTTCATAATCCTCTTGATTTTTTTAATTAACACTCCTTGCTCGGTGAATGTTTTCTATTGTCGTCCGATGTAAAGAGGACATTTTTATTTACTATTTCTCTACAAGAATTCTCACCTAATCCCCACTATTATTTTAACTTTGCCAGTAATATGTCCTATTTTCAAATACTTTTGGATCTGTTATTATAACTATTGTTTGTCCTAAAGGCATAGTCATTCTCGATTTTACCAATAATTTTTGTTTACATTCATTCAATCTCGTCCCTTATTACGGCCAGTTTTCTCTCTCTAGTCATTAAATACAAATGAGGCGCCGTCGCTCTCCGTTTTTTGTTTCTCTCCAATTCCTGTTTTGTTGGTTTTCCTGCACCACCTAGTTTTCCAAGCTGTACCCTTCTTTTCATCTCTTAAATACTTTATTCGCACCCTTTCCATCCTGATCTTGACTCCATCATTTAACCCTTTCTCTCTCTCTAACCTTCTCCCCCTTCTACATCTCTCTTACGCTTTCTCACCATTTCTTACTCTTCCTTCCTATTTCATCTCCTCTCCTGCCTCACTCTCATTCGCTTATTACTCTTTCGTCATTTCTAACTTAGTACTTCATCAATTTCATCGAAATCCTCTATTTCCATTCCTTAAAGTTTAGTGAAAGTTTGAAGTTATCAACTAAAATACAAGTATTCGGCTAAATTCATTTTGATTAAGATTTTGTTAATGTCGCTTTTCTGGAATATTGTCCCCCTATCGTCTAACAACAAAGATAAATCACAGAAGTTTTACGGACGAACTTCTTGATAGTATCGTATCCACTATCGCGTTTTATAACTCCTTTATAATTTTTTTTTGGTTCAATATCTGATGTAGCAAGATTCCCGCCAAACAGTTTTTTTTTAATCTCTCTCTCTCTCCCTCTCTCTCTCTTTCTCTCTCTCTCTTTTTCTCTCTCTCTCTCTCTCTCTTACTCGCTCTAGCTCCCCCGTCTCACTATAGCTCCCTTCTCTCTGTATTCCAATTCTCTCTCCCTAACTCTTTTGCTACCCATGCTTCTCCTTTTATAGGACAGGAAACATAGACGTCAAAGCAAAACCCAACTCACCTCCATCCTTTTTTTTTCATGTTAATGTTCATTTAACACTCCTGTAAGGCCCCGCACACCGTCGCCACGAAGTCGCCTTCTGGCGTCAGAAAGTCGCCCAAACTACATCACGGTGTCGCGTTTTATTGCATTACCGATCCGTGAGGGAATCCCTATGCATTAATCGACACTCTTTATAGCGCCACCGTCTCGCCTCTTTATCGCCCACTCAGCAGTTTGTGGGTTAAGCACGTGCGACTTTAAAAGGCGTTTAGTTTCGAGTTAACCCTTCTATTTCAATTTAGCATGTTACCTGATTGCTAGAAGCATCGAGAGGCTTCATGGCAGGCTTCTTTTAGAGTAGCTTTACCAGGGACGCCGTTTGAGAGAGAGTGAGAGTGAGTGATTAAGAAAGAGAAAGAAAAGAGAGAGAGAGAGAGAGAGAGAGAGAGAGAGAGAGAGAGAGAGAGTAAGAAGTAATAATCAAGCTTTGTCGTCAGTAGATTTGAAAACAAATGTCTTTATCTATGTAGTTCACCATATAGTGGATGAATAAAAGAAAATTAAATCATAAAGGTTCTCTTTTTATTTAATCTGTCCTTTCGCCGAATTGTGGAATCAAATTACTTTTTTGTTATCGCCTTTGTTAGCGATTTCTAAACCTGGGGATCTTCCTTTTATACTTATTTGAATATTTTGAATATTTTAAGACAACCCTTCCCCCTGCCCCTTCTCCCTGTACGCCCCCTCATTCAAAATATCACCGCGACGCCCCTGGATATGGGTTTGATAACTTGATGCAGGAATAGATAATTGGAATGGATCATCTGTCTAACTGCTAGGGATAGTTTATTTAGCAGGTGTTGTTTCAAGCGAGATTGACTTTTATGAGACGGGTTTTAGCCGGGGAAAGCTGTGCGACTCGACTTGCACGCATGCGTGCCTCCATCATCCTGACATACATGGAACTATGACGTCACAATAGTCAGAAGCAGAGGATGTAGAACGAGTGAGCATCACATTGAGAATGTTTGAGTACAAAAGCCAATTCGACACAATGAGGTGTTCCGTATACCCTCAAACGCAACAAACTTTAAAATATTTGTTATTATTTTAATACATTGTTGAAGAAATATATTTTTTGACATAAATGGATTTTAGGAAACTGGCATTTTAATGAAAACAAATATCGATATGACTCAGCATTTGTTTCTTGTGACACTTCTAATGATTTTTCATCAAATGTAAATATTTCAGGTTCCGATCAAAGACAAGATCACATCTGATGCCAAGATTGACTGATGTTTTTTGCAAATATTGATAGTCATTCTCAACTTTCAGTTTTTCTTAGAAAAAACTTGACATGAATGCCCACGAAGCTCACATCGTTCATACCCCCCCCCCCCCCCGCGCAAGCAAAGTGCATCTATTATCTTCTTCTCAAAGACGAAGCCATCAACAGCATCAGGATTGGGTGAGGAGAATTATGGTTACCATGACAATAAGGAGAATGAAGAAGAGGTGAGCTAGCTGTGAGGAGACTACAGTGAAGATATGGATAACAGATAATAAAATAGAGAGAGAGAGAGAGAGAGAGAGAGATAGAGAGAGAGGGGGAGAGAGAGCAAATATGGTCAGGGAGAGAGAGAGAGAGAGAGAGAGAGAGAGAGAGAGAGAGAGAGAGAGAGAGAGTGACAGAGAGAAAGAGAGAGCGAGCGACAGAAACAGCAAGAGGGAGAGAGGAAGAGAGAGAGAGAGAGAGGGAGAGAGTGATGGGGAGATAGAGGAGGGGAGATTAGTGGAGAAAAGATAGAATGACACATAAAAAGAAGACATAGATTGACGAGCGGATCCGGAGAAGATAGGAGACATAAGAAAGGAGAATGGACGTAATTGATCGAGATGATTTGAAGCAAAGTGGTCAAACGGATGCAGCTGAACCGTCGCAATAGCAAACCCATCATCAAATCCCAAGAGGTAAACGATGGAGTCATAGGCATGGGGGAAGGGGGACAAAGGAGTGCATTTTGTCACCCCTTTTTTAAATCTTGAGGTATAAAACCATCTTTTTATTTTCCACAACACGCAGTCATAGGAATGGTGGAAGGAAGGATAAACTGATGCATTTTGTTACCCCTTCTTGATCTTAAAGTTTAAAATGATCTTTCCTATTTCCATAACACGAAACATTGTCTCTGTATTCATACAAAGTAAACGCTGCGGTTGGAAATGAAGGGGAGCACCTAGAATGTTGAGAAATTAATCATTATTTTCTTTACATTTGTTTGTGGTCAGACACAACCGTTTTTAACGCAGATATGTGTATACATTGATCTATCTCATGATCATTGTAATTGTATGTTTTGATTGATTGGATTCTTCTTATGAAAAAACACATTTATTTATTTCTGATAAATGGGAAATTGTGTTTATCTAGTAATGAGTACACTAAATATCTTTTTTTTTAAATATAGAACGAGGCTAAAAATCTAAAGCGAAGCTTGTGGTTTGTACACCAAGAGCTAGTAACACGATTATATTTACAAAAGAGTTGCGATTGATCCAAATCAATCGCAAGTCCTCTAATCAATCGCAAGTTTGCAGTCTCCTATCTCTTATGTACATAGTTACGGTTGATATCAAATCTTTGGAAGACAGGGACCAGGATTACAATGTGTACGATATGTGTCATACCTGGCAAGTATAACACGTTTGCTTCTAATGACCAATCTAGTTTGAGTATTGTTTCACAAAATTGAATTTTAAGAATTTTGACACATAAATCATTAGCTCTTTAGGCTGATAAAAACGCTTAATGCTATTTTTCAGGAACTGAATTCATGTTTTTTTTTCTTGACGTAAACATGGTCAAAATGTTTTAAAAGAGTTAACAAAAAAGACACTTCCTTGTAACCCAGCGATCTCCTATTCTTATGCAACCATAGAGACGGATGAACACCCAACCTCTCGCCCGCCCGCATCCTCCCCACTCACCAACATCGTGTATACTCCACCTCCCAATGTAAGCTCTGATTTCCAGAAAATAATATCAATTTTCCTTTCCACTCGACACTCATCTTCTCTGCGCTCCGTTTCCAATCTTAGGGCAGCCCCACTTATCTTATCAAGTGGTGGTTCTCAAAGAGAAAGGGATGAGGATGTGACCGTCACCGCACCCCATCAAGGTTTGTTTTTTAATGCCCTCTTCCTCCAATCTTCTCTGCTTAGAGTTTACGTCCCTAGATATGATTTCTGTGCGATGACTCATGCTCTTTCTAAAGCGCTTGGAAATATTCTTTATTCTCTCTCTGTCTATCTATCTAACTATCTGCTTGTCTCTCTGTTTTTGTCTATCTCTCCATCTCTCTCTTTTGGGGTTAGTAGTAATGATTTCATAAAGATTGTCTCTATGCAAGAAGTTTTCGTTGCGTGATCTTATCACGAGGTTGATTACATGTGGCTAGGATTCAAAGATGAAGAAAATCGACGAAATATTAGAAAAAAAAGTCTAGCAAAAAATAAATGAAATATATACAGTAAAAGAAATTCTAATGACAAATTTTTCTAACAATAATTTGTTTCATTTTAGAAAGTACATGATTATGATGATTATTAAAGAAAATTGATCTTTATCACTTATCTAATATTATTGTAAAGTTTATCGTCAGAACAAAGGAATTTTTTTAATGTAGAGACATTAAAGATTTTGTATTAAAACTTTAAAAATAAAGTCGTGTATATCATACAATAGTACTTACACATGGAGAGGAATAAGTAGCCATTTTGACTGTTATCATACGAAACTAGGTCAGGGAAAGGGGCGGGCATTGTCATTTTCTAAAAACATCATATTTTGTGAACGAATGTGTTACTTTAGTGTTTGTATTAAACCTAGCAATTCAGTCTTCGTATGAATTCATGTACTATTAAAAAAAATACTGTTATTATATATTTATGGACGTCCCTTCATTTTGATAAATTCTTATTATGCTGTTCAACACAATCTCCTTGGTAACAGAATCCATCTCTTTGAAACATGATAACTATCGTCTTGTTTGTAAAGTCATCTTTCGTGCAACACTACCTTGACAACACCGGCTCAAATGTCTTGAGATAATGATTTATGCCTGAAGTATCCAATCCTACCTGGACTCCCGGGGCCCGTTTCACAAAGCCTTTTTTTCAATGACAAATGACAAAACTCTGCTGATAGCCAATCAAAAGCAAGGATTTCAGTAGCTTATAACAAATACTGCCATTTGTCACTGATGACAAGTTTTGTGAAACGCCCCCCTGGGTTCCTTAATACTTCATCTCCCAAATCAACCCCTCGGGTGTCTTTTCATCAGAGTCAAAGATAGCACATCGGTCAGGTATTCTTGAACAGTATGCCTTCCCGGCTTTTATTATTTATCATTAATAGAAGATTTGTTGTCTCTATATTTTGTCTTAAATTGTACAAAAGTAGTCTAAGCGTGAAAACTCATTATTCCCTGCCTTGTATTCCATATAACGGGCTGTTCTAAGAATTTAATGTTTCAATTTAATTTATTTTTGTAGTGTTGATATTTGTACTATTATTGACATGGGTTAATGTTTAAGTTTTTTTTATTCGCCACACAATCCTTTCTTGGTCAGCAGATTCAACGATGTCTCTAAAGTACAAAACAAATGTCCAGGGTTAATCTCCAGACCTGAAAGAATACGTAAATATTCAAATAAATCATATATCAAATTTTACATCTGGAATAAAATTTGAGAAAAAAAACATAACAAGTTTTAAATAATGTAAATAACTTTAAAAATTCTCATCATTTTCCGTAAGTAGTGCATAGCAAATCAATAATTAGGTAGAAAAAAGCATTCTATTTGAGTGTAATGATGGTTAGAAAGAATTAGGGTTTTTGTATCTTAAGGCGTGATGAAAATATCTGAGAAAAATCAAACAAAGGAATATTCGTATTCAAATGTATCTTTTATATCCGAATAACTGTTCTGGAACTTCCTTCTCTTCCACCTTCTAGGTTAGCTTTCCAAGGCGATTCCATCAATGGTTGATACGGATGCCTTCTTTCTACCAGTGAGGCAGGCAAGTGATGCGGGATGGATGTGGGTGAGAGGGGGATAAAGAAGGAGCACGTGCCGGTAATGAGGAGGTCCGCTCAGAGTGATCTTAATAGCCCCGGGAGAGGTTCGGAGCGCGTCTGATTGAGAATGGCAAGGCTTACCACATCATAATGGAGGATTATCGTCTTGGATGTGAGCGGAATAGAGAGGATGGAGAAAGAGAACTGATGAGGGAGCTCGGGTACCCTAAACATGCGCAAGTGGATGACAAGGGGTAGTGGCGTAACATAGGTCAGGAATTTAGGGAGGAGAGGGGGTAGGGGGTTGTGGCTATCATAATGGGAGCGGCACGGCTTTTATTAGGATGATTGTTATGCGAGGGAATGAAACGACTGAGCAGGAAAGAAGGTTTTGATGGGTTCCTATCATCGTCTGAATATTTTGTTACTTCCTCGTCTACTATATATCTTTCTTTATCTTTCTTTGAGTAAAATGTGCACCTGCCCCCGTAGTCCCCCATAATTATATACAGTTATACACACTCTATAATTATGTATGTGCCCGTACCAGATTTATTGACTGTCTATCTGTCAATCTTATTCCTTCCGATTTCCTCCCTTTTATCCCCCTCTGTTTTTGAAACTTTAGCCTTTCTGTTTTGCATCATAACCACTACACTTTGCTCATTACAAAAAGTAGTGTACCAGTCCATTAAACAATGGTGGATTCAGGGGGGGGGGGGGCAGGGAAAAGACCTGCCCGTCCTCCACCCCTTTGAAGTAAACTGGCATACCTTCAGTAAATTACAAGAAAAGCGGTGACCTCAAATTGTCTTGTTGTGCCATATTTGTATCGGTTTTCTGGACCCGCCCCTGTCGCAATATTTAAAATAAAATCAGTCTTTTCTTTTTCTTTCTTACATTCTCCTAAAAGCCAAACTTTCCCTCAAATCCAATTTTCTTCATGAATTCATGTTTCACAGTACATAGAGCAGCAAGGGATCAGTCGCCTTCAGGGCCGATGGTCATGGTGGTTTCGTTCGGTTGGTTTTCCTAGGTGAATGTAATGTGACAAAAGTCGAGTGAGGTGAGGATGTAAAAAGCAGCGACTGTCTTCTTTTCTTTCTCTCCCCCTTTCTCAATGTTATGTTTCTTGTTCTTCTTCTTCCCATTCTCCTCTTCTTCTCCTTCTTCTTCTCCTTCTCCTTCTCCTCCTCCTTCTTCTTCTTCTCCTCTTCCTCTTCCTCCTCCTCCTCCTCCTTCTTCTTCTTTTACTTCTTTTACTTCTTCTACTTATTCTTCTGGTAACAATGACAACAAAAAAAAAATTAACTTCCTTATTTCTAGCCCGATTTTTATTGAATTTTCACTGATTTTATTTAAATCTTTTAAACTTTACATTAAGGTTTTGGTTCCTTTTAAGATCTATTGCACATGAAGCTTTATTTGCTTGACTTAGAACTACGTCAGCGACTGACTCAGCCTTCGACGTACCACAAAATAGGGATTGCCCCACAAATGTGATTGCCAAATGGACAGTACTTGCATCGTCAGTATTATTGGCTAACGCACTAATCACACTATTTACCTCCTTATAAGGTTACAACGCAATCATAATGACACCTCGTGTGCAGCAGTCTTGGGGATATTGTTTCATGACGGCTAACAACTGGTAGTTTATTTAAAAACTCACTGAATAGCTAAAGACAGCTGTGCATTCGATGAAATTGAAGTAAAATGTTATATACTGTACTTGCAAATGGTAAAGGTATTGGCCAATGTATTGTTTATCTTTCACACTACCACACCCGTGCAACAAACCATTTTAGCATAAGAAACGTTGTAAATCTAATTCTATAAGCACCTATATATTGGCGCTGTCCATATTCCAATAAAAAGATGACATACATCTGCCGTAACGAATGATTATGACCAACGTTTACAACAGCGTAGAATTTAGGAGGCTACGATCACCTCCGCACATAACGCATATTGATCGACGTGGATCTTCCCTCTTACTCAGTGTTGAATGATGTAATAGAGTATAGAATAGGAAACTACGATCATCCTCCGCACATTACGCATTTTGGTCGACGTGGATCTTCTATCGTAATCATTGTTGGATGATGTCATCAAGCTTCTTTGAAGAGATGATGTTCCTCTTGCATGCTACTCCCGAGTGATGCAATGAAATAACATATCAGGAGAAGATAACAAATGACCTAACCGAGCTACTATTCGTCAACAATTATTTTTCTTAAGCATATTACATGGCGTTTGCTCAGAAAAATTACTCTGTAAGAATGGTTTTAAAAGCATTGCAGTCAATTATAATTATGTAGCCTAATGTAGGTGTCACTGGCAAAGAACTTCATGGCCTGAGCAAAGTCCTAATTATAGAAGAGTGAGATTGGTAAATGTTCCAAGTCGTTTCGATGTAGATAATAGCCTTACCGATAGAAAATGAGAGAGGAAACTGAAGAGGAATGTGTGTGTGAGAGAGAGAGAGAGAGAGAGAGAACAGGAATAGAAGAAGAGGGGGAGGGGAAGCAAAGGGGAAATAAGAGAGAGAGAGAGAGAGAGAGAGAGAGAGAGAGAGAGAGAGAGAGAGAGGGTAATATTATGAAAAGCACCTCCTTCTTCCCATGTCCCTTAGTACTATAATCTCACCTACGGATGTAATGACGTAACGTTATCATGAATATAGATCATGACGTCACGGCGTGGATATCCGATCCTAATCTTGCCATTAATTTCCCGATTGTCCTATGAACGAAGAAATCAAAATATGGCTCCTTGCCTGATTTATCGTAAACACTTTTTCTTTCTCCAAAACATCTTGTCATTTGCATGGGTGTTAGCTATTTATATTTCAGGTCATTTTAATTAGAATCTAATTGCACAATTAAAATTAACATTATCATTAGCATGACCTTTTCTGTGTATGACGCATACTACACATATAACTCTGCCCATAGGTTATCAGTGGGGAAACTAGCCAAAACGTAATGCATATTTAATCGGGTGATTCCTTTGATAAGCAGTTATCAAAAGTAGGTAGAGACGTGACGTAGAAGACTGAGTGTCAATTCTAAATAGACTTGTAATACTAATAGATAACTTTATCTCATAGGTATTTATAGCTCTGCCTGTTGCCCACGATCTGTTTCTGAGCTTCAAAAAATATATCATTACATGACATTTTTGTTTAACTAGATTTCCCCCCTTGATTCTGTTTTGTCGCTGTAATGTATAATGTTGCTAATTAAACAGGGCCTCGAAGAAGGCCTGAACAACTATTAGTGCAAATGTGCAATCATGTGATAATTCATGAATAAGACAAACAAGTAGATAAATGAATGAATAAATGATAAAAAGATAAGTCAGTGGTTGAATAAATACATATAACAAGGTGTTTAAGCTCATCGATTAGGCTCTTTGACTTTCTTTCTTAAAAAGACTGTTTTTATAGAAACATCCAATATATTACAAAGACTTTTGAAAACCCAACTCAAGGGCAATATTTGATTTAATTTGATTTGATTTATTTATTTTTGTTTAATTTTCTTTATCTTTTGCACTTTTACAAATACATAACAAACAAAACATTGCAAATTTTACACAATCATGACAAAAGAAAATATGTAGAATAAAGTAAGACTAGCTGTAACTAATCGAACACTTGAAACAGGAGGGTTGACAAAGTAAGCAAAGCTTGATAGCATGAGTGGATACATAATAAATACAAATATTGAGGAAAAAATATTGTTAAAGGGGAAAAGAGAGAGAGAAAAAAAAAAAAAAAAAGAAGAAAAGAAATAAGGGGGTGTAAATCAAGATTTACAGTATCAATATCAATACACTTTTATACACTCAGCTAAAAAAAAAACAACAAACAAACTAAGTAAACATAATACAAAACAGAGGGTTGTCTTGGATTAAGTACAGGGAACCACTTTTATCTTAACGGATGGGGACCTGTCGGGTTGGTACTAGGGGTCCGATGGGGAAGCCTGCGAACGCTTTTGATTTTTTTAACAATTTAAAACCTTCAAGATGGCCGTCACAAGCGATAGAAATTTTAATTTCCTCCTTGAAATTCACACATCCCATATCATTTCACTTCATTAGATATCATCTCTCCTTTTCTTTTTAAGACACTTTCATAGAAATGCTTTATCCTTCTGCTCTACCATTGTCCAAAGTGTTCGTAGGCTGTGTTGTGCCAACTCATCGGCAATGTTATCTCTGTGTGTACATAATAAGAGTCATATTCTTATTTTTTTCCTTTTTTGTCTTCACTCTCTCTCCTTTTCCTCACTCGACATATCTTCTTCTTTTTTTTACCTTATTTCTTCTTCTTTTCTCTTCTTTATTCCGTTGGTCTATCTTTTCCCCTTTCTTTAGGCCGCTAGAAAAAAAAAGAGGGGGGCGGGGGATGAGCATAGCCATTTTACAATAAACGAGTTTCTGAAAGAAAATTGCGAAAATGGGGCATTTGGCCATTGAAATGTTGATGAGCATTGGGGGTATCATGTGGCTCATCGACGATCTTGGGTGGAAAGGAGACGCTTCTTGACAGTGCTTGTCAAAGTCATGCAGTCCTGAGACTACAGTTGACATCCAATGCTTGATCCTCCTCTTTGTTTCTCATTCTTAATTTTCATTTTGAACAAGAATGACTTACAGATGCACATGTTCATTAACATTTGAATAGCTACTCGTTCTATTTTGTTATCCAATTTCTCAATCAGACCTTCTAACGATTAAATGATGAAATATATCATAAAATATTTTAATGAAGGTGTATATGAACATTTTGAGAAATATAGAGCGTATATCTCATAGAAATAAAAATCTCATGTTTAGATCACGTACTACGTCATATGTTCGCAAATTTAAAAAAAGGTTTATTGACAAGGTTATGGAAAAAACCTTCTTCTCGAAAGTCTTTATAATCGTGTTTAACCCACTGACTACTGAATTCATGCATTCCCATATGTTTTAATACTGGAGTCACCCGGTTCCCGTTGGAAAGGGGTTAATATGAAATATGCACAGGGCCCTGATAGCTATCTACCTTAGATATGAAACCATAGATTATTTTATTCTAAAATAATGGTTTACTTTATAAAGAACCAATTTTTATTGAATTTTCCAGATTGCAACGTTCAGACAACTTTTGTACATGCAATAAAATACGACCGCTGTGTATGTTTTGTGCATTCTGAAGAACGTATTTATTTATCATAAATACTCGTCATAATTTTTAATTATGATTATATACATGGATCTTGATTACACAAAACTGTTGAAATATTGCTATGCATTCCATTCGATGATAATAATAATGATTAAAAGAATAATAATAATGAAGATGATGATAGTAATAATAATAATAACAATAATAATGATAATAATAATAATAACATAGTATTTGTAAGGCACCAAATGCATTTAGAACATACAAGGTAACAGGTGAATGTCACATGTTGAAATTACGTGTATTGCATTTGATGGATTCAAGGCAAACCGAAATCGTGGCTGTCCATCGCTTCTTCTAACCCTCATTCAAAACGTCTCTTTATTTATCCTTTTCACTTTTTGTTCATAAAATGTAATTTTTCCTCTATCCTCACTGTTGATGCTTTTAATTGCAACCTGCCAGTCAAACACACTATCATCATGTCCAAGGGCTATGGAAGCGTGAATCTCCTCATCAGTATTATTTTCCTACCACCCCAAAGCACATGGTGCACGCTACCAATCTTCATTATCAACGTGTACATCCCCGAAATACACTCCCATCCTTAGAAAAATATAAAAACCGCCAAAGCCGCCAAAAGGAAAAGCGTTGCGCGGGATGGCAAGGTATATCGCGTGTAGGATCAGCATTTTCGTATCGAATTTCACGCGCTGTTTTCCTTGTCCACTGTGTCAATCACACCACTATCACAACACGGACAGGCGATTTTGATCTCATTTCCCGATAGATCTACTCCGGTGACAAGCCGATCTATAGAGAAGGCACAATACCAGAGAAAGAGAGAGAGAGAGAGAGAGAGAGAGGGGGGAATTAGAAAGAAAGAGTTAATGAGAGAGAGAGAGAGAGAGAGGAAAGTGAAAAAGGAAGGGAAGAGAAATTCAGAGCGCGGGTGATGGGTAATGGGGGTTACCATGACAAAGGCTTTGCGTGAGGCGATTTTGGGCGACTTCATAGCAATAAAATGGTCTCCTATATCCACGCCTCTAGCCCAATTGTTCTTTTAGTGTAATTACACGCAATGCGCGCTCTACGTTCAATAGTAACCCTGCTCTTCCCCGCACATATGTCGTTTTTTTTTTTTGAAGATGATACTTTTGTAGATGAAAAAAGTATAGTTTGATATTTGAAGATGTGACATGATTTTCAAGCCCAATATGTCGCCTTTCTTTAGTAGCATAACAACATTAACGCCCTTGGCCTTAGCACTTAGCGAGCGAGTACCACCCTGAGAGAGAACAAACATTATGTTTGGAAGCTTTTTAAATAGTTTGAACAAAGAAAAATTTGTCATGCTTATTATTTACTTTAATCCTATGTTTGATTTAATTATCTTAATTGGTTTTGCATTATGTGAATATATTTGTAAGCCTTTGTTTTGTTTTGTTTTATTGATTTTATAATGTTCATCTTTGATATCCGATACCCGGAAGGCCTACTACACATATAATAATATTTTTTTCATTTACTATCGTCCTATATTTTGTATTAATGATATTAACACAAATCTTTCATTTCCTTTTCTCTTGTAGAAGGCCAACATTTCCTAAATGTGGAAATGGCGTATGAATAATATATTGATAATTATCTTCTTTCATAAAGTATTTTCTTTTTATGGTTGCAACATAAAATGACTGCCAACAGTTTCTCTATTTTATGTCACTGCTGTCTGCAGAGCGAGGTGAAAAGTTCAAGCAATTCCCCAATGTGGCGAATGAACTTAACAATCAATGAGAAAAAGAAAATCCCCGCAAAAGCGCGTCATAATATTGGCGAGAGTAGCGATGACTCATACAATGACATATTTTACCGTCTGTCATTTTCCACGCGCAGGCAGGCCCCCAGCGACGAGGTAAACAATAGAACGCACGGGAGCGGACGCATTTAATAGCAACGTTACCATTACAGCAAATTGCAGCATTCGGCGAGGAAACAAGTGCATTCGTCCGAAAGGGGGTATACTGACCGTGTGAACTGTTCTTGCTTTTATGGTTGGCGCGTGTTCACTTGGGTATTGCAATGTTTTAATCGCAATGTGAACGTAGCATTTTGATGGACATTATTATCTGTATTGTCACAATGGTATAGGTGCATTGTCGAAGTGCAATTTGTGTAAAGTTTTGTTTGAAGCAAGTTCGTCTCCTAAAGACTTTAAAACTTACGGAGAGAGAGAAATAGTGTGTGTGTGTGTGTGTGTGATTGCGGGTGTGTGCGTGTGTGTGTGCTTGTGTGAGCGCATGTTTGTGTAAGAGAGAGTGAGAGAGAGAGAGAGAGAGAGAGAGAGGGGGGGGGGGCGATTATTGGTAGTTTTAGATCAAACAAGAAAGTGTTATATGTGACTAATACCCCGGGATGAAAGGCGCGAGATCATTTGAGTTGTCAACAAAAAGACGAAAGAAAAAATACGGAAAATTTGATAATGGAGTTGACGGGGAAGGAAGGTTTTGATAATCAGGCCCGAAGATCTTGCTAACTTTATTTGCTTCGGTGACACAGCCCTCGTGTAAGCAAATACAATCCTGCCGAGGGACTTTGTTTGCACGCGAATGAGCATTGGCCAAGACAAGCGATAAGTGATCGAATTAGCGTAATGAATTTATATAATTTCTCACGCTTAATTGTGAAACGATGAAATTGTATGGAAGAGAGGGGTTTAAAACCTCTCTGGTCTTTTATTAGATTTATCAAATGTCTGTCAAGAAACAGCGCAAAAGGCAAAATACCTTTGTGGAGCTTCGAGGCAGTGATACATTTTATTAAGATGACGAGATTTGTAGGTGGGGCATGGTATATTCTTGAGGTGCCCAAAAGCGACAATCCTGTTGTGAAAGTGGAATAAGGTATGCGTTTAGATATTCAATATAAGAGATCATTTTTTTAGAGAAGTTGATAGGAGAAAGGATGGAAAGGTTATTAGGAATATAATTAAAAGTTGTATAGAGAAGGGAAAAAATAAATAAAAATGGGATATAAAGATCGGATAAACGATGATCAGTTGCTGGCGGGGGTGGGGGGGGGGGTAGAATAAAGATACAAAAGGATAGAGAGAGGGGGAAGGGAGGAGAGGGAGCGGGGAAATTACATATAACAACATACATAGAGAGAGAGAGGAGAAAGAGAGAGAGAGAGAGCAAGAAAAAGAATGAGGGATTGTACGAGAGTTTATGTTGGGATTAGAGAGTGGACAACAATGATTCTGAGATCATTTTTGGTTTACTCAATACAGTATTTTTTACAAAATATTCACGTTCATGGCGGGAACAATTTTATACAATGTTCGTCAAAAGCTTTAGTGAATTGTTTGTCATAATTAGTATAATTTTATGAAAATATATGAAGTTAATCAATGGCATATTTATGAAAAACAGAATTAGTGAGAAAAAAAATGGAATATTGAAATTCTATGCAGCTTAAAATAAAGTACATATTTCCATATGATTACACACACACCCAAACACGCACCTGTGCCCACACTCCATCACAAAACAGAAAAGATAAAAACAGTATGTAAAAAAGAAAAAGTCACTACTGTTTTTCGCGGCTATTGAACCTATCGTAAGTAAACATAATAAAACAGTAACATGAACGGAATAGATAAGATAAATGAGACATCAATAGTTTCCGCTCGCTACCTCGAGCGAAAGACTGGCTGATGAGTGATAGCATATCTCAGCATTAAAATCATACCTCGTCCCCGCATTATGCTAAATTGATGCGTCATCCGCAACAAAAATTGCTTTTAATTCGATCAGATGAGAACTGGAGACTTTGATTGATTGGGTTCTCGTGATTTCATAGTCCTCTTTCGGCTTTCCATAGACCGTGTTTTATTCAATACCTCTTTCCCTTTCTCTCTTTCTCTCTCGTCCTCTCTTTCTCTCTCTCTCTGTCTCTCTTTCTCTCTTAATACAGAGGAGAGGAAATCCGCAATTTAAGAGCTATATTAGGGGTTACTTATACCTAAACACGAAGGAAGTGTCAATACGTCGTTATTGTATATCCCATAGAATCTATGTTTTTATTACATAACATCTCATTGTCATGTTCATTATGTCTGAAAAATATGACGGACAAGGCTATTGTAGTTATTCTTAGGTTAGTTTTTCGAAAGTCTTTGTAATCGTTTTTTTTTTAATTTGGAGAAGAATCCACTCCAAATGATTATGGAATACAATACAAAAAATAGTAGTTTCTATTACTTTTTTTTAAAACGTGGATTCCCCTATTTTCAGCGTGGTTTTCCAAACCCAAAAGAATGGATCCCTAAAATTACTCCAGATTCCAGTCATGGATGGGTACAGGATCGTTGCAATTTCGAGGTTTCTTCCAACCCCCCGCCCCCCCTCAGCTAAGCAATATCGACATCGATAAATCTTTTTTTCTTTTTAAATATTTGAATATCTTGATAAAGCCCTCCAAGTATATACAAAATCTCACAACCTGCGCTTAACAACAGTATAACTAATTTTTCCCAAATCTACACTCTCATCTACCGAAAATTGTTCAAATTGAAGGTGGCTGCTTCGAAAATACGGAACAACATCATATTTCCACCTGAGAAATAGTCTTGCCACTTTCAAAAGTTCCCTTGAAGGCATCGTTTAACAATGTTAAATCTGAGATACACGGCCCTACGTGTTATCAGCGTCTGTGATATAGTGAAATATTGAAGCCCTTATGAAATTCAAAATGATCATGAAATGCCTCAAAAAAGCAAAAATCTTTGAGTGACAGGTTTTACCCTACTAATTTCCCCCAATATACTGTAATGTTATAAATACCGTTAGAAAAAATAAGAAATAATATTTCGATTTCCTATCATAAATACAGTACACGCCGAAAATCTCCGCAACACGATTTACACGATTCAAAATTTACACGATTCGACTGCTCGCGGGAATCGTGTAACCATTTATTTTTACACGATTCGATTTTTGCCAATGAAGCGAAATTTGAATCGTGTAAACGTGTAATCGTGTAAAATTACACGATTCCTCAATTCAGGTCGAATCGTGTAATCGTGTAATCTGCCCGCCGAAAATCTCCGCAACACGATTACACGATTCAAAATTTACACGATTCGATTGCTCGCTGGAATTGTGTTACAATTTATTTTCAGTGGTGATGGTGAGCAGGTTAAGGACGTCTAGTTCAGTAAAAGCAAGAAGTTACTTCTTGGTTGAACGAGGACAACGTGGACGATACGAGGGGATAGCGAAGATTACGCTTTCTTTCTCTTGTATATATTTTTAATTGCAGTGTCTTGTCTCTAGTTTTATTATAGAATGTTTGAAAGTTAAAAAAATCAGTCCACTTCCCGAAAAGCACTCTCGGATTTAATTCTCGGTGAGAAAAAAGAAAAAAGCGATGAACGACGAAGGAAGGGGGGAATTTTGTTATTCCTAAGTTGTAAATAAGTAAAAATGATTACAAAATGTAAAGGAGGGCTAACATAATTAAGTATGTTGTGATACTCTTACATTACAAGGCTGTACCAATTAGAATTACGGTTCACCAGCTCATTCGTTACTATGAATATCGTTATACTTTTTTTTATTCAATCATTATCCATTTTACAAACCTGGTTTGTAAAAACGCGTCATATGACGCACGAAAACCAAGGTTTGTCGACAAACCTCCTTTGTGAATTCGGGCCTTAGACTCTGATCACTTATTGCTTTTTTAGCGTTCCTCATTTTCGTAAATTACCTTTTACAACATTGCATTATTCAGCTATATGTATAAAGAGCTACGGTCAAGGCTTAAGGGCACACTTCCTGTCACATACAAAAGAAGCTTACTCTGAATGTGGCCTGCCATTGACCCTCGCCGGGTACAAAGGCCGTTGCCCTAGCTACAGGCAGAGATCCTTACATAATACCTATTGTTCAGGGGGTTCCCCTTGAACATAGGATCCCCCTGAACAATAGGTATTACATGTACGTAAGTATGTAAGCCACTGGCTACAGAGTGTAGGGAACAGTTGCAAGCCGAGAATGAATAGAATAAGTGAATGGCCAACTGTCTTTGACTTACGTTTAGCTAGCGGCACAGTGTCCCCCAACTTTTTCAAGTTCCCCCAAAGTGCCCCTTTGTATGTAGGAAAAGTACCTATTTTACTTTGACAAGTGTCCCTATTAATTTGTAAAAGTGCCCCTTCCCCTTTTCAACTCTGATAAGTGCTCCTTTTCTTTTGACACACACCCCTTTTCCTTCGACGAGTTCCTATTTTCCTTTACAATAAGTGTCCATTTTCCATTCTCATTAGTGTCCTTTTAATCTCTAGTAAGTATCCCTCTTTTTGTACGAGAAGTGCCCCTCTTCACTTTTGATAAATGCCCCCATCAACTCCGATAAATGCCCCTATTAAAATCTGATCGGTGCCCCTTTTCTTTCAACTAAAGCTTTTTTTTATCTCTCTCTCTCTCTCTCACTCTCTCTCTCTTTCTTTCAATATCTTTCCATTCCCCCATATCTTTCTCGCCTCTCTTTCCCTCATTATGTTCCCCTCTTACCTTATTAATTTGTCTCTTTTCCTCTCCGTTTCATAGCCTTCTTTTTTATCACTCTATTTCACTCTTTCTTTTCTTCCGGTCAACTTTTTAGTTTTCCCTTTTTTCTCTCTTTTTTTCTGTTTATCTTCATCGTGCCTTTCAACCCTCATTTTCCTTTTATATGTTCCCTTCTCTTCGTAGCTATCTTTTTTCCTTTACTATTTCATCTATCATGTCTTCCTGTTTCTGACGTTTTCCTACCTTGTCTCACGGATAGTATACGATACATGTTAGTGGAAAGTGCTGAGGTTTATACACGAATATAAAGTACAGTAATTAACTGATGTACACTGAAGGTAAGTTGTGTATAAAGCAAGAGTGGTGTAAGCAGGATAAGATTTAACGATTGTTGCAGCTTGTCGCATCGTTCTACCAATGCCCTTATAACCCTAATAACTATTTACACGATTACACGATTCAGAGCGACATTCTTCAATCGTGTAAATTTACACGATTACACAGTTACACGATTGTTACATCTGGTCGAATCATCCGACCAATGCACTTAACTATTTACACGATTACACGATTCAGAGCGACATTCTTCAATCGTGTAAATTTACACGATTACACAGTTACACGATTCAGGTGAATCGTGTAAACTGTGTAATCCTAAAAATAAATCATGTAATCGTGTTGCGGAGATTTTCGGCGTGTACTGTATCTTGATAATCATATTGGTGATCAGCTTGTAAAAGTCATGGCATTCCTGACTGACCTAAAGGTTTGTAATTATGATTGCAGCATGAGCTAAATCCAGGATTTTGTTTCCGAATCTGAGGCAATGTTACCGAGTCACTTTAGGCGTACTTCTTTTCTCAGTGCTTTTACTTTTTATGAGTTTATGTATGTTATCTTTTTCTTCATAATCATTATGTGGTTTTGTTAGCGTTATAGTACTTTTTTTTGTTATTAGCTCTTCGAATATTCGATACTATTGTTAATATTATCACCGCTGATTTTACTTTGATGTCGAACGTAAATTTAAACAAAAAATCGCTCCAAATATTATCTTTTTAAGCACAGCTTGTCAACATACTGGTTACCCCCCCCCCCCACCTTCCCTCGAGTTCTATTATACTTTCCTATTTTTTTAGGACTTGAAGACGCCCTCCTAAAATAAAGCTCTAAATGCCTTTGCATCGCCTGTCATCATTGATGGTGTTTGAAAATGAGGGGGGGGGGGGTTGGAATATTAACTAATTACATCAAGCAGCCCCAGATTTGGGAACGAAATCTCATTCCTTTCCATCCGGTTGACAACTTTGAGGCTTAACTCGTAATATTTACGACAGCTGTACGTGCCTAAAGTTTAAAGATGCTCACCTTCTCGATGGTATCTGAGAGGAAGGTGATGTGACTCACCCTTCCGAGTGACATCATTAAGTACAAGCGGTCAGTTGGCCGAAAAAAAAACAACCGATTTTCACCTCAATTTGACCTTTACCTGCGATAAAAGTACATTACCTAAGTTTAACATAATAAGGTCACCCAAACTCTCCCTCCCCAATAAACAGAACACTAAAAAGTAACCTCTTTTGGGAATGTATTTTAAGTGATTTTAAAGTATAGTGCCTTTTGAACTAGATTTAAACGTTATCGACACGTGCCTTCATTTAAACAAAAAAAGGTACTCCTGTTCACGTTTTCATCTAACCTAAACACCACCAGTTTATCACGCGACTGGAGTAACGTGATTCCACTTACCTCTGTAAATCAAGTGTTTATGACCAAATAACTACTTGACCAAGCAACGAGTTTTTTGTCCGTTAACCGATGGTGGCGATAAATACGTAATTATTTTGTCTTGTAAGCACCTTAATCGATTGGTTTCACAGGTTATCCAAGGTTGATGGTAATAATCACGTTACTTACACCGGCTAATCGTCTTATTGTTCTGTCCGTGAATCTCTGGTTATATAAATTAGTAATTCGGAGGTGTCTTACACACCTCTTTAAATGGTTTCAAAGTTACCATAAATTTCTTGGTTATGATCGCGTGGCTCAAGCTGATTACCAATCTAAGCTGTGAATCCGTGATATGTAGGTGTGAAAAATTTGTAATTATTAGGTGTCTTAAAACACCTATTTAAATGGTAGTCAAAGTTGCCAGCAGTTCCGCGGTGATGATCTCGTGACTCAAACGGAATATTAATCTAAGCTGGGCATACATGACTTTTAGGTGTGAAAAATTAGTCATGATTAGGTGCCTTAAAGTACCTATTTAAATGGTAGTCAAAGTTGCCATAAGTTCCGCGGTGATGATCTCGTGACCCAAACGGAATATTTATATAAGCTGGGCATACGTGACTTTTAGGTGTGAATAATTAGTCATGATTAGGGGTCTTAAAACACCTATTTAAATGGTAGTCAACGTTGCCAGCAGTTCCGCGGTGATGATCTCGTGACTCAAACGGAATATTAATCTAAGCTGGGCATACCTGACTTTTAGGTGTGAATAATTAGTCATGATTAGGTGTCTTAAAACACCTATTTAAATGGTAGTCAACTTTGCCAGCAGTTCCGCGGTGATGCTCTCGTGACTCAAACGGATTATTTATATAAGCTGGGTATTCTGTGTTTTCCAGGTGTGAAAATGAGTTATTCTTGGGTGTCTTGATGGTTTCACAGTTCCCATTTAAGTTCCGTGGTGATAATACCGTGACTGTTGGCATATGTCTATGTTCACCAGTTGATAACTGCCTGTTGGCATATTTTCATTGCACCAGTTGCTAACTGGAGTGTGCATATTTCCAGTTGCACCGGTTGATGACTGAGTGTCGGCATATTTCGAGTTGAACCAGCTGACACCAATTAATTTGCATATTGAATGTGGGGTGCGTGCAGATCTATGTTTTTAAACAATTTATCTGAATTTACAGCATATTTCTTAATTACTGATGATTTAGTTATATGCAATTCATTTCGAAAATACTACAAATATAAATTACCAGTTATTAGGACATTTCGCTACTTCGTATAAATTAAATTTAGTTAAACATGAATAAGGGAAACATTAACTATGAACTAAAATAATTTCAATAAAGTACAAGTATACGAAATTTGTTCGATTAATTCAATTATGTAAGTCTACTTATTACCAATGCCTTTACATTGGAAATACAGACGTACCAGTATTGAAGTATTGTTGCTGTTCAACTGGTTGGAAGTTAACCAAATGGTTCTAATGACTCAGCTAGACCAGTTGAATTATAACTGGCCTGGATCAACTGGATCATTTAGCCCATTTCAATTTCCAGGGTTACCAGTTGGCATTAAATGGTTCATCAACTGGACCAGTTGACACTAGCTTTCTCTTCTGGGATGTTTGCACCCCCCCCCCCTCCCCCAGCCCCCTCTAACCCCAAACTGCTTCCGGCGCGCCTGGACGTAATTATGGAAGATCCAAGACACGATGTTCAGAAACGGGATGATTGTTATTATTTTGGTTCATTTATTGTAACATTTGCGTAATTATTGGGTTGAACGCGGGTTACAGTAACATACTTCCTCTTCGACGTAAATTTCACGTGAATGAAGAACATGATTCATCACAAGTCAGCCTCGTAATATTCACGTGAATTTCACGCAGATATTTTGACTAAAACTACTAACGCTTCACGTGTTTCTGTGACGCGATAATTTCGTTTATGAAGATGTAATTTCATAACCAAACAAACACGGGAGTATTAGGTTTACAAACCATGGTCTCCAAGGTAGGGGTAATCACGTTATTATAATGGTGATATTGCAGTGACAATTGCGTGATTTAGTGTACGTGTGTTTTAAGTTACCTAGTGCAATAAACGTATTAACACATTTACGTAAATGTCAGGTGTTTGAAGAACGTAACTCTCCTCAAGTCGATACCTTGATATTGACGTGATTTTCACGTGATTTTGTTTTTGGGTCTCCACCAAAGAAGCTCATTATAAAAAAGATTGTAATAACAAAACTGAAAGAAATAAAGTTCAAAGAGAGTACAAAAGTCATCAGGTTCCTGATGATAATTGATGCGTAGTATCAAAATAATTTGGTTTATCTTCGAGTGGATATAAAACTTCAATTGAAAGATGTTAATGATTTGTATCCAATCAAAGGAAATATTTTTGAATATGTCAATATCCGAAAGATTTAGAGGACAACGCATTATTATTAAGGAACGAGACCCTACGCCATGCAACGTTAATATTTTTTGATAACTTCGTGTCACCTTCATAATATTTTAGAAGCAAAATTAACGAAGTATGATCATTATGGACCAGTACACATGTACATTATTATGTCTTCATGTAACAACTACATGTATAATCATTATAATGGTAATGTTATAACCACTCAGATTCCCCCTTTTAAGGTTTAATGATCGACTGTAAATTAAGGGATTAATCATGATGATAACAATTACGACAATAATGACAACTTTATATGGTAGAATGGGAAAAATCGTGAGCCTCCATTCGGAATCTCTAACAATTACTTGTGCAATTTGTTAGAAGTTTCTTTGAAGCGTTTGAATCATAAACGTTTCTTTCATATGCTAATTATGTTTATCGCTGCTGTAAAGTAGCCGTCAACTAAACTTGATAGGAGTCCGATAGTCTGTTTTTAACGATGATTGACGGTTGTTCTTACCTGACTGATAAGAAAGCATGTGTATGCTCGTAAGTAAACAACTAAGGGACCGAGAGCTTTCAGTTCTCTCCGAGGAACTTGGAAATGAGGATTAATGCCTTACCAAAGGGCACCCGCGCACTGACTTGGTCTCGAACCAGGGACCTCCTAATTACCGGACCACTGCGTTATACGAATGAGCCATTGCGCCTCCTCATAGAGAAATATTTATTATTAAACGATATACCATTATTAGTACTTTAAAGCTGAATATACTTTAAACTAAAGGATTTATTTTATCAGAACTTGTATACACGCAAGTAAAATGAAAACGCCATAAATAACATGAATCCAACTCGTCAAAAAATGACCGCACTTGTTTACCTCAAGTTTCATCTCGTCACAAGGAAGACCGAGATAGCATTTATTTTGTTCAGGGATGAACTTATTCAAGTCGTTTTCTTCGTGTAAGTTTAAAAAGTGACCTGGAGCGAACTTCATGATTCATCGAATTAAATCATTTGGAAATTTAGCTGGGAGCACGACACTGAAAATATTTATGTTCAACAATCTACTCCATGACCTAGGGCGGGATGACCTGGAAATTCATGAATAAATGTAAAGATAAATCATCGGTAGACTTACCTGCAATATATAATTGCTTATCGGTTAAAAGAGAGAGAGAGAGAGAGAGAGAGAGAGAGAACAAAAAAGGGATGAAGAATCAAAATAGGAGATGAGACGAAAATAAAGAAGAAAATCATGGTGAAGGAACGATACAAAAGAAGCCAGATAACTAGTAAGAAGACAAGAACGATGGAGTGAGATAGAAATTAAAGTACAAAATGTAGGAAAGATAGTACTAGAAAGGAAACTATACTGATGACATTGAAAATTAGATTATAAACAGTAACAAGAACTAAAAGTACATAACAAGAAAACGTATAATAATAAAAGAGAACTCTGGGAAGAAGGAATCATATATTTTGTATGGAATAAAAAGAACACCCGTAGTATTGTTTGCATATTGTATGCTGTTCTGTATTATTCATTTATTGTATTTGGAAAAATGCAGAAATCAAATCAAAATCTAATACTAAATGCGGGTAAGCTGAGGGAAGTTTTTGTACAATGCCACTCTCACATGTTGCTTCAAAGACCGCACCCTTCCCTGTGACGCAGCCCTGCGTCAGCATAATGACGCCTCGTGTGCAACGCGCAGTACAAAAGCGCCGTCTTTATCTTCGAGGCCATTCAAGGGTCCCTCACCCGCCGTAGCTCCTGGGATGAACGCCCTTGACACGGCGCTCAGTGATTCACGAACTCCCCAAACATCGATCTCATAGCCTTGAGATAAAAATGATTTGAGAGATTCATCGATGCCTCGATCCAGCCCCTCGAGTGAAATAAATTTATAGTTCAACCGTGAAATGACGAGCTCAGTCAGGCAGGAGGGCGGGATTCCCAATTTTCTTTCATGCCTTGGTCAGATCAGGGAGATTTACAAACCCGCATTCTCCGGTCATGTTTTTGCTTAAAAGCCTAGCTGTAGATGCAACGTACTAGGCGAGTTGCAAATTTACGTCGACGTAAACATACCGTTTACGTAGCTGTATAGAGCCACAAAAATAGTCACTTTATAGTATCCGCCACGTTAGGCCACGCAATTCCCACGTAACTTCCACGCATTACCACATAGAGGCACGTAAAAACAAGCGAACATCATGTATGGACAGACACGTAAAAATGAGCCGACACCACGTATAGACAGACACGTAAAAACAAACCAACACCATGTACAGCCATGTTCCCCTAAATGCAAAAGACAGCTGATTTTATGTAATTAAATGATCATTTGACATTTCTAATAGCCTTACATTATAGGCGCCACGTAGAAACTGTACCTGACGCTTAAATGTCGTCATTACTATGGAATAGTCACGTCTCATTCCTTATCACAAAAACAAAAATCTCTTTTCATGGCGTTTACGGCTAGAATTTACATGGAAGTGTGACCGGAGCATTACTCTGGTGTTGTGAGAGGATGGGAAAAAGGAAAAAAAGGTGGATTAGCGAGAGAAGGCAAAATCTATATTACTTCACGCTTCAGCGAGCTGGAATGATCGAACGCGGATAAGGTATGCTCGGGCATCGAACTCGTCACGTGACTTTGAACTAGGTCAGATGATAGTCATGAACAGGAATAATGATGTAATAATAATGCCTATTGATAAAGAGTTCTGATATCCTAATGAATGTCTATACGCCTTGATGGGAAGTTTTTGTCCCCTGGTTGCCCAATGGATATATTGATTGCTACTTGTAGGCTCTACAGTATCCCGGGGGCCTTTCACGTAAGAAAATCATATTTCACAAAACCAAATATCAATCGCATTATCGCAAACTAACTTTCGGGATATCAGAGCCTTATCTACCATTTTCATTTGTGTTTGACCGCCATACAGATTCCATAAGTCACATGGGTATTACATTTCATGTGTTTGAAATTTTCAATGGCATTTATTAAGAAAGCGCTGTTTAGACCTCGTAACTTCCACATAGATATATGCAGAGAACGGTACCAAACTGCGAATATTCGTTGTTGACGACTTCTAATGTTTTAAAACTGTATGTTTTGTTACCCTTTTTTGCTGTATCTGAAACAGTTCGTATTTTCACCCGTTACTGGTGGTACTTCTCAATCTATTCCATTGCTATTACTTCTACCATTATAACTGTATCATCGATATTACTATAAGTATATTACCTGTTGTATCTAATACATCATAGAGTTTGATCTTTACACTACTTTTACGTCTACTGCTGATTTAAATACTGTTAGTTAAATATAACTACTACCACTTTACCTACAATTACTACTACGACTTCTGTTTCTACTACTGCTAATAATACTACCAATTTTACTACTACCACTACTATAACGACTACTACTGTTATTATTACTACTATTGTTATTATTACTACTATTACTACTACTACTACTACTACTACTACTACTACTACTACTACTACTACTACTACTACTTCTACTACTTCTACTACTACTACTACTACTACTACTACTACTACTACTACTATTACTACTACTACTACTACTACTACTACTACTACTACTACTACTTCTACTACTTCTACTACTACTACTACTACTACTACTACTATTACTACTAATAATACTACTACTTTTACTACTACTTCTACTACTACTACTACTACTACTACTACTACTACTACTACTACTACTACTACTACTATTACTACTACTACTACTACTACTACTACTACTACTACTACTTCTACTACTTCTACTACTACTACTACTACTACTACTACTACTACTATTACTACTAATAATACTACTACTTTTACTACTACTTCTACTACTACTACTACTACTACTACTACTACTACTACTACTACTACTGCTACTACTACTACTACTACTGCTGCTAATATGACTATCAATTGTACAACTACTACTACTACTACTATTACTACTATTACTGCCGGTATTATTACTAAAACTGCTACTGCTGTTGCTTCTACTTTTTTGGTACTGCTCACTGGCGTACCTATGGGGGGGGCAGGGGGGGGCAGAGTGCCCCCCCTGACGGGCTCCAGGGGAAAAAAAGAAAAAGGGGAAAGAAAAGAAAAAAAGGAAAGGAAAGAAAAAGAAAAAAAGAAAAGGGAAGAAAAAAAGGAAAGAAAGAGAAAAAAGGAAAAAAAGGAAAAGGAAAGAAAAAAGGAAGAAGAAGAGAAAAGGAAGAAAAAGGGAAAAGAAAAGGAAAGGAAAAAAATGGGGAAATTAAAAAAAAAAAAACCATGGCCGTACGCACCAGGGGGGGGGGGCAGTTGACCCCAGATATTTTGAAAACGTACAGTTTTTTTCCTGAAAATGTTGTGTAGGCCTATACCAAATCCTTCAATTCTACTTTTGAAAATGCAAAAGTACCCTCATGACCAGTTCGGTCGCTCGAACTCCCTTCACTCCTTTTGCTTTTGAGATTCTTCGAAAACTTTTAACGCATCTTTCCCCCTCCCCCACCAGAAAAATATTCCGCATACGGCCCTAAAAAATTTAGACAAATGAAAATAGGAAAATATAAGTGATATAACAAATTCGAAACTCTTCGCTGGCGCGAACTGCTTGCTAGCCTATTTTGTATTAAATGTTTTCACTTGCTCGTCCCCCTGAAAAAAGAAAAGGATTAGCATTGCCTAGAATACAATTGTGCCTGCCCCGACGGGCCCCGACCTGCAACCATGGCAACAATAACACACAGTGTATGGACCAAATGTTACTAAAAGAGAGTAATTCATTTTTCTCGCTCGCTACACTTGCTCGCGAATAAAATGAATAGATATTGCTTTGGAAAAAAATTGTGCCCACCCTTGACCTGCAACAATATCATTAAAAATGGAAGAGTTTTTACGCCCTCTCGCCAAAAAGGAATTGAATCGCGTTAAACGCGATTGCGTCCATTCTGACCTGCACCAATAAAAACTAGTTTATTTATTAATTTCTATTAAAAGAGAATTTTTTTTTTTGCTTGCTCGCTATGCTCGCTCGCCAAAATGGAATTGACACCGCTAACGTGCCCGCCCCAACCTGCAACAACCAGTTAATAATTATGTACCAAACGTTATTCAAAGAAGTTTTGGTGTGCTCGTGCTCGCCAAAACGGAATTAACATCACCTTAGACATGATTGTGTAAGCCCTGCCCTGCAACAAAAAAAATCTGAAATTTATGAACCAATTATCATTACAAAAATTTTGCTCGCTCGCTACGCTCGCTCGCCAAAATAGAAATAACACCGCTTTTAATAATCACGTCCCTGACATGGAACAATGAACCCAAGTTTATGTACCATATTTTCCCTATAAAAGAGAAATGATTTTTTTTGCTCGCTCGCCAAAATAGAAATAACACCGCTTTTAATAATCACGTCCCTCACAAGGAACAATGAACCCAAGTTTATGTACCATATTTTCCCTATAAAAGAGAAGTGATTTTTTTGCTCGCTCGCTACGCTCGCTCGCCAAAATAGATATAACACCGCTTTTAATAATCACGTCCCTGACATGGAACAATGAACCCAAGTTTATGTACCATATTTTCCCTACAAAAGAGAAGTGATTTTTTTTGCTCGCTCGCTACGCTCGCTCGCCAAAATAGATATAACACCGCTTTTAATAATCACGTCCCCGACATGGAACAATGAACCCAAGTTTATGTACCATATTTTCCCTACAAAAGAGAAGTGATTTTTTTTGCTCGCTCGCTTGCAACAATACCAGTTTATATACCAAACTTTACTTAAAGATTTTTTTTTGCTCGCTCGCTCGCCAGAAGTGAAAATTAGCATCGCCTTTTTTGTTTGTTTCGGTCGCTTGCCCCCCCTGACGGAGTACCCCAGGTACGCCACTGGTACTGCTGCAGGTACTACTACTACTACAACTACTTCTACTACTACTTCTACTACTTCTACTACTACTACTACTACTACTACAACTATAACTTTAAAAACATGGCTAGAATAAGGTTCAAATCATTGATCATTACTGCTACTGTGAAAATACACTTTTGTGTAATTATTTTCTTTAAAATAATTCTATTTCTAGGACGCTGACGGCAAATCCAGACCCAAAGAAAAAACCCTACCATTTTGAATGGATTGAGATTCTTCTTAAAAAGATTCACACAGTTGGGACAAATCCGGGTGATTGAGGTAATTGATGATAGCCTTTTAGGATATCTCGAACAAGGTCGTATTGCGGTCACACTAGGAAAGACAGATCACGCAATATTGGAGCATGGGTATCAATCTTGGCTAATGTCGCCGGAGATATTACCCTACCGATAGAAAATGAGTCCCCTTTCCTAGGCAGGTGAGAAAAAGCCATATGCGCATTAAAAATGCATAAAAAGATAACTTTGATGATTTTCAAATTGGTGATATTTTTGTCTCCAAAGTTTTGAAGTCTAAATCATTTTTTTTTTAGAGACATCTGGCTAGAATATTCACTTTGCAGCCGAACTCTTAATTTTGAATGACAGTGACTATAAATATTCATCACGAGAGTGTGGGTTGTGAAATTCAACCAATTCTCTTAGATTAAAAAACTTGTCACTTTTGAAAATCATAAAGAAAAGGAGAAAGAATTTGTGACGGTGCCTCAAAAGCCTACCCAAAAGAAAAACATTAAACTACATGCATCAATACACTGTTGCCCTAAAAAAGTCATAGAGATTGATCAATATATCTCTGGGAAGATGTCAGCTCTTTCTATCATAAATAAATAATATTGGTACAATCATTTCATGAAAAGTGGTAGAAAAAAATCATTCTAAATTTATAGAGAAAGGTGTAGAGATTCGATCAAGCAATTTCGAAATTAGAGAGAGACCAACCTCAAGAATCTTTATGAAAAGGTGCGTTACATATAATGATAAATTGGAATATTTGTATTTCAGCTTTCAATCACTCGATTTTCTTCTGAAGGGTTTGACAGATATGACATTTCCGTGATATTGCCATAAGCTATGTTCGAATGTGTATACTGGAGAAAGGGAAGGGCGGATGAGGGTAAGAAAACATGCCAGAAAGAGGAAACTGAGAGGGACTAGATAAACGAGCCCGCAGCCTCCCCGATAACACGCGATTAATGAAGAACGACTGATTGGTGTCAACATTTTTTGATGAGTCATTCTCCGCTCTACCACTCCTCCTCGTCTCTGTCTCTACCTTATTCTCACTATCTCCTCTACCCCTATCTATCACTCTCTTTCTCCCTTTCTTCACCTCTACCCCTCTCCCTCTATCACCACATCTCTCCATGTTTCCTCCACTCATGCTATTCCCTCTCTTTATCTCCATTTCCCATTCTTTCTTCACCTCATTCTTTCCACCTCTCTCTCAATAACCATGATACCTCTATAACAAACCATCACCCTATATATCCCTGTCGCTATACTCCACCCCATCTCTCTCTCTCTTTATATAATCTCTCTCTTATGTATATAAATATCTCTTTAATATCCCATCTCTATTTCTCATATCTATCTAAATATCTTTTATCCCATCTCTCTTTCTCTTTCTATCTATCTATCTATCTTTTTTTTTATGTCGTGGTATTTATATTCAATTTAATTGTCATTGCCAATTTATGTTTATATAATATTCAAACCTTTCTAAATCTGAACCCCCTCTCTCTCTCCCTCCTCTCTCTCTCTTCCCCCTTTCTCTCTTTCTCCTCCTCTCTCTACATCTCTGACATAATCAAAGATAATCCCTTCTTATTATTGTAATATGTTTTCTTCATTGTTTCTCTCCGATATTCTTAGGCTTCTCTCTCTTTCTGTTGTGTTATTTTGTAAATAGGAGATGGGAGGAGTCGTGACATGGTGGTTCATTCACCTGACTCTCAAAGGTTGAAGATTCAAATCATAGCATTGCACTCACCCTTTGGCAAGACATTAATTCCCATTGGCTACTTTCCACCCAGTTCGAAGTTGGTACACATCCATTGATTATGTAATAATTATTCCAGGGTACCCATGAAGGACTGACATTTCAAGAGGAATTAGAATTAATGGTACAAAAATAGAGTTTAAAAAAAGTCTAGCCCAACGTAAAATTAATAACAGTTTAAGCATGTTTTTATGTAAAGTCAAATGAAAATGATGAGATCGAATAAATAAGGTAGAACAAACAATAATACTGATAGAAATGAATTTCATACTTAAGTTGCCTCCGTTTGCCAAATGTAACAACAACGTTTGTATGATTGAATTATTCGTCATCATACCAGGGTATCCAAATATTACATTTCCCCCGTTCCCTTTTCGCCTCCTAATAAGAGCAAAACCAGTTCTCCTCTTGAAAGTATTCTTTTATCAAGGTCACAGTCTCTTGTTCAGAGAGGTGATTTCACTTTGACCAGAGTCAAATGGGATGATTCATATTATAAATTCTCTTGTTTTCTTTATTTGAACGTTTCGCCCGCTTCTTTAAAAAATAATTGCTGAGCGAAAAATCTTCACCGCAAAGTGAACTTGGTAGTGTTGACTAGTCTTCACCAGGGAGACATTTTTTTTCAAAATGAAATTTAAATATATGGCGGAGAAGAGTCACTATTGATAACAAAGCAATACAAGTAAACCAAAAAGCGATGAAATTACATAAAATAACTTACAAATCTAAATAACATAATCCTTAACTTTAATCAACGAAAACCTTTAGGAAAAACTCCCATTTGGGGGTTAAAGCACTATTAAAGACTAGCCAGTCCATTGACTCCATCTCCATAATGGTGCTATGAAAATATCATTGTTTATTTTTTATGAATTTCAATCAAAATCATAATCGAGAGAAATTGTTTTCTTAAGCAGAATTAAGCAATATCCAAAGATTAATTTTATACAACGAATGAAAACCTACATTTTAAATATAATTTTGTTTCTATTTCTAGGGGCTAATTACTCACATACTCGAAACCCCACAAAAAAACAAAAACAAAACAAACACAAGCACACAATCAATCAAACAAACAAAACGAGAAAGAAAAAATAGAAAACTTCTTTCTAAGCATCCCTTTTACAAAGAACATACAACATTGCCATCCCTGGTAATTTTCAAAGTATAATCAATCGGAATTTCTTTTTTTAATGTGGTCTGAAGAACTAGACTAGATGGGGTGCGAGGGGTAGATGACTAACCTCTTTTTTCTTCCAATAGGACATAGGACTGGACAGACGGACAGCGAGATATCAATCTATGACGCATCATAAATGTTTGTCATCCACTCACTTCCAACCCCCCATTTGCATTTTTAATAGATTTTCATAAGTCGATACTCCCCCTCTCCAATAGGCCGCGTACCGTCACGGATAAAGAGCATCCGTTATTAAAGGTTTATCTCTCTTTTTGTGTGGAGAACACTTTAATGTTAACGTGTAATGAAAAACAGATGTTAGTTGATTGACATATACTTTTATAACACATTCTTTGGTAGTCGAGTAAAAGCGAACAACCTGTATACTCCAAATGTGTCACCATGCTGTTATGTAGTAAATATCGGGGAAATGAAAAGAGAAGGGGTGGGTTTAATACAGATCCGTAGATCACAATCAATATCTTATTTTTATTTTGTTGAAATTAGCTTTTTTTTAGAACAGGCTAAAACAAAACTAATATTAAGGGAGAAAGGGAACAAAATATGAATATCCGATATTGTTGAGAGAGAAACTGAAAGAGAGAGGTCCATATTAGATATACGTGTAACTGCTGTTTTACTCATACTGAAAATTTGAAAAGAAAAGTTGATTATTTTCATAGATTAGACAGTTTAACCTGTCCTAGTGATAAAATAGTAAAGAATTATAGGGTACCTTAGAAATGCATGAATTTTCGCTAAGTAACTTTTATTCACTTAAAGCAGGGTGAATAAAAGATGAGTACAAAACATTAAAAAACACGGTGATATCAACAAGTTTTTAATCAAAGAAAAAAAATACAAAACAGTTGTGATACTTCATCTTGCAGAAGTGATCCAAAAATGCCTACATAAAAAGGTGGTAGAAAAAAGTGAAAATTTAAATCTTGCAGATAAACTGAAAAAAGGAAGTGAATGGGAGGAGTGAGAGAAAGAGAGATAAATATATATGAACCTTTCCAACTTCTATATATATATATATATACATATACATGTATATAAATAGGGAGAGAGAGGGAGAGAAAGAGAGAGTGTGAGAGGGTGTGGAGAGGGTGGAGGCAAAGATAGAGAGGCAGAGAGAGATAGAGGGGGGGGGGGGTGGGAGGGGGAATGAGAAAAAATATGAAGACCAGGTGTATGGCCAGATGGATGACTAAGTCTTCTCTTCTTCCAGTTGAACAAAAGCCTGGACGAACGAACTACCAGCTATCAAGATATGACGCACCACACAATGTTTGTCATACACTCATACCTGATTCTGATTTGCATACTTTATATATATATATCATAAACTATGTAGGCTATATCCACGAGGTATATATTCATATCAAAATGTGTCTTGTTTCGGTTTTGTCTTATTCATTACTTAATTAATTTACACAGATTCGTGTTCAAGCTTTTAGATTCATCATAAATTGAAATTTCAAATACATTGAGTGGAAGCTGTTTTTAAAGATTGACACGAATGATTTTGTGTGCATTATGAGGATGAAGAAGCATAAAAATCACTACTCTCGTGGAATTTTATACCTGTTCATAAAATATGCTCACTTTAAGATAAAAACTGAAGCAGACAGAGCACACTTCTAGAGAAGACTTGTTCCTATACACATGGGAATTTAAAAAAAAAGGTCACAGGTCACATTCATTTTGACCGTGATAAAACTTAATATTCGTCCAGAGGCCACAACCCCCTCCCGTAATATGACCATATGTCCGTACGACCTATCATTGCAGTGCTCCCTTGCGTAAACTGCACAAGAAGCTGCTTGTGTGAGAGTTAAAATACCAAAAAGAATCGACCAATCATTAATTCCTAGTTACCAGTTAATCCGTTATCTTTTTCTTGTGCCATGTTTCATTGTCACTATTTTCTCATTGTGTTTTTGTAAGGTTGGCCTCCAAAAAATTCTTACAACCAAATTGGGCCTCGAGTTAAACAACAAAAAAGGTTGAGAAGTGCTGCTCTAGTGAATCTCATAAGATTATATCAGATCACAGGGGATTGATATCATAAGATAAATTGACTCGAAGGTGCACTAATTGTATTCCATGTAAGAATGATTGCTGTCGTAAATCCTATAAGATATATCAACTCAAAGGGACATTGATTATATTCCATGTAAGAATAATTGATGATGAATACAGAAATAGAAAGCTTCCTCGTTCACCCTTCCACGTCGCCACACCCCTCTTCGCTTCAACCAGCCATGGCCCACGGGCCGGTCGCCGGTGACTCAGGCATGGGCAAGCCTAGATATAGCCGGACATGCGAGTCATAGCTTACCACGAAAAACATAGGTATACACTACATTGGTTGATCATAAATGCGGTTTTCCAATTTGTTTGTACCAACTAAATTTAGTGGGTACAAACAAATTGGGAAACCGCATTTATGATTAAGTTAGCATTAAATGCTAACTTAGTAAAGGACACTACACTACAAACAAACACATTTTCGTTCAACTTGAAACAATCTGACTAAAGTTTAAAAACACGTAAAGAAGAGGGATTTTGGGAGAAATAATTTACGGATTATTATCTGACTGGGTAAAAGATAAATAATATTTAAATAATTTAATGTGATATACCTCAATCTTATGTTGTAAATATCAAATGGTTAGAATCACACTTTTGTTCAACTACGTTGATATTTTTGGTAAGCAGTGTTTTATATTCATTTTTAGATACTACCTTTACTACATTTATATATATATATTTTTTTGAACAAGCATGCATATTTCTTACATTATTATAAAAACAAAAGTCATTGCTCATGAACAGAAAAACGGGAAACATTTCATTTCGACATGAGATGTCACCTTTGTAATGAAAGATATTCTGTTAACTAAGCTCAGACATGTAAATTATACCATTCACCATCCAATAAAATTGTAATATCAAACAAAGTAACCATATCAAAAAGCATGGAAACAAATTAAAAGAGAATGATTTTAAAGATGAGTATTGTTTTTTGTACATGGCCAACGGATTTCAAGTTTTATTTAAATCATACTCCTAATCAAAAGTAAATTGAGTATAGTCGGTAAAGTAATAAATAACGTGAACAATGTCATATAATGTAAAACAGGAGTTCGTTTCCTCTTGTAAGAAATCACTTAATGTAGGGTGGGCATAAGCCCATCGGTGACTCAATATGGAACTCCTTAGGTTGTACAATTGTCATCCTAGCCATTGGAATCATCACATATGCGTCATTGGTAATACCACCCGATTCCCAGGTGTGACACGCCCATGTTATCAACCTACATCATGGTCCTAAAATGTGAAATCACTGATAGTTTCATACATGACACCAGGTGATTCCGTATTCCTGCAATATGGATCCTGCCAAGAACAACAAGAGGACGTAGAGGTAAACATAAGGTGCTACGCCCATGATATTAAGATACGCTTTACCGTTATCATAAGATATGAACTCACTGATTGGTTGGTTCATGTGACCACGTGATGAATATGTGAGCCATGCTAATTTTCTTTAACGAACCTGTACCAATGTTCAGAATTTGATAAGATACGACATCTCTGATTGGTTGATACACGGAATCACATGGTTCCTAGGTGCGTCATCTTTATATTCTTATCACTATCGTGTATCATCGGCCTAAGATGTGAAGTCATTGATTGGTTGATTCTTGACATCACGTGGTTTCCTAAGTGCGACAAGCCTTTTTCTTGTACGAGTCTGTACCATGGTAAATGGAGTCACCAACGAAATATATATTGAGATTACATGTTTCCTGCTCCACCACGCCCACTTTCCATTACCAACCTTTGTCGATTCGTCATTACGTTATCAGAAGAAAGAAAGGAACACACACTTTTCATATTTATTTCAAAATATTGATGCATATGATATCGACTAAACCTACATAATCAATATGACAATGAAGAATATTGAAAAGATGAACATCACTGGTTATAGGCCTATTAGTGTCCAAATTTTTACCATTTTCTAATGGTATTCCAGAAATTTAATGATTGAGTCTTCTTTTATGTGGATTTTTTTCACATGCTGATGATTTGAGACTGAAGTAAGGGAAACTGGGAAGTATGAAATATAAGAAGGTGATGGATATGAAATAAGAAAGAAAGGGAGAGATATATAATGAGATAAAAAGCGAGAAAAAGTAAAAACATAGAGACGGAGAAATAGGAAAAATAAAGGGAGAGAAAAAAAATATAAAAGTGGACAAAAACGAGAGAGAAATTAAAAGCAAGAAAGATGAATAGAAATAAAAAGAGATGGAAACCCACAGAAAGAGGGAGACAGAACAAATATGTCGATAAAGAAACAGAAAATAAGAAAATGAGAGCATATATGAAATAATAACGAGGAAGAACATAGAACGTGAAACAAGAGAAAAGCTTATTTTAAAGGATGAGACAATATACCAGTAGCTATCGGACGATATCGATCTAAAGAAGATATGAACCTACACATTGTATTACTTTGGTGGTCATACCTGTCATCACGTGATTGAAAACATGCCACGCCCACCAAATACGTTTGGTTTGATCCCCATCTGACATACCAAGGTCTTCATTAATATTATTAACGGAAAACATCTCTAATTATCAGGCTTTTCTGAGGCAGAGTTCCATCGAGTTGATGATTAACTTGGTTAGGCGTAGTCATCGGTATTACCCTTTTTTATGTTTTACCGTCTTGAGCATGCAATGACACATTAGTGATTTAAAATTTATAGGTCTGTATATATAAATTTTCTAAAAAGTAGCTTGCATTGAAACTCATTATTTCCTAAAGAAGAATACAAGGGATGATTCAAAACCAATAACTATGTATTTTGAAATGAATATGTTTAAACTTTTGGGGTAGAATAAGGTAGAGTTATCTCCCCCCCTCTCCCCTAATCGTTGTTGTCCCCCCTTCCCCATTTATTTAAAAAAAAAAAATCTTGACTATCGAGCATGGGCGTACATTTTTAGAAATATATAAGATCCTGAAATATTAAAGTTAACAAAGAAAATGATGAAAACTCTTTCAAGTAATACGGGAATGATTAAACGAATGAATTTATTACCATTTCTGAAACAGCATAAACATATTAACAGGGTGTACCAAAAGTAAACTTTTGTGAGTAATACTTATACCATATACAAAATAGCACTCGTAACCTCCATAAAAGATTGGAAAATCTGTTTAGAGATCATTAAAAAAAAATCTATGTTCACTGGAAGAATATTTTGTACTTTCCATATTATCAAATGTTGTTTTTGTACAATGGCGTACAAAATCAACCTTATGTATGTGTAGAGAGAAAGAGCGAGAGAGAGAAAGAGAGAGAGAGAGAGAGAGAGAGGGAGAGAGTGGGAGACATCATGATGATGGTGATTATCACGATGAATGAGATGGTGTAAAAACAATAACACAATATGCAATTCAAGCATCTATTTGAATAACATTAATATATTCAAAAGATAATAATTAGAACATATAAATCATTGCTCTCACAAAAGACAGTCACGTACTAAGGTAAAACAAAAATAGGGAAATTAACCTAAAAGGTACACTTCTCCCAGGGATGATTCTCGCGGATTAGAGTTTTCTCACCCGGATTGATTCATCACTGGGAGGTAGAACAAGTTGCTCGCTCTGGCATAATCACCACCAATTTTTTTTACAGATGGTATTTTAGAGATGACTCAGGATGACTAAGACAAGGATTTGTGAGCTTGCGTGAGGGGTAAAGAAAGAGACGAGCGACCAGGGGTAAATTTGATTGACAAAAGATGATGGAAATTATGGCATTTTCGGGCCAGTGCCTGTAACCTAAACGTACTTTTGATTAGCGCTAGCTACATGTTCGCTTTGTCGTGTGTCTGGGGTTTTTCACCTTCTTGGTGGTGTGGGTTTAATGGTGGTGTAAGGAATGATGAGGAGCGCGAAAAGGAGATTGGTATAAATTTGATGATTTGTCATCGTTCCTCTCAGCGGGATTCATTTTTCTGCCTTATCCCTTTTTCATGACCCTAGCTTTTATTTCCCTGTCTTATTGGTCTCTCTTCATCTTTATCTTACTTAGTTCATTTCTTTCATTTCCACATGCTTTCAGTAATTTATGTGATCCCTCCTTCCACCTTCACCCTCCTCCCCCCTCTCTCTCTCTCTCTCTCTCTCTCTCTAGCTTTCCTCTAGCCTCTATACATTAAAACAAAATAGGAATCCGAGGCTATATTAAAATTGCAACTTTTTATTTCCTTTTAGATTTTTGTTGTTCTATGTCTTCAAGCCTCTCTCTTATTTGCATCGCATCTCTTCATATAATATATATCGTAATCTTCTTCTTTCTTTCTTCTCAATTCATTTACATTATGATCATGTTTTTTTTCTCTCTCCTTTTTTCAAAGAAAGAAGATAATACAGTGCAGTAAAAGGTCTAGTAAAAAAAACTCCTTTAAGTAGAGAGATATAAGGGATAAATATAATTACACTTAAAAACAAAAAAATTGATGATACAAATAAAAATATAATTAGTTGATTGCATATAGTTGACATTATTATCATGATGAAATCAATTAAGGATTTCAAGATAATATCTTTACATGAATGGTAAATTGTATAATGGAGATATAGATAAATTTGCAATAAATGAAAGACTAAGACAGAGAGAAAGAGAGAAAGAGAGAGAGATAAGGATATGCATAGAACGATAAAGCCAAAGAGAGATGCTTATGATAACTATCATGCGAGAGTAGAAAACTTAGGCTTAAGAAAATGGCCCAAATTATTAGGTGTCTATACCTATATCACAAATCAAGATGAGCAATGTAGTGAGAGGCGAGACGATAAAGATTGAATGAGATAAGCACTGAAAATGGAATGAGAGTTACAAACGAGAGAGAGAGCGAGAGAACAGAGGAGATTCCAAATCAAAAGAGACTACTGTTCCTTAATTGGCTGATCACTCTTCACTAAAAGTGGTCTCATGGAGGAAATCCCACCTGAAACTACGCCATTAACAGCACGCCACAAAATGACTCATGATTTCAGTCTTACCCCTAATATGGTCATACAAATTATCCCCCATACCCTTCCCACTCTCCCGACATCTCTCTCCACACGGCATTAATCTCACTATTACAAAGGTTTAAATTTGCGAATGAGAACAAAAGCGACGCGATGTGCTACATGAAAATAATAACGCGCGAACGAAGCGTGAACGAATGAGTGAATGAACGCCGATGACTCGGTCGAGTCATGACCCGCCTCACCGGAGCTCTCCGGCTATGCAGGGAATCGGGCTGGGGGATGCGGCTCGCTTGCGCGCGGCAAGACGGAACGAGCTGATGAAGTCATTAATAGTTCGCGCTCTCCGATTTTCCTCGGGTAATTGATGCGAGAGCGATTTCCATTTATTTATTTCCCCCTCCTCATTTTTTTTCCTTGGAGACGAGGGATTCCTTGCTTCTTTCATTCATCTCGGAAACTGGATGCGATGACTCAAACCCCGTATCACTTCTCAGCGTATTCTAGTGGACGATAACTCGTGGACAATGGATGAATCATACGAGGAGATTCCTTTTGTTCGCGGGGCTTTAGCGCGAGCCACGTGCTTTCTGCCCGTAAGGGGGAATTCCGCGAATAATCGGAGACCATCAAAATCAGCTCATTGTAAGAGATGGGTTTTCTCTGCTGTCTCTCCCTTTATCGGAACATTGGGAGCGAGCAGCGTGATTGGATGAGAACCTGAGTTCCGATGGCCTAAGGTTTATCCATAGTCATTACTTGCAATGAAATCTAGCTGATATCTCAATAGTCTTATATCTATATTCTGCTTTACAAACTGACCCTGGGTTTAAGAAATATGAGCTCTCAAACCAGCTTTGTTTGTTAAACCTTATTTTTTTGACACTCTGAATCCATCGGGTTTCAATTTTTATAATACGGAGCTTAAAAATATCATCTTTTGGTCTCTCTTTGTATATTTTCCATCCTCCCCCTTATCTCCCTTTCTCCCTCTGTCCACGTGTCCTTCTTTAAAAAAAAATATTTATGTCTTTAACCCTCCATTTTTTCTGAGCAACATGTTGTACCATTTCCTCATTTTGTTTCCCTCATCCATCTTTCTCCTTTTCTTCTTTTATTTCTTCTTATTCTCATTATTTCCGCTTGTTCTCTTTCTTTGGCAGCTTTATATCGTTCTTCTTCCTTAATTTTGGGTTCTCTTAGTTCTTCTTCTTTGTCCTCTCGATCTTCTTTCATTCCTTATCCAACGAATCATGACTTTCTTCTCATGCATCATGATATGTCGAATGCTTCTGGAATCAAGACACAACATGTTTCGTCTCCCATCATCACCAGCAGAACATCCTTTCTCAAATGATTCACATTCCTCATCCATCGACACATAATCTGACCCGGCATCCTAAGTTTTATTATCATGTTAACATGGAGACACATTGACTGATCGCTCGGCGCCGAGCGCAATCGATAGTGAAATGGCGCGTAAATCTCTCGGACGGCACTTTACAGTTATGAATATTCATGAGGAGGGAAGGCTGGTGTTATCAAATGGTTCACATGTAGCATAGTCTGTTTGTCGATAGCAAATTCAGATCGATTCATGATTAAGGGGCGACGCTTCATCCCTTATAATAATGAAGTAGGCCTGAATGTAGTGACGTCATGAATGCTTTGATGAGGGCTGGTCATAATGGTTATGGGATATTGTCTGTGGCGTAGCATGAATTCACGATTGATAGGGCACTAGCATTGTGGATGGGGGGGGGGGGGGGGGAGTAGGGGCACAGGTCCTACTTGGAAAATGAAATGCGAATTTACAAGGCCACTGATACGGAAGGAAGGGAGGGGGGGGGGGGGGTAGTGGCAACCGTTCTTCTTTTCTCGTCCTGTCCCCCTTTCCTTGTCCCTTTCTCTCTTTCGTCGCTTTTTTGTTTATCTTTTTTTGTTCACCAGTCGATGGGAAGGAACACTTTTCCCCATGCTCCCGGGTACGTACGCCATCGGTCATGGTAATGAATCTCTTTCACCGATTGTCTAGGATTAAATACTTTTTGACTCAGATAACCGTTTAACCATTACCATTGGTATCTTTATACCAACCAAGTTCATTGGTCATCCTACATACTCTGCAAAAAAGGCCCCCCAAAAGTCAACATTATTTTGGGTGAAGGAAATCTGAGATGTGAATTGGGCATTGGTTCATCGATCCTTTACGATGTATGAAATCACAATTCAAGATAATTTCCCATTTTGATTATAGAATAGACATTTAAATAAAGTCTAAATTACCTTATACTTTCACGCAATTTATGTTTCCTAGCAACCAATCACAAAAATATAGAATTTGATGATTGTTAGATAGGATGCTAAACTTGTGGAAGTACCTCATGTTAGTTTTATCATGATATTAATTTTTTTCAGATTTTTTATTAAAATGTCAATAATATTTTGTTTCAAAAATGAAAATTGTCTGGAAGTGTGATTGCGTAACGCTTGGAATTGACCGACACAAGACACAATACTACTACTAGTCCAATTCTCTTATTTTTACCAATTGTTTGCAGTTTCCCTTTATTCTGTATCATACGGCGCTAAAGTTATAACTGAGCATCCAATTGATAAATACAAAATACGAATTTAAAAAATAAAAATAAAATGCATTCCACATGTTGAATTCGTTTTGCATAAGACTGCTACACAACTGAAAAGGGTGTTAATTGCTGGAAACAGGGACTGCACCACGGACATGTAAATAAAACAAAAATAAATTCTACGAGAAGAGGAATCTTTCTGCATCTGTATGCAATTTCTGCAAGGTACTGTATTAAAAGACTTGGAAATACATGTATCTTCTTCTCTTTCCTCTTCGCCTCGAAGCTAAGTTGCCGTTGTCACATTTCAAATCTATGACTTTTGCTTCGATCTGTTTCAAAATCAATTCCCTTAGAAATGATTGGGCAAAAACCTTTTTTGGGGGCTTTATAATGCCGAATGATCCTACTCCAAATATCTGCTTTCGAGCAACTTACATCTTGACCACAAGACTGCCTTTTATGGTACCCTTAATTCGATGCATAATGATTTGCAATTGTGCCGTATTATTGATTTGTTATGTGTATATGTTTTTATTGGAATTAAATAAATTGAACTTGAACTTGAATTTAAATATAAGTAGTCACGAACTTCGTGTACCATTCTTCCACTCATAAATTAATTTTTTTCAAAATCTTAAAGAAGTCGTGGTCTAGTGGATAAGTCAGGTGACGGTGAACCATTTAAACCATACAAACCCTGTAACTGCACCAATGTCAGTGTTTTGGGGCAAGTCATTTTTTCTACATATGCCACTCTCCACCCAGGTGATTTAAATGGGATGTAGAACTGAGAGAGAGAGAGAGAGAAAGAAAGAAAGAGAGAGAAGGGGAAAGGAGAGAGAGAGAGAGAGAGAGAGAGAGGAGAGAGAGAGAAAGAGAGAGAGAGAGAGAGAGAGAGAGAAGAAGAGAGAGAGAGAGAGAGAGAGAGAGGGGGGGGGGGAGGGAGAGAATGACAGACAGAGAGACAGAGATGCAAACATACAGACAGGGGGAGAGAGAGAGAGAGAGAGAGCAAGAAGGGGGCAGAGAGAGTGGTGAAAAGAGATATGGGCTAGAGGGGAGATGTAAATTGAAGGGCTACGCTTTAACAGGTAGAGAATACAAACTCTTTTTACCTGCGAAGAAAGGCGTGCATCGCGGTGCAATTACATCTTCGCAAATCGATTTCGCGACATCGAAGACACAAAAGTTTACGCTCAGAAATCAACACCTTAGTGCTTTACTGAGAAATAAAATCGTTCATTTCAGTCAGGCAACTTTAAGGAGGGCACCAGTCGATTTTAAACAGATTGTGTAACGCCAAGGGCGAAACAAACCCGACCCGAAAACGGTTGACGATTTTAATAGGAAAGTCTTTATTGTTGCGCGCATAGTATTGGCATCCCCTCTTTTTTAAGATCAGATAACAAAATGACGAGAAGTATTACAGATGAATCATCAGAAGTAATACCATACATTATGAAGTTATAAAAAGGAATATAATCATTAAAACAGAATAAAAAATAGATTGAGCGGAGATTATGGAGAATAAAAAAGGAGAAAGAGAAAATAAAGACACAGAAAAAAGAGAGATGAATGTGACAAACAAAGAGCCCATAGGTGACGAAACATGAGAAAGAAAGATGAAAATAAAAATATCAAGCTCGATGGTTCCTGTCACGCAATTAATACAAATGATTGAAATTTGAGATAAAGACTAGAATTTATGAAAGACGGAATAAATGTTTTTGTAGTTATCATAATCTTTATCAAACTTCCACTTTTAGAAGAATCGTCAAAATACTGCAAAGTTTCGCTGTTTCAATAACAAGATTACTAGCCCGCCAAAAGGCGAATGTAAAACAAACGGGGCATGTACATTACAAGTATAATAGCCATGAATCTTACGTTAATAACTTGCATCATTGGATGTCATATAATATAATGACACTGTTAATCAATTAACCCCATTTTTTAACAAGAGAGTGTCGGCTACCCGCAAGACGGCCATACCAGTTACGTATTATCAATGTCAGTAATTATAACGGTCTTCTTGCAGGTATCATTCAGACCCTTTTTTTCAATATAAGTATCTTACGTTATTACCAGCATCTATGTAAATTAGCTGAGCATAAATAGCACCATGGCGACACAGGGGGAAACATCTGCTCTCTCTGTACAGACACCACCGGGACTTAAATTTCCGGAGTTAAGAAAGAGAAAAGCAGAGAGAAAGAGACATATATATATATATATATATATATATAGAGAGAGAGAGAGAGAGAGAGAGAGAGAAGAGAGAGAGAGAGAGAGAGAGAGAGAGAGAGAGAGAGAGAGAGAGAGAGTGTGAGGGAGAGAGGAGGAACAAAGTTAGACAAAAAAGGATAAGATAGTTGGGGACAGAGGGATGGAAAGAGAGTGAGAGAATGTGAGAGAGGGAGAGAGAGGGAGAGAGAGAGAAAAAAAACTAGGAGGGAGTGAAATACATAATAAACGCAGAACTTATGATGAAGCTTTACAGGGGAAAAAGAGCAAATGGAGACAGAATGGTTTCATTTCTTAAATCTATTTGTTTTAACACAATGTATTCTGTTTTCCTTTTCTGTTCAAAGATAAACTCTGAGATTCGACGCCTCTTGGACGCGCCGAATAATACCATCTTCATGAGAATCAAACTAAAGAACTTAAAAAGTAACGTGATAGCGAAATCTTGTATACAGAAATTGGAACGTGAATTCGTAATAGAATACAAGAAAACGACAAGATATAAATCATCTGTTTGGGGGGTTTCCTCTCTGCATCATCATGAAGAATATAAGTTAAAATCCCTTTTGGCTCTCTAGACAGAATTATGAACATGCTCTGAGGTACCCATTTAAGAACCTTGCTGCTGTCGAAATTAGATTTCGACCGATACTTTTTAATCACTTAATGCTATCCAATGTGGATACCTTTAATTATACGCTCCAAAACTGTTTCCAATATTAATTGAAAAGAAAAGAATCATACAGATCAGAAAAGTAGAACGAAAAGAAGAAGAAGAAGAAGAAGAAGAAGAAGATGATGATCATGATGGTGATGATGAAAAGGAAGACTGAGAATAAGCACCGAAAGAACACGTCGATTAAAATACAAATGACTTTGAGATGAGAACGAATGTTTCCAGATAATCGGGAATAAAATAACTTGATTTTGTTAACTTTTTAATTTGACAAAATAATTCGAGTAGACCTACAAATAATTAACAGCATAAAATTCAAAATTGACAGATTTTTTTGGGACAAAAAATGACCCCTCCTCCTCCCAACCAATCGAACTATATTGAGGAGATGACACATTTTGCACGGGCTCTCGATTTCTCTTGAGAAGCGCCTGAATTCTCCCTCCAAGCAAAACCGATAGCACCCAAGTCCTGCCCTTGATCATGTAGATCAAAGTATTCTCTATTGGCTTGGTAGCCTTAGCAGCGCCGACTGAAATTCAATCAAGATGGCGTAACCGGACATTTCAAAACGGGGGCGAGGAAGGAGGAGGGGGCGACATGTTTCTTATTCTCATACGACAAGTTGCTACTCTAACCGAATGTCTAACTCCAGCCCTGGATCCATCACTTTACCTCACCCTATAACACCCCAACCCTAAACCTAAACTTGAACTAAAAATCAATCGCAACATTTACCTTAACCGTACATATTATACGAAATTAAGCCCAAATAGAATTGCTCACTTCACCATGCATGGACCAACACTAAACCTAATCCTATATTTTATAACCCCCAAACTTAAACCTTAAGTTTTAATCATTTGCAAGCCTTACCCTAGCCCTACATAACTATTTGACAAAATCGTTGCAAGAGCACAAGTCGCGATCACAAAGAGGCAAGATGTATGGCCTATAGGAAGAGAAGGGTGAACTAAAAAAAACATTATATTTTCAGCATTCCAAAGGGAGAAAAGAACAAAATCGGCTGATAGTCGGTAACCAGTCGTGCGACAGGTTTGACTTCACTACGACTTGCAGTCGATCTCTTCTTTTCTCTGGCAATGGCTTAGCCAACATCCTGCAATTTCGAAATTACTTGTTCATATGTAAATTTGGGACCATAGAAATTTTATTATTAAAAAAACGAATTCCATATGTAATCCTATTTCAGTTTTCATTTTCAGGTCGAAAGTGAGGGGGAATACGCCCCTACATCCCCAATGGATCTACCCTTTCGATTACATATGCATTTTTGTCCTTCATTCGACGCCATATTTTAGTGACCTAGTTCCCATTGTCTTACAGTCAGTCCTCTTGGGGATCGATTTCAATGATTTCGGAAGTCTGAAGAAGGAAGAAGAGGGGTAGAGGATGCAGGAGAAATGAAGATGAAGAGAACACGGAGAAAATGGAAAAGGTCGTCGGGCGCGAGGCGTAGAAAGCTATTGTAGGTCAAAGGATAACCACGACATGTGCTCAAATACCGCTTATATTTAATTTTGATGGAGATGACGCTAAAAATGAAATAAGAATCACGAGAAAAGTAAAGACATTCTGGCTCCGCTGCTTTACATCTTACTAAGATATGAATGTAGAGAATTTCGGAAGAAACAGATTTCTGTGTCCAAGAAACTGGTTTGACTCAGTTTGAGTGTTAAGCCCCATTGTACTATTTGCGCTCTCTATATAGCAAACAATGCCTAATTGGTCCCATTTTTCTTGTGTGAATTGAGAGCTGATTTGATGAGATATCCACCTGTCAGTGACCAAGCAGGGAGGTCTAATCCCCCTGGCCAAATTAGTGCAGTGGGGCTTTAAATGGAATGTTAAATTTAAATAAAGCGTAGTGGATAAGTAGTCGGAATGTGAATCAAAGGGGCCGCGGTTCGAGTCCCACCGCGGCACTAATGTCTTTTGGCAAGACATTAATCTACACTTGTCACTCTCCACCCAGGTGTTAAATGGGTACCGGTAGGAAAGAATTCCTTAAATGCTGAGAGCGTCGAAATCGGCAGCCTAGCATAGCCGGGTAACAAGGTCGATACGTGCGCTATATAAGAATCTATTATTATTATGAAGCAACAATATCTTACCTTTGCATGTTTACAGCGCATTAATAAAGCATTATATAGCGCATAATTATAAAACGCCTCATTGCTTTTACGATATTATTATTACCACTCATAACAGGATTTTAAGCCTGAACACAAATGTCAATCATCTATTAACCCTGGTGAGTTCTAATTTAATTTAAATGTCTGCCGTACAATGACAAATACAACCACAGTGGTCTTCGAATATGTTTATTTGGTATCCATTACTCTTACATGAGAATGGCAAGATTGGTGCACATTTATTTATGAATATCAATACCTTGGCTTATCGTTTTATTCATATCAGGTCGATTTTTAGAAGTGTTTCGAAACTCAGGAAGAATGTAGGCGCTAAGTTTGTTGACTTTGCAGCGTCAGTATTCTTATTGTCAAAGTTATAAATATCATAACCACCTTAATCTTCATCATCATCATCAACATTCTCACCGTCACCATCATCTTCATCATATTCGCCACTATCATCACCGTCATTGTCATAATCATAATCATCATCATCATCATCATCATCACCATCATCATCCCTTCCACGGTCACCACAATCTTCATCATATTCGACAGCATATTCGCCATCACTATTATTATCATTATCATCATCCTCATTATCATCATAATCATCATCGCCCTCTGATCACATTAATACCACCAATAGTAGCGTTTAATTTTTTCGTTGAAACCAAAAAATAAATTAAATGTGAAAGAAGTTGAAAGAACGATAAACGCATCGCCATAACGAACAGAGAATTTCATCCTTGCCAGTTGTCCAATATATACACTAACAGCATCCATCATGCCACATACATCTTTATTGTGTGAGTGGATTCATGCGGACAAAATGGCCACGTCATTCAATTTTCTATTCATTTTATGATCCATTCAGTCATCTACTTAATATTAAAAAAAAAAACTATCCAAGCGTGTGATAAATTAGAAGCACTTAAGACGGCGGGGAGGATGAGGGGCGCAACAAAAGCATTTCCCGATGAGTCACAATAATATCGCATCAATTGAGGGAATCTTTTGTTATGTTGAATTCTGGTCAAAATTATTCAAATTCGGCACGCGGTGAATGACCAATTCCCTCCCTCTCTCTCTCTTTCTCTCTCTCTCACCCTCTCTCTCTCTCATTCTCCCTCTCTCACTCTCTCTCTCTCTCTCTCTCTCTCTCCCTCCTTCTCTCTCTCTTTCTCCCCCTCTCTCTCTCTCTCATTCTCTCCCTCCAATTCTCGGAACCCTTCTACTGCATGTTCATTTTCTCTACAACCATTTCCCCTCTTAGACCATAAGCTGAGCCAATAGCATACAGAATTTCATAATGTAACTAGCCGAATCTCTCACAACCTCTGTCACCGTACATGCCGTATGGACAGAAAATGCCTATTTGATTTAAAAAAATATAGTGATGTGTGATGTCGGTAAAGGTTGTGGGGATGTGGTGGTGGTGGCGGTGGATGTTGTGGTGGAGGTGGTGGTGGATGTGGTGGTGGAGGTTGTGTGGGATGTAGTGGTGGAGGTGGTGTTGTATTTGGTAGGAGGTGGACAGCATTTAATGATGTTATGTAGATAGATTTTACCTTTTATTAAAAATGTAAACATTTTATTTACATTTTTATATTTTAATGTGCATCTTTTGTCCGCAGGATTTTTCCCCCGAAAGATTATAACGACACCTAGTTCCAAATGATTTAAGAATTAAAAAAATACTGTTATTTGTTGAGAAGCAAGATAACAAATAACGTAGGTCATAGTTTTATATTGATGCTTTTTTTCTCACCAATTTGAATATCAAATTAGATTTTAGATAAATTACATCTTAGATTTCATTACATTACATCCCTTTTCTTCTGCATGTTTATCCAAATAGGGTACTCTGTGCCTAAGTTCTTGATTTGTTTTACAATGAGGGAGCTACGTGTATACTTGTATTTTATATTTTGTAAAAGCTGTGTTGCAGTTCGCTTTCATTAGGGATTGACATAAAAAGAACAGTGCCAGCATTTGTGACGTGTTTCTAGTATTCAATAACGGTCAAGAGGTGGCGTGTGTCACCAAAGACGTACGGGCCTCATCAATTTTGGATTTTTCGGGTGGATGTCATGTCTTTATTTTCGGGGGTAAAATTTACACTTTATGCTAAAGTCCCTACAAATATATCATTCATTTTACACTTGTTGTCTTAATTATCTTTGTCTCTCTTTATAATCCGTATACATTTTCAAACAATACAATATTTCTTCAAACTTCAAGCAATGCAATACTGGGGAAAAACATTTAAATATATTTTGAACCTAGAAAAACAAAGGATAGTTGAAAAAAAACATTTGTAAAAATTGATTGACGACAATGTTACAGTGTGGCAACAACAAGAGGACATCTTGAAAGAGGTTGGGTTATACTACGAACGTTCGTATACATATCTTCCGAGTTGTGATGCAGAAGATCTTTTTTCTCACATAAGTGAAGAACATTTTCAAAGTCTCAAAGAAGAGGAGTGTATTTCCTTAGAGGGAGAAATTTCTTACAGTGAAATTGAAAATGCATTAAAGAATTATTATGGAAAATAATAAAGTCCCAGGCCAAGATGGATTAACTGTGGATTTTTTCTTTGGAGAATTATACATTTATATGATGCGTAGTATGAATTGTGCTCACACTTCTGTAATAAATATCTTCTACGCAAAATGTTGGTTTAATAACATTACTTACTAAGGGTGACAAAGTGAGACACTTTATACAAAAATTGGAGACCAATTTTTTCGTTGAATGTCGTTTACAAAATATTATCCAGCTGTATTTTTAATAGACCAAACAGGCTAAACAGGTTTTTTTTGTCTGAAAGATTTAGGCTTATTGGTGAAAAATATTAGAACTTTATATGACATTATTGCTTACACTGAAAAAGAAAATGTTCCTGGAATGATTTTGTTAATTGATTTTGAAAAAGCATTCGATACTGTTTCTCACCACTTTTTGTTTATTTATAAGTTCGCTTATAAAGTGATAAATATATTGCAAACTGATACATACTCTAGTGCTCGGGTGAATGGGCACACAACATCGAGATTTCGTGTAGAAAGGGAATGTAGGCAAGGAGATCCACTTTCGCCATACTTGTTTTTGTTAAGCGGAAACTTTTTTTTTTTTTGGGGGGGGGGGGGGCGGAGTCCAAAAATAAATCGCAACGACTCAGTCAGCCGAAAAGTCGCTCGGTGGGGGGGGGGGGGGGGTAATGACATTTACAAGATTACGTGATTCGCGGTTCGAATGATAAATATGATTACACGAGCACCTGTAATCATGGTTACACAATTACAAGATTATCATAATTTCACGATCACATGATAATCTCATTTTTATCTCATTTTATCTCATTTATAAAGCGCCGGTATCCGTCAGGTTCTGTCGCTCATGGCGCTTTACAATCTAAAAAACTAAATGGCAGTCACTTCATCATTTCTTTGTATGAACAACAAGGAGAGAAGTGTTAAAGTATTTTGTTTAATTTGACTTTAAGAAGGACTACATTTCATTGATTTGTAATTTATACGATTACATGGTAAGCATGACTACATGTAATTACATTGTTACTGTAATTATTGGTCAAAGTATATACTAAAATCATAATGCATTAAGACGCAATGTTGTAAAAGTAAAAGCAATGTCTTTATTTAAATTCTGTGTATCAATATAGCATATTTGTTTTTCTTTTGACATGTCTATATTTTAATTCTATTCACTTTTATTTAACAACAGCAATTCAGCAATACCATTTATGCAATGATATCTACATGTACAAAAATATAACTATTGGTTGGTAGAATGGGCCAAATAATAGCACACGTGCTAGTCGAGCCTATCCCCTTAATACAGCTAAACAAGTAATTTGGTACAAGTAAAGTTAAGAAAACTAAACAATTCACAAATTTTGATTTTACTATTACAATCGATACTTAGACAATTTTAAGAATACTTAACAAAATCTTACAATATGCAATCTGATAACATGAAATATAATTTGTGTACATAAACAGACTATTTACATGGTTTTTTTTATTCATGATTCGTTCAACTGCAGTTTTGTAACGGAATTCCCAAACCTTTTCTAAACCTCGTTAATCTGACATTAATAGGTAATCTATTCCAAAATTCACTGCCAACAAAAGACAATGGAAATTTATTTCGTGTTGTTCTAAATTTTGAAAGACGTAATTATCCACATTTCAAATTCATTAAAACTACAGTGTGACGAGAAAAAATTATTTTCATTTCAGCTCTGTGTCAATATAAAAAAACAACATAATATATAAGGCAGTACATGTTATTGTAATGTTCGCATATTTTGCAAAGTGAGGGACAGTGATATTGAAATGTTTTCTAGGTTGACCTTATTAAAGTCTTAGTTGTTGTTGTTAGTAATAGTTTAATGGCATTCATTCAGTATTGAATACATACGCAATATCTTCCGTTTTAAAAGGAAATCTGTTAACCATAAATAAAACTGAAAATAAACATTTGTAATGATATAATTAATTAACCAGTATTGCAATTTATTAGGAGTCTCTGGATGGTTTGCAACTTCGTATTTCTGCTTTTTATATACGTTTAATCTGGTCAGCACAGGTTCGGTTGCATGGAAATCTAGCTTTGCTCGATTTGAAACAGGCTTCTCGGCTACTCGGTGGGCGTGCGCAGTGATCTTTTTATTTTGTAACGCACGGTGCCTAGACCACTCAGACACACAGAAATACTAAATTGAGACACATCGTATGGGGGCGCTCCTAACCGAAATTCCAATCCATCTTAGTAAACTGTTATATACATGAATGTATATTTATTCTTCTTTTCACATTATCACTATTTGTAAGCAAATATTTAGGTCTTTGCTATCGGTATCAGAGGATACGATTTTTCATCATGAATTAATATTACTTCTTAATATTCTATTATTTAAGTTCATGGCTGAGTGAATTTATGAAAATAATGTCATTAGAATTAGATTAGAGTCTCCGTTATTTCAATATCTTAAAATATAGAAACAAAGTACAAGCCCCCTTCTCACCAATCACCACCGTGATATGCATAATATATCTGCTTGAATACATTTATTAAACAAACATATATCATACATAATGGAAATAGTACTGCTATACAAAAAGATAGATTCCGACGAAACCAATAGGTGCTCTGCTATGCTACGCGGTAGATCACCTAACAAGACAATTAATTCATAATCGGAAGCATCTTTATTAAAGACTAACTCCATCCCATGCTTCAGTAAGCAAGTAATAGTTTGAATAGGTGATAAACTTCAACCGGTCGGATCATAACCTGTCAATTTCAATAGATATACATGCATTTCGAAATCAAAAGGTAAGGTAACAAAAGGGGATTTTGAAACCCAAAATCTCGTCTTTGCATTGAAAGGTTAAAAATAGCGCAACAATGTTTATTTAGGAAGACAGGTCACGTATTGAACAGCGAGACAGGAATTAGGAAGTGTATTTGTGTTAACATAGTCGTAGTAGAAATTGCCGTACATTATATGTCATGTTCATGAATAGTGAATCTGAAGAAGAGGTATTCAAATACAACGCATCTTCTAAATATGAACAAACAATAAATCTAAATACACATGACATACAACATTATAATATACATATATATGTATATGCATATACATAATATATGTGTGACTATTTTTCTTACTATTATGACATATTGAAAAGATTTTACAGAACGTTCATATTCCAATCCATCTGTAATTAATCGCAGCCTGTTGCTAGTTGTATTATTCAAACTATTTAACGGATACAAATATACCGTTTATTGGTTCAAAGATTAAATGGTTATGAAATATGGTCATGTATATAAATGAAAATGCTTGATCAAGAAATAAATGTAGGTTGTTTTTAAGCAACAATCCGTTGCTCCCAGTATAACATAATCCATATTCACAGTATAAGAACATTATGTTCCATACAAACTTAGGTTCGTATTAAGTCTATCTGCAAGGAAAATTACAACTTGGCACCTGCCCCCGGACACGAACCGTAGGACAATTTACCTCCGACAACTACCCCGCCCCCAGGACAATGACATGTACCCTATAACACCCGGGCAAACTACCACCTGAATGGAAATAAGCTAAGGTTATTCCATTGTTTAAGAGTGGGGAGAGATCAGACTTGAATAATTATAGGCCCTTGATCTTCATAATGACAGGTATTATGAAGATCATGGAACAGTCAGTACATAATCAATTGCAAGAATATCTAACAGAAAATAATGTTCTCTCTCCGAATCAATCAGGCTTTCGTAAAGGTCATAGTACCCATACTGTTTTAACCTATTTCTCTGACTATATTTATAGACAAATGGATGAGGGTCACATGACAGGCGCGGTCGTCATAGACCTGCGCAAGGCTTTCGACTCTGTAGATTGTAAAATACTGTTAGAAAAGCTTTGTAAGTACGGTATACTGGGTCAAGAAATTAATTGGTTCATGGAAAACTTGAGTGATCGGAAATAAAAAGTTGTACTTGAAAAATTTGAATCAGATTGGGGTACGACTGTGTCAGGCGTATCGCAAGGCGCCAATTTAGGCCCGCTATTGTATACTGTCATGATGAATGATCTTCCTATTAAAGGTAGTATCCAAATGCCAAGTAATGTTATATGCAGACGATGCTGTACTGTTGTTAGTAGTCAAAGAAGTGAGGACATTGAATCGGCCTTGAAATTTGATTTAAAACTAGTTTATGTATGGTAAAAGAAAACAATCTGGCATTAAACCACAAAAAACTAAATTTATGATATTTGGTTCACAAAAAAGATTGGCTTGAAACTTGAAAAATCAATTTGCATTCAGCTCGAGCAACACCAAATCTCTCAGGTTTACACCTAAGATAACTTAGGAGTCTGGCTAGATCCAATATTGAGCTGGAAAGAACACGTGACAAAAACAAGTGAAAAGATAGGGTCAATGATAGCATTACTTGGTCGTCAAAAAAGATACCTACCTTCGGAGGGACTGAAGCTTTTGCCAATGCATTAATTTTGCCTTTATCTGAATATTGTTGTAATACATGGCCTAATTGTTCACAGGATGTCCGAGATATAATCATTAAACAACACAAGAAAATGGCCAGAGTAATCTGGGGAGCCAATGTAAAATCCCAACTCAAGAAAATTTGAATAAACTCAAGTGCGTAAGCATTCAAAGTAGGTGGAATTATTTCAAATGTAAAATGATTTATTCTGTTTTTGGAAATCAAACTCCTGTCTTTATTTGACAAATGTTTCAAAAAACCCATTCTGTACAAAACATTAGAACGCGCAGTGCACAAACGCAGGATTAATTTTACCAAAAATAAATACCCAGATGGGAAAACAAGTTTTTCATTTGATGGTGCGGCTTTTTGGAATAGTTTACCTAATTTTATAAGAAATGCGCCATCAAAATCTTCATTTACTCTTTTGTTTTGGCGTTATAATAATCTTAATCAATAGAACTGGTCCATTGCGTTGTTTTTGTTCCTTTTCTTTTGTTCGAAAATGTTTTACTGAATTCATTTTGTCTCGATTTGGATTGTTTACATCGTCCATGACCTAGCATCGTTTTTTTTTACATTCATGAATGAACCTGTATTCAATCAGCAGCTGTATGAGATTTATTGTATTATTTCCAACGCTCCTCCTTCTCCTTCTTCTCTCCCCTTTCCTTTTCTTCTCTGCAAGTCACTCTTTTTTATTTTTATTTGTATTGTTGTATCTAAGTTGAGGGCTGCCGGCACGTCAAGCTACTTTGCTTATTACTGTAGCCCTCCTGCATCTAATGTATGTTAATTTCCATTCAATATATTTGTTTAAATTCAATATATGTGTTTAATATCGTTTATTATCTGTATAAAAATTATATACACTTGAAATATTGTATCAAGCCATATTATGTTCATGAAAATGTATGATGAAAAAAAGAAAAAAGATGCAGAAACCAATAAATCAAACCCATCAATCAAACCAATATTTGTAAAAAAGATGTTATCCAAAATTCAATTGATTACAATATTCCTAGCACAGTACAGATAGTAGACCTGTATCTTTTGAATATAATAAGCTATATAAAAGTAATGTTTTTTTTCCAGTTACTTTTGCCAATGTTTAGTATCATTTAAGTAAGACGTTATGTTAGATTTTGTATTGCTTTCGAAGAAGAATAACCGAATTAATCCATTGATGTTCTTATCTGTGAATGAAAATCAAGACAACAGAAAATTGCTGACGAGCATACTATGATTTTCTGAAGCTTCCAATTGTCTTACATTGGGGTCAGTACATTTTCGTAATCAACACCCTCATTTATTTCGTTTGCAGACTGCGAAACATTCTGGTTCTCATAAATCAGGTTTGATGATGGTAGACGTCTTTCTCCTGGTTTTTTGGACGAAGCCGTCGAGGTGATAGCCATCTCCTGGTATGTCGTGTCTGCATCGGGTCTGGGTCCTAGATCCATGTAAGGATCTGGTCCGTTCTCTTCAGTCCTGGTTGGTACTTTGCGTCTGTTACAGAACAAAAAACAAAATCGCAAAAATCAACTTTATTGATCGATTTGAAGAGTCGTAGAGATTGATCAATAAAGTTCTTAGAAGATATAAACTTCATCTATAAAGAATGACCCAAATTTGCATTTATTTCATGGAAAAAGGTAAAACAAAATCACAGGGGTAATAATCAAATCCTTTTAACAATTCCTTAAATTTATGATAAATACAATCCACGATATAGTAGTCTTAAACCTATACTTTATTTGAATAGAAAGTTGGATTGCTCAAAATCATTACTGATTCGAAAAATCCAATTATGTAATATCTTTACTTCTGAAAAAAAAAACTCATTTTAAAAACATCAAAAATACAAGATATTCACATTTTCTGACAAGCATTTTTATGTATAAATATTCTCATAATCAACTACCATCCCTATTTCACAACATTTAGAGTTTAAACTCAAACATTCCAACATCTCCCACACGTTGTTCAACAAGTTATCAATTAGAAAATCCTAAAATAATTTTAGCCCAAAAGTCAGTAAGACATCATGGACCAGATGTTTGGAACTCCTAACCAAATTCAATAAGACATTGTTCATCTCTCTCTATTCTTTTAAATAATGCAGTAGGCAATTATCATTGATATTAATTTTGTTGTTGCTAATTTCGTATTCTATTTCGTAGTCTTGGTTTCCTTTATTAAAAAGGCTACATTTGTTTTCACTCCGCCATGCGACCCAGAGCTACATGCACATCCAACATTAGCTACACACACATACAAACACACGCGCTTGCGCGCACATGCACACACACACACACACACACACCCACATATACACATTTTCAGATCCAAGCACTGTACTTTGCTATGTCTGGCGATAGGATCTAGTTCTGTTTGTATAAGGGTTGGTTATAAATTTAACACACAAAGAAAAACACAAATGTCATTTGTTGTCTGTATAGTTACATCTTACAAGCACACTAATAATGAAATTACCCAAAACCAACAATCAACCTGTGTTTTCCGAGACGTGTAATCTACAGGTATATCCTAGTGACAGTTAAAACAATGGAAGTAGTATCATGTGTCTTTTACCTAATAAAGCAAAATATTCCCACAATCCTACGGTGTTTCTAAGTAAAAGTATTACCCCTTTTGGTGCAGCACTGCAAGTATAACGACTTGAGCTCCCCAAAATGAATATGCCCCTTCATAGGTATAGCAAACCAAAAATAATTACAACAAACACATGTTATTTGATGGTTGCAAATGATCAAGCTTCATGAAAGCTTCAAAAAACAAAAAACAGAATTGAAATCGGTCAATGCGTTGTGATTTTATACCTTTTTTTTGATATCGCAAAATTACCGAAAAACCTGCCAGAAATGGTCAAATCGGCAAAAATGGCATAATTCGACAAAGATGACAACTTAATTCATTACTTTCTTGGACACAAATAATAAAATAAATTATCAGACACTAAAATATCATCTTTGTGGTAAAAAATACAAAAAAGAAAATTCATATATCTATTAACGTTTTGAAAACAGAAGCCAACAAAATAAGTCATTTTTGCCATTTTTGCGAATCTGCAGATACACTGTCGCTCATAAAGGTGGAATATTTTTTTTTTAGTCCAATTTATGGAATTATTTTAAAAATAATTTAAAAATAAAAGATCTAGATAATAGTATACATTCTCAGATTTTATTGAATAATAATTTGCCAATGTGTGTTTTGCGTGACTGCTAAAGCATGTGTATGCTACTATGCTTATCAACTAGGGGACCTATGCCCTTAAGTCATAAATGACAGTAATGAGGATTAATGCCCCACTAAAGGGCACTTATATAGCACATCGACACGGTTTTGATCCAAGGGTCTCACAGTTACGAGCCCATTGCTGTGACACTGAACCATGACTGTACGCAGCGGGGGCTAGGGTAGGGGGCAGTTTCCATAAATGGAAAAAAAAACACAGAAAATGCCATAAATTTTCAATAATTTATTGCATTTAACCCCGGTGCCTAACATAACAAAAATTATGTGTGCCCATGCCTTGAGCCATAATGCATGGCCGTCCAGAGGATTTTTTATGTTGGGGACCGGGGTAAAATGCAATAAATTTTTGAAAATTTATTGCATTTTCTGTGTTTATTTTTATTTATGGAAACTGCCCCCTACCCTAGCCCCCGCTGCGTACAGTCATGGTTCAGTGACAAAACAATGGCCTCGTAACTGTCAGGCCCCAGGATCAAAACCGTGTCGATGTGCTATATTAGTGCCCTTTTGTGGGGCATTAATCCTCATTACTGTCATTTATGACTTGAGAGCGTAGGTCCCCTAGTTAATATGCATAGTAGCATACACATGCTTTAGCAGTTCCGCAAAACACACATTGGCAAGTTATTATTCAATAAAATCTGAGAATGTATACTATTATCTATATCTATTATTTTTAAATAATTTTTTAAATAATTCCATGAATTGGGGTAAAACTAAAATATTCCACCTTTATGAGCGACAGTGTATAAAAAAGTTGTGAAAATAACCAAGTCCGCCTAATTAATATGCGCATATCTAATCAAATCAAAACTGAACATGATACATCAGTGAAACCTATGTATATCAGACAGGTATGGAAATTTATTAAAAAAAATCATTAATATTCATCAATATGCAAATTAGGTCATTTCAGCTAATTTTATATTCGCGCACTCATTATGCAAATTAGGAAAGTCAAATGGTTCATTTTTGGGGCATTTGTAAAATCATATATTCATAGATCATATTTACACCAAATATTAACCTTAAATTCCAAATATTTTTGCAATGCCAATAAAATATGGCGATGGAAATTACTTGGATCACCGTCACAGCTATTTCCTCATGTGTTTCACAAATTATTCAGAAAAAAACGATCATATGATAAGAATTTGTAGACTTTCAGCTACATCACAGTATATTTGCCTATTTAAAAGATGTCAGATTTGAGGATTTTTGACGATTTTCCGAGAAACCATTCAACAGGCCATAACATTCCACAGGGACTGAATTTCTGAGTAGCACTTTGGTGACCCTTGGTGACCCCAGTGCAGTTGTGGCTAACTTGAGTGTAAAAAAACAAATTGATTCAATGAGTGAAACGCATGAGGATATTGCATTTTTGTAGGGGAGTTTTATACATTGAGGTGCATTTTTAAGCCACGTAGAATAGCAGCGCGAGTCAATGGGCGATCAGCGGGCCATGTCATACATGGGTGAAAAGACAATATTCTAATTAAATAATTAACATATTTCCCACATGCCTATAACAATGAAACTACACAGAATTATAGTTAAAGGTATGCTTGAAATATATGTGAAATAAACATTTAAAAATATTGTTTAATTTTTTAAAAATACATTTACACAAATTGCTATTTCTACCAACTGACTGCTTTTGTCTGTGTGTGTTCGCGGGGCAGACTGTTTGCACAGGCATTGTGTTCACCCTACCCTTAATCATTCACGGAAAAGAGGTACAAATCTAAATGCTTCCACATTAGTGATATCTGCCAATTAAATGTTCCATATATAACTGATACTCAACACCGTCCGTTTGAAGTCTCATGTAGTTTGTCTGACATGCTGACGTCTCGTCTAACCCCTCGTACGTAGACTCGCGACAGATTATCCGCGGGTATCCAAATTCTACGCAATCGTACATTTTCAATAGTGTTGGAAGTCCATTAATTTATCTATTCTATTTTTCTTATATAATTCCACTATGTAAAAACGATTTATGTCCGTGTTTCCACAAGAATATGTCATTGTACATTTGCTACTGTATATTATCTATTTGTGTATATTCTTTTCTATTATATATTGTTCATGTGCCTATGTAATGCCAACAAATGAATTTCCAAATGGACCAATAAAATTAATCTGAATCTGAATCTGAATCTGTATCCGATATGACGTTCGTCTGTAGCGATGCTGTACTGGACAAAGTAGTAACCGTAGCAAAAATTTTGAACCCTCTAACCGCCTCAGCGAGTAGCCGTACTCCAAAGTTGAGATCCGCTGATTGAATCATCGTAGAGAGCCGTGTAACGAGTTCTCAGAAGTTGGAATTCACCCTGAAGTCACAAATCGTCTAGTAGACGTATATTAGCCCAGCTCGTCTGTGACTGCTGTTAAAACAATACATGCAACCCAATGGTCATAGCATACATGTAAATCCAATATATAAAATATAATCATACATTATACAAACATGGCTGCATATATCTGAAAATATATCCTTATTAACATCTTCCTACCTACCACTGAAACGACAATGATATCCAAATAAGTGGATCAGGAAACACACTCAAAATGGTAATGCTATACATCAACATAATCCTCTGTATTTCATACGCAAGATGTAATACTTATCAAGGCTATTAAAGCGCTATGCAAACTACATCCCGTTTTAGCAGGGAAAATATCATAAAACATCTTCAATTACAATTACTAATTTCTGATAAATAAATGCATGAGAATTTGGTAAAGTACATATCTTCCTTTCCATTTTACAAAAGAAAAACCCCAATATAACTGCTTCTTTTATCCTACTTAAAAATGCTCCAATAAATGATGGATTCCAATGTTTTGCTGACACAATTCTAAAATGCTTTACTTTCTCATAATACACTTAACCCCTATTGCTTATATAGCGTTTCCCTACCTATGCCACGCCCTATATTGTGAAACTTCCATACACAAGAAAACATTGATAAAGATATGAAAAAGAATATAACAAATGTCACTTACAGGTTTCAAAGACGATTTAGGAGCTGCTGAGGAGTCTTCTCCTGGCCTGCTTGCCCTGATTTCCAAGATGGCACCAAAATTAGATAATTGCTGCGCATCCTAGCTTAGCTCATGCCTTGGCCAGTGCTAAATTCGTTCTCAACTGCAACTAACTCATGCACCCTACACTTGACATAGTACACGTATAGCTTCTTGCCTAAGGTATCCCTGAAAACACACATCACACACATAGCTCTCCTATTAAAAAGCACACATCACACTCATAGCTCTCCACTTAAAATGCCAAACCTATGTAATAGTTCTAGAGTAAATCAGTAAAATCCCGGCAAAATTCAAGTTACCGGGAAAATAGTTCAATCTTTCTGAAATACCCATTGGTTCACGTGTTAAATTCTGGTTTGAGCGAGCGCGGATACCATACATTGTGTGTGAGCGAATTGGTCGCTAGCTTAATTTTTAGATTTTTTAATAAGACGACCAGCGATGTCGATCGTAGTTTCGTACTACTAAATCCGGCCTAGATTCTACTTATAGTTTCCAAACAAGACGAAAGTGGCTAAAGAAAATCTTTCTAGATTTCAACTTCTTGATGATGATCAATTGCAAGACATAATTAATTTTGCTGACAGCAAGAACACCAAAAGGGTACGTGAAATTCTCCATAAAAAGATTATAGGTCTAGATCTAGGCTACCTGCAAGTTATCAACAGAGAGCTCGATAGCGTAAACAAACTTCTAAATTTGGAGCTGGACAACGTAGATCTAGGCCAATGGTTACTATTAGATTCGGATTTCCTCAATTCTAACAACGTCGACGCCATAAATTAAGCATGAAGATTTTTCCAATTCGACGAGAGTATTTAAGTGTTTTTCAGCAATGCTTAAACAAGAAGGAAAGGGAGTTGTGACTGACAAACCAGCTATCTCAGCAGAAGACATTGACAAAATCCAAGGTTCGCTTGATTTGGTTGATCCTTTACGTCTTCAGGACAAGGTATTTATTGATTTTATGACACTCAACAGCTTCGAAATTTGTGAGGAATTAGGCCTAGACTAGTAGGAGGAAAATGCTACATAGATTCCTAGAGCTAGGCTCGATCTAGACTAGTCTAACTATCAAAGATACACTCATAAATAACAACTGTGCAGATTAACTAGACAAAAGCCAAGGTGGTGTCATAAGTTGACTATTTTTTTCAGTATATACAAGTAATAATGACTGCTTTAATTTTCGAGAAATAGTTGTTTTTATACGCCCTCGGGCAATAGCACGATTGTAACCTCCCCTTGGAGCGTATAAAACAACTATTTCTCTAAAAGCAGTCATTATTACTATACTATTCCCTGGGCTAAATACGAGTTACTTTGTGACACACACAAATACACAATATACACTCATACGACACACTCACAAACTCATACACATGATCGTTTAAACACTTTTTCATTTTAAGTTTTACCTTAAGATTTTTTTTTCGAGGCCGCCATTCTAGTCAAGCATCGCTTAGTATGATTGCGGTCTCCTGCACTTTTTCAACAGATAGTTTGGATAATACTTTAATGTTATAATATTATGTTATATAAATATTAAGTTTCGTTATAATGTGGATTCAAAGGTCAAACAACCTTTATGAATATTAACTGAATTATCTTGTTACAAGTAGTAAGGTATATAACCCTCAAAAGCTCATTCTTTGTTATCGTGCATATTGTCTAGGAGACAGCTCTTTAATGGTAGTATTTTTCTGCAGTAAATACATTTCGTCTATGTATAACTTGTAAAAGGTGAAATACAGGGCTGAAATAAATTGCATAAACCTGAAATACCTGAGCTGAATGAGCAAGAAAGTAATAGTAACTGCGTACAGCAACAGGGCTACCACGACTACAATCAGGCCAATTAGCACTCCTGGAAAAAGAAGGAAAACAAAATCAAATATGTAAGAATAGATTACGGCTTCCCTCCAGTTCTCACAGGAGAATGTTGCATTTCTGCTCTAAATCAGGTATGATGTATAATAATTACAAAAAACATTACGTTTCATTTCAATGTGCCCAGTCGCTCAAGTTGGCCACTTAAAAGTGACTGAACAGGGGGCGAATTATTTGTTGGCTACAGCTCTTTAGACAGACAACCCATGAGACAGACTATATCGGTCTTGCGGGCCTTTGGACAACTTTTTTTAAAGGGTTCACTCCACGAGACCGTATTGCGTTATCTTAACTTAAATAATATGTAAATATTTACTATTATTATTGTATGATTGTTATTAGGAATTTGTTATTATAAATATGTATCATGTATTATATTGTTGTAATTTGTATGTTAACATTACTTTAATTTTATTTTTGTTAAGCGCTTAGAAACTTTGTATTAGCGCTATATAAATGTAATTTATTATTATTATTATTATTTCTTTCTTTTGTTGGTCTTTCAGCTTGTGGGCTGTCGGTCTACCAGGATGATAAACCATGAGTGCCTTTAGAAAAAATCAAACAGACTTTCCATAGATGTTCATGAACCCAACCTTAATGTCCGATACTTCCTTAAATTGCGAAATCCTCATTCCCTGTATTAAACCCCAATCGGAGAGCATGAAGTCATGCCCTGAGCTTTGGATTAAGTAAATAACTTGGGGAAAGAACACAAGTGGAGGATACGACCGTATTTAACTTTATGAAGACATCATATCTCTGGTTACGACCAATGAAAGACGGGCACGAACGACACATGTATATATTTTAGGCCTATGGATAAACGATGAAAGTAGGTTTTTTTTAAGCTAAACAAGGTAACTTAATACAGTTGTAAAAAGAAAAAGAGAGGTAATTATTAATTATGTCATATTTACCCAGGGTAGCCATTTCAGTATCAATAGTACTATCCATGTTGACCCTGCAATCAATGACAGGTACACATTTACACCTGAACAATAGGGCAATTTAGGGGTACTGCTTCCAGGTCCCCAGCAGGGTTAGGTATCCCATTTCTTCAAATAGAATGATTCCTAAAATATTTAGCTAGAATCCATACTAGCGATTTAATACGAATACTTTTTACCCCTCACCATCAGAATATGAAATTAAAAGTCGAGGGTAACTAAGCATTTGAAGAGATATCCTTGATTAAAATGGAACAATTTAAACAAAATAAAAAAATTCAACAGTTTTCAAGAGCGTTTGACTCAGGTGAGCAATTAATGAAGAAGAAGAAGAAGATGGAAAAAGGTGGCCCAACTACAGTAACAGTGGATGCTGGGGCACGTTAAGGGACGAGTGGGGGGGGGGGGAGGGAGAGGTTAATAACATTAAAATGAAAGAAGAAACAAAAATAGAGTAAGGAAAAGGAAGAAGATACACTGACCAGCAAAGAAGATCCCCTGAAGCATTGCCCGCACTCTTACCCCGTCAAAAGACTTCCCTCCCCCTGTTCCAAAAACCCTAAATGGATAGACTCACTCAACGCCCCCTGTCCTGCTGATGTACAGAAAATGAGGGCTTATTCAAAGAATATAAAAACAGAAGAAACTCACATGCAGGTAACATTATCAGAGCCGGGCTCGACCCTTACACATGTATCTCCATTACCACAAGGATTGTCCAATGAACATGGATCAGTCAGCAGCTCAAAACCTGTGGATAAAAATGATTAAAAACGTTTGCCTTCCTTCATGAAATGTTAGCAATGTATACCCTGTACTTGTTAGAGCAATGTGATATGCGATATCTCAGTGGTAGAGCAGTGGTCTCGTAGCCAGGAAGACCCGGGTTCGAAATCAAGTCGATGTGCTATTCCCCTTCGGTTAAGCATTAGTCCTCATAACCAAGTCCGTCAGAGAGGACTTCATTCCGTTGGTCCCTGGTCGCTTATTTACAAGCATACTTACTTAGCAGTCAGGTAAAACAAATAAACAAACCTCAAATATATTAGAAGAATAAAACCTATGTTGGCTTATGCGCAATAAATGAAGCCTGTCTGTGAATTATTATCTCATCGATTTAACCCTAATAAGGCCGGGCTATTTGAAGTCTTACTACGGCCAGGGGGGGGGGGGGGGCCATTATGGCCCCCCCTAAGATCTCGGCCGTGAAACGGCTGATCTTTGCGAAAATTTGCACGCATGTCAAGTGAAGTGTATAGAACAATATGATAATTTCAATTTTTTGAAAAAAATCCCTCATTTGCATATTTATGGTAATTTATGCAAATAACGTCATAAAATCACACTTTTACCCATAAATCCTATATTATTCATATTTAAGCATTCTTTTTCACTACATATATTCATTAGACCGTTTGGAACAATAATATGACAAAAAAATTGGAAGAGCCAGCTTATTGCTTATGTTATCTCTTGTTTTGATAATTTCTTATGTATTTCATTGTTTTTTTTAACTTATTTATGTTATTGTTTTTTTTCTTTTCATTTCTTCCTACAATTCAACTATTTTGACTCCCAAAACAACCACCTAAACTTTAAACAAGACCCAATAACCAATGTTTGATCTATTTTTAGGAAAAATGACATTTCCATATGTTTTGTACACAAATCACAAAAATGAGCGATTTTCGGGCTGACATGCAAAGACAAAAGGTCACGTGACCTTGTAACTATAGGTCCGTTTTTTTTTTTTTTTTTTTAAAAGATGCGCAAGACTCTAAAGAAAAAAGTCAGCGAGCGGCGAGGCGCCATCCATATGCGTTCTCGAACAATCAGAAAAATCGTGGAGGGGGGGGGGGCCATAATGGCCCCCCCAGCCTTATTAGGGTTAAGTGCACCCAGTACCACAGAAATATGAATGTGTTTTCCTAATTCGATCAAATAGCAATAACTAAACCATCACCCCACCCCCTCCCCCGCCGGATAGTGGAGAATGTGCGGACATTGTGTGCAGGTAAGCCTGGATCCGATGACTAATGTTATAATGTTTATGTGAAGTGCTTTATTCGGAATAAAAATAATGATGATGATGATAATAATAATAACAATAACAATAATGGAAATAATAATTATAATTGTAAAAATAATAATGATAATGATGATAATGATAACGATCATAATCATCATCATACAAATAATAATTATGATTATTATAACAACAATAATAAAACAATATTATTCATAACAATAATAAGAATAATAAAAAAGAGGTCCGCGGATCATAAGTTGGAGCTTCACAAAGAGGGACCTCGCTACCATCCACTTTACACCTGGATCATTAGGGCGATTTAGAGGTACTGCTTCCAGGTCTCGGCAGGGTTAGGTATCCCATTTCTTCACATAGAATGATTCCTATAATATTTAGCCAGAATCCATTCTAACGATTTAATACGAATACTTTTTACCCCTTACAATCAGAATATGAAAGAAAAAGTCGAGGGTAACTAGGCATTTGAGAGATATCCTTGATTAAAATGGAACAATTTAAACAAAATAACAAAATTCAACAGATTTCAAGAGTGTTCTGCTCAGGTGAGCAATTAATGAAGAAGGAGAAGAAGAAGGAAGAGGAGAAGAAAAAGGAGGAGAAGAAAAATATATGTTTGTTACAGCACATATATCCACCATCCAAGGGCTCAAGGCGCTCAAATATCATCCCGGCTACCGATTCCAGGGCCAACAGCAGTCAATAAGTCCTACCTATCGGACCCATTTAACACCTGGGTGGAGAGTGGCGAATGTAGTAATGCAGCTGCATTACTCACTTTGAACGTCGACTCCAGGTATGTTGTTGATAGAGGCTATCACGAGTAATCTCAACTGTTGAATCGTGATGTCACTCCCAAAGATCAAGTCTAGCCTGATTCTTGCTGTGATGAGATCAATGGTGTCATTATTCGCTGAAATGGCTCTTCCATTTACACTAATTACTTCTGGAAGACTGTCGACAGCAATCACGATCTAAAGAAAAAAAATCAGTTTAGTGACGCAGTTATTCATTTTTCACAGCATCATCGCTTCAAAGTCCCCGGGAGGGGCAGGTATCCCATTCAAACAAATTTAGGTCTCATTCACATGATTATTTTTGCGCAATTGCGAACACTATCCAATTAAGGTATCATTAACAAATACATTTATAATAGGCTATTTTCGTTATGTAATCAAATGTATGCATAAATGCCTTCGTGAAGCGCCTCACTACCAATTATTTCATTCACCTGTTACGAATAAATGTATCTCAATAGTCAGAATTAAAATCGCACATATTAACTGTTGCTAGGTAGGACACACCTTTTAACTTTCCTAACCTAACAACACGTAATATATGCAATTTGCATTCTAATAGTGACTATTGAAATACAATAATGTTTAACAGGTGAATGAAATTATTCGTATCGAGGCACTTAGGAATACATTTGGTTACATTACAACCCAGACAAAACGGACTAACATACTTTTATATGAAAAGATGATGACAAATTTTGACAAATATGGTTGATGGGGTTTAATTTTAAGGTGCATTTTATGACGTATTTTAGGAGTTCAATGTGTCCAGTAACCCTTTCACGGAAACTGTGGTTTGAAAAATTCGTATTATTTCATGTTTGTGTTTGAAAATTCAGTAAAGGTGAAGACCAGTATTGGAAACGCCCCAATTTCAAAAAATGAAATGGAAGCTCTCATTACCAATCATGTGAAAGAATATGTTTTGACTAATACATGATGATAACAATTTGTCGGGAAACCGCCTACTAATTCATATATTTGGTAAATTTGTTTCTCTCATGGTTTGTGAGAGATATAGGGTAGTCCCATATACATCTTTCTGTGTATAGTGCTTGTAACTTTACGAAGAATGGGCCAAATTTCTTATCATTTTGATGATTCCAGAACCTTGCAGATCCTAGATGCTAGATGATCAACCTATTCTGATCGATTCCACAACGTTTCTTTCACAATGCAATCGCTTGACCATAACTGGTCTTTACCTTTAAAAGCGCTTGATAAAAAGGACACATGTTGATGGAATGCTTTGTTTGTATTCAATCTGACGTGTAAAAACAGCTTTACCAAATCTCATAATTTCTGAAACTACACAATGGTACGTTATTTTTCTGTAAGGAGCACTGCCAATTGATGTCTCAACATTGTTTCATTAACATGGGGCTGGAATTTAAAAAAAATACAAAATACTCAACCAATTTTGGCAAATTTTGTATAATTATTCTTCTGAACAGAATTCCCCATTTTCTGGTACTGGTTTGTTTGTTTGAATAAAAGTTAATGATTAAATGAATAAAGATATAAATAAATACATACGTAATACTTAAATAAATAAATGAATAATGGAATAAATAATTAAGTAATACTTTAATTTATTAACAAATAAGTGAATAAATAAATAGATAAATAGAGATAAAATAAATGAAAATATAAATAAATGAATGAATAGAAACATAGATATTTGTGAATACAAATTTGTTAAAACCGATTGGTCCTAACGCAATGGTAGGGTCAGGTTTATGGTTAGATTAAGGGTTAGGTTCGAAATGTCATGTTTATGTTTGCATATTGCTAACCGATCATGACCGATTCTGGTTTACACAGTACTATCTAGAATAAGTAAAATAGTAAACTTTAAACTGTACCAATAACCAAAACGTACTTTATTCTGTGTGTTAGTAATAACATGTGGCTATACTACGTTTAAAATAAAACCTTTAATATAACTTACAGTATGTAAACAGATACTGCATATTTGAATACACTCTCAATTCAAATAAACACGACTGGTGAGTACTGTACTACTCGACACACCTATACACACTCCCATGGAATAGGACCCACACGAAACCAAAGTCCGACTTGGGTTCCGTGGACTTGGTTTGATGCTATTCTGTAATTTGTTCTTGGTCCATATAATGCCGGATAAAGTTATTAAGGTATTAAGGTTGACTTTTTACATTCTAGCTGAATACAATTATTTCATCAGGTGATTGGTACACTTTGCATAGAGAGTTTCCCAAACTGAAGGTTTTATTTCAAGAAATGACCAAGGTAACACTTACTGAATCCAGCAGGTTCTGTACCTCTGGTGACCCAATGGGAACAGCTGCCCGTTTCCGTCGACCAGAAAGGATTTGGACAAGCGCATTGAACTCGTAGGCCAATGCTAGATTTTATAAACGAAGAAACACAATTTTCATTTCCTTAACACAAAAGTCCGAAGTCAATTACAAATTTGAAACAATGATATTGATTGGTTAATATAGTGGTCGACCTAATGATTATGCCATTAGCGATTCATTGCAAACCTTTGCGTTAAGTGTTAACATTATCTACAGTTCTTAGGGCCACGCATTATGGCTCAAGGCTTGGGCACACATAATTTTTTTTTATGGTGGGGACCGGGGGAATCCAATGAATTATTGATAATCTATTGCATTTTCTTTTCTTTTTTTTTATTTGCGGGAACTGCCCCCTACCCTAGCCCCGCTGCGTATAGTCATGGTTCAGTGGCAAAGCAATGACCTCGTAACTGTGAGGCCCCAGGATAAAAAACCGTGTTGATGTGCTATATTAGTGCCCTTTTGTGGGGCATTAATCCTCATTACTGTCAGGTATGACTTAAGGGCGTAGGTTCCCTAGTAGGAATAAATCATTGTCAAAATAAAAACATAAATTGGGGTAAAAAAACTATTACAACGTTATGAGCGACAGTGTAGTATTGTAAACACATTTAAAATTGCAAAGACATGATATGATTTGATATAATTTGATATAAGGTGTTGCTCGATTCCCGCCTTGTGACCATATGTACTTTCTGTAGTGTGCAATATTCTCAGTGGCAGATCCAGGGGGGGGGGGGTCGGGTCGTATAAAAACACGTTAATTTAACCTTTTTTGGAGATGCCCCCCCCCCCCGGCGCTCAGGGGGGGGGGGGGGGGGTTGAGATTTTTCAATTTTTTCGAGGACCAACACAAAAGTGTAGTGCTCACCACCCCCCGCACCCCCCCTCCCCCTTAGAAATCCTGGATCCGCGCCTGAATACTCTAATACTAAATAGACATTAACAATTGTAAACAATATCAGTAAAAGCTTATAAAAAGATCTTACTTGCGTCACCACACAAAGCTCCTGTATACCCCGCAGCACAGGTACATTCATCGTTATCACAGCTCCCCCCGTTCATGCATGGGTTTAAAGAACTGTTACAGTCAACTAAAACGAGGAAAGAAAATGTCCTTAATAAAATCAACAACGATTTTAACATTGATCATTCTCAACCGAATCTTTTCAAAAGCTCGGCATTCAAGATTGTTAAATTATAAAAAGGTTATTGATACAATTTCCGGAAGGGGTAAGTAACAATGACGATCTTGAAATGTATTCAGAGGTTGAAGTCCTGATATGAGCGTAGCATGGCCAATTTTTGTTTGTATAAAATAAACAACTAAACATGAATTTCCTTGAAAACCAATTCTTATTTGATGAATACGAAAAATTCCGATATCCTGTAGCGCATTTACATGCATCGGTACCACACCTCCCTCCGTTCATACATGGGTTGTCACTAGAACAGTCGACTACAGAGAGGAGAGAAAATATCCTTAAATTATTAACGAATTTATCGTTCTCGACGGAACAATTCCAAAAGCTTGGAATTTAAGTACAGTTTACTTAAAGCTAAAGACCTTAAGACAATATTGTTTAAATATTGCCTTCAGAGGTTAAGATGGCAATACTTCAACCTAAATTCGCAAAAAATGAAATATATACCCAAATGTTCAATGTTGAAGTGCATTTGCGATCGATATCCAGGCAGGATCGATATGATAATTTACCAAATATATCAATTAGTAGGCGTTTTCCCGCCAAAATGTGTATCTTACCGTATTTGATTTGTAGTCAAAACATATTCTTTCACAAGATTGGTAATAAGAGATTAAGATTGTCAAATTATGAATTAGGCTGACTTTTCCAATTCTGTATGTTGTTGTTTTTTTTTGGAGGGGGAAGGGGGGGGGGGCTGGGGGAGGGGGTTATAATGATGATCTTGACATGAAGATTTTCTGACGAATCTTATTGGTAATCTTCAGAAAAATTGAGACACACTTCAGTTTCCTGTTGAGCAGGTCAATCCAGTATAATTACTAGCACAGTAACGGGTATAACAATTAACATTGTCTGTACATGTCCCACCATTCGCGCAGGGATTTGAATCACAGGTGTCAATATCTGCGATGGAACTTTTGAAATTGTATTGAAAAAGACACTGGATGAAAGCCACTTTTTACAAAGACTTTTCCAAAAAATGATAGTGGGGATGATCTGCAAAGCTTAAAAACCAATCCATTACCTCTTTCATCAGGTGACAATTTTTGCTTAATCATAAGATAAATGTTAAGATAGAAATTAAAGTATGAGGAAATTTTTATTTGATGTGCAAAGAGCAATTACATAAAAAGTGTATGTATGTAGGTACGTAATCTGCTTTGACTTAATAGCTTACCTGTTTCACACCTAGTCCCAGTAAAGCCATCAACGCATTCACAAGTATAGGTGTTTAATTCATTAGTACAAACTCCTTCATTCATACACGGATCGGAAGAACAATTGTCGATATCTGTGCAAAGTGAGTTCCGAAGATAATGATTGGAATAAAAGCAATGAGAAAAATTATTTTGCGTTTAAGCAATTGATCTGCATGTAGCGGATAAAGGGACAAATTAATTCAATACTGTTTTTTTGAATTAAATCAATGACAGTGGAGAAAAGAATTATTATATTTGTAAAACTATAAATCAATAAATCAAGTGGAGTATAAAATGAACTAAATATCTCTTTTAATGTTTGAATCTTTTAGAAAATCCCGGCCTTAGAAAGAAAATATATGTTGGACAAATGTTATTGTCTCAGTAAACTTGGTGTTCCCTTAACGGAAAAAGGGTTACTAAATCAATTTTCCCTTCATCGGGGTGAAATTAATGTGAAAATGAACGCAGAAATGTCTTATACATAGTCTAAATTTCAAGTGACCTTAGCGCTAAAAGTTGAATCGGTACGATCAGGATGAAATTTACGAGCCTACACATACCCTTAAACAAATCATAGTTGATAGAGATCGTTGCGGTAATCACAATATTAAATCTGCTCTTGAAAGTATAATGCACTCCCCTTTACCATGTATCTACTCAAAAAAAAAGAGAAATGTAGTTTCTCTTATTACTGCACCAAAACGTGAAACATTCTAGCATCTTTTATCTGTACTTTCAATACTTTTGACCCTCCATAAATCTAATGGAGTATAACATGAACTAAATATCTCGGTTAATGTTCGAATCTTTCACAAAATCCCGGCCTAAGAAAGAAAACATATTTTGGAAAAATGTTATTGCCTCAGCAATCTTGGTGTTCCCTTAACCCTTAAAAGGCTGGGCTATTTGAGGTCTTAATACGGCCGGGGGGGGGGGCATTGTGGCCCTAATAAGATCTCAGCCTAGGAAGGTCCAATTAAGGTGAAAATTAGCATGGTGATAGATTGAAGTAATTGAATAAGATGGAATGTTTATTTTCTTTTATGTTTATTTGTTTATTTGTTTATTGATATTTGTATGACAATATGCAAAACAAAAATTGGAAATTTTCAAAAATGCGTGATTTTGAACAATGCATGGGCAGATTGATTTGAAATTGCTGGTTTTAATAGTTTAATAATAACATTTATCAATTGAAATATAATAGTCTCTAATACAAACATACAAATAAACGCACACACAGGTACACATATGTTTGCTACATGTTGTTTTCATATGAAACTATAGTTTCTTTTATATTTATAATTACCAATTTTTGTATGTATTCTATTGCTTTTAATTTATTATGTATTTTATTATGTAAATACAAAAATGCTTGGCCAATACTTAACAAGTATAATCATGAATGTGTTACTGCATAACATGGAATAAATCACTCATGATATTGATTTTGATAAAGTTCATATAACTGCAATATACTTACACACGCACATTTGTGAGAATTACATATTTTGATTGACTTGTGATTATATTTTGTCACCTAATACCGAACCATAGGTTCGCCCATAACAAATTTGGTATCAAATTATGCGGGAGACATGAGGGAAAAAATCCATGCGATTTCAACGCCAAAGGTTCAGGGGTTTTGATGCAGCGGCCAAAATTTGACCGGGAGGGGCATTATGGCCCCCGGCCTTATTAAGGTTAACGGAAAAACGGGTCACTAAATCAATTTTCCCTTCATCGGGATGAAATTAATGTGAACCTGAACGCAGAAATGTCTTATACATAGTCTGAATTTCAAGTGACCTTGGCGCTAAAAGTTGAATCGGTACGATCAGGATGAAATATACGAGCCTAAACATACCCTTAAACAAATCATAGTTGATAGAGATCGTTGCGGTAATCACAATATCAAATCTGCTCTTGAAAGTATAATGCACTCCCCTTTTCCATGTGTCTACTCGACATCAAGAGGAGTTTAGTTTCTCTCATTATCACACCAAAATGTGAAACACCCTCGCATCTTTTGTCTGTACTTTCAACCCTGTTGACTCTGAATTAAGAAAAATCTCCAAGCTTGCATGAACCGTACATCGGAAGTCTGTTAGTCCTGGAAAATGGCTCGCAAATTACACCCAAGAGTTGCACATAAAATTATAGGCACGTGGGAGTATTGGCGATATCAAGAATTGATATGTTCTTTCATCAGATGATTTTTTTCTTCTTCACTGGATAAGATATTTAGATCAAAATGAAACTAAAGGAAATTAACTGAAGCAAATTAAAGAAACTCTTCCTAACAAATATACGAAAGGCGCCGAAATTACGTCATTCTGCAGATATGTGATCAAAATGTCATTTTCCGCAGATGTAATATAGAACACGTATGCAGAAACAAAGGTAACTTTTGAGACAAAGTTGTACACGAAAAAGGGACAAACTTATTTTTAAAGAAGAATTTCTGGCAAATCTTATTTTGTAATCTGCAGAGAATTGAGACACGATTTAGTTACCGCATCTCGTTCCAGTATAATCAGGAGCACATGTACATGTATAAGAGCTGACACGATCATAACATGTTCCACCATTCGAACAGGGATTAGGATCACAGTCGTCAATGTCTACAATGGAAAATTTGAATTTGTGTTGAAAAGGACAATAGATAAAAGTCACTTTGTACAGTGGTATAACAAAAAATGAGAATGAATATGAACTGCAAAGCATGACAATCAATTAAAATGCCCTTCCATCAGGTGAAATAGTTTAATTTGTTTCAGGATTTAATATGAAGAACAAATTGAAGTTAAAGAAAATTAACTGAAGTATATTAAAGAAACTGTTATTAAATATATACAAAATGTCGTAAAAATATCGTCATGATGCAATTATGTCATCAAAATGTCATTTTCAGCAGATGTAATACAAAATAAGTATACAAACCAATATGAATTTTAAGACAAAGTTGTAAAAAAAAAGGAACGAACATTTTTTTAAACAGGAATTTCTGAGGAATATTATTTGGTAGTCTTCAGAGAATTGAGACGCAATTTAGTAATACCTGTTGAGCAATTCATTCCATAATAACCAGTAGCACAATTACATGTATAAGAGCTGACACGATCTGTACATGTCCCACCATTCGAGCAGGGATTTGAATCACAGCTGTCAATATTTTCGATGCAACTTTTGAAATTGTATTGAAAAAGACACTGAATGAAAGCCACTTTTTACAAAGACTTTTCCCCAAAATGATAGTGGGGATGATCTGCGAAGCTTAAAAACCAATCCATTAGCTCTTTCATCAAGTGACAATTTTTGTTTAATCACAAGATAAATGTTAAGATAGAAATCAAACTAAAAGGAAATTTGTATTTGATGTTCAAGGAGCAATTGCTTTACACGAAAAGTGTATGTATGTAGGTACGTAATCTGCTTTGACTAAATAGCTTACCTGTTTCACACCTAGTCCCAGTAAAGCCATCAACGCATTCACAAGTATAGGTGTTTAATTCATTAGTACAAACTCCTCCATTCATACACGGATCGGAAGAACAATTGTCGATATCTGTGCAAAGTGAGTTCCGAAGATAATGATTGGGATAAAAGCGATAAGAAAAATTATTTTGCGTTTAAGCAATTGGTCTTTATGTAGCGGATACAAGGAAAAATTAAGTCAATACTGTTTTTTTTAAATTAAATCAATGACAGTGAAGAAAATAATTATTATATTTGTAAAACTATTAATCAATAAATCAAATGTAGTTGAAATGAACTAAATATCTCGGTTAATGTTCGAATCTTTCAGAAAATCCCGGCCCTAAAAATAAAATGTATTTTGGAAGAATGTTATTGTCTCACCAATCTTGTTGTTACCTTCACCCTAAAAAGGCCTGGCTATTTGAGGTCTTAATACGACCGGGGAGGGGGGGGGGGGGGGTCATTGTGGCCCCCTAAGATCTCGACCTAGGAAGGTCCAATTAATGTGAAAATTAGCATGCCCAATAAACAAATTCACGTGAAAATCACGTCAATATCAAGGTATCGACTTGAACAGATTGACGTTCTTCAAACACTTGACATTTACGTGATTGTGTTAATACGCTTCTTGCACTAGGTCACCTATAAAAACACGTACACTTAATCACACAATTGTCACTGGAATATCACCATTATAATAACGTGATTATCCCTACCTTGGATACCATGGTTTGTAAACCTAATACTCCCGTTTTTGTTTGGTTATGAAATTACATCTTCATTAACGAAATTATCACATTCTTTAGAAGTTTTAGAAGGGGGGGGGGGTGGTGCAAACATCCAAGAAGAAAAAAGCTTGTTGCAACTGGTCCAGTTGATGAACCAGTTAATTCCAACTGGTAACCCTGGAAATTGAAATGGGCTAAATGAACCAGTTGATCCAGGCCAGTTAGAATTCAACTGGTCTAGCTGAGCCAGTAGAACCATTTGGTAAAACTTCCACCAGTTGAACGGCAACAACACTTCAATACTGGTACGTCTGTATTTCCAATGTAAAGGCATTGGTAATAAGTGGACTTAAAATATTTAATTAATCGAATTTTTTTCATATACTTGTATTTTATTTAAATTATTTATTTCAGATTAAATGTTTCCCTTATTCATGTTTAATTAAATGTAATTTATACGAAGTAGCGAAAGGTCCTAATAACTGGTAATTTATATTTGAAGTATTTTCGAAATGAATTGCATATAACTAAATCATCAGTAATTAAGAAATATGCTGTAAATTCAGATTAATTGTTACAAAAACATAGATCTGCACGCACCCCATATTCAATATGCAAATTATTTGGTGTCAACTGGTTCAACTGGAAATATTCCAACAGTCAGTCATCAACTGGTGCAACTGGAAATATGCACACAGACCAGTTATCAACTGGTGCATTGACAATATGCCAACAGTCAGTTATCAACTGGTGCAAATGGAAATATGCCAACAGTCAAGAGATTATCACCACGGAACTTAAATGGTAACTGTGAAACCATCAAGACACCCAAGAATAACTCATTTTTCACACCTAAAAAATCACAGATTCACACCTAAGATTAAAAATCAGTTTGAGTCACGAGATCATCACCACGGAACTTATGGTAACTTTGACCACCTTTTAAAAAGGTGTTTTCAGACACCTAAGAATTACTAATTTTTCACACCTGGAAATTACGGATGCCCAGTTTATATTGATACTACGTTTGAGTCACGAAATCATCACCGCGGAACTTGTGGCAACCTTGACTGCCATTTAAAAAGGTGTTTTAAGACACCTAATAATTACTAATTTTTCACACCTGAATATCACGGATTCACAGCTTAGTTTAGTAATCAGCTTGAGCCCCGTGATCATCACCAATAAAGTTATGGTAACTCTGAAACCATTTAAAAGAGGTGTGTAAGAGGCTGTTCACACCGGCAGAGATAGCGCGGTCTAGCCCGCGCTACACCGCGCTATCTCTTCGGTGTGGAAGGTACAACGTCGTTTCGGTCCGCCCAACAGCAAGCCACGGCGAGCCAAAACGGCGTGCCACTGTAGTATGCACATCGTGTGCTCTCTCACTCTCCTTTCTCCTCCTCTTCACCTCTCTTCTTTTTCTTTACTCTTCACATATGCAGCAACATTTTCTATTCTTCGATTTTTCTCTTTCCTTGCTTTATTTTCTGTTGTCTTATATATTTTTGTCTTATTATTAAACATTTATGTCTTTTCTGTCAGTCGTCATTGTCTCTTTTGACCTTTCCAGTGTTCACTATACTGGCTGCCTGCCGTAGCAACTAGCAGAATAGACAAAAGACTTAACTACGTTTCGTTGACAATCAGCCAAGCATTAATTCTGTCGTCTACGGCTGATTGTCAACGAAATGGAGTTAAGTCTTTTGTTAATTCCATTTGTTGCTACGGCAGACAGCCAGTGAAAACGACTTCGTTTAATAAAAATAAGGAAATGCAAGCACTGCTTTAAACAAACAGAACTTTGTTATTCCTAGCTCATTTTTCCTAACTGATGTGTCATGAAAGGGCATACACTTCACTTTCTAGAAATGTGATTTTCTCTTTGAAATTCAGATACCGTCCGCCAAATGACTTTTTGGTTTCCTCTCTTCAAATTCATTTTAATCACTCATGCGTGAAATATGCATTCATATAAGTGGCATCAAATAAAAGAAGAGGATCTAAGCTTTACAAATATGTGTCATTTATTAATTATAAATGTGGATAAGTTTTGATAATACATCGATAATTCTCGGTCTCGTTTTTTCTGGGACGCACTGTATAAGTGTCGTAACAAGTTTTCAAATTACGGATTTATAATGTTATTGTTATTCTGCCACTCTTTGGTCATGTACGTATATATATATTGGTTTTCTTTCAAGTCAATTATATTTACATGTTACACAAATAATGTTTGTCATTATTTTGAGGGATCCACATTTTAAAAGCTCCGCTTTTCAGTGGATCCCTCCATTTCTACAGGTTTATCTGGCAAAAACTATAAAAAATATTATACGGGATATTTATGTATACTTTCTATTTCATAACTTTAAACCATGTTAAATGTATTATTTGTATTTGTATAGTATTTAATATTTATTGTCCATTTCTGGAGATTTGATTTTCACTGGTGCAACATATACAGAATAAAATGTACTAATGAATTTACAAAGATTCTAGATATTAACAGTAAATAAACAAGCATATTATTGAATATTAAATTTTATATCCCTTATCGTAAGATTGTTGCATTAGGAGTGTACACAACACGAAAAAGAATAGTTTTACTATAAAAGAAGTTTCCTGCCGCCTACATCGAAATAGTACATTTTTTATTGCTGACGTCACGCATAGTACCTTTTTTCCTAGGGAAAAAAGGGACTATGCGTGACGTCAGCGAGCGTACAGGATTTCAATGCCTCAGCTCACAGCGCTCAAGCATGCGCACATGCAATTTGCGCTGTGCGCGCGATAATTGCACTACACTATACGCAATAGCGCCAGCTAAACCCTGTTTTTGAGCCGTGCAATTTTCTTTTATTAGGTGGTCTGTCGATGACAGATCACCTATTGATTTCGTTAGAATTTTCTTTCTTTCTTTATTCTTTATTCTTTATTCTTTATTTACTTTTATTTATTCCGTACACTTTTTTTGTGTATACGTTTACTCGAACTCGACCTGGTCAATTTCCTTCAAATTTCTGTTAGTCATCAGGCCCTATGATATGAAGTTCCCGAAACCTTTTTCAAGTTCATGGGGTCATCGTGACGTCATCCAGGCGCCATTTTGTAAAAATCAGGTCATTATCATATCTCAATAACGAGTAATAAAAAATAAACCATATTTAGTATACATCAACTTCCGGTCAAAGGTCAACTAAAAATGTCAACAAAATCCGTGCGCGCACCTCGACGCGCACGTACGCGCGCATTACAATTTTAAAATGCTCTAATTCATTTCAAATTTTTTTTGCACACGTTTCAGGCCATTGTAAGCATTTTTAAAATTTGCGCGCGCGTAATTATGCGCGCGCGTTTCCGCGCGTATCCACGCGTCCTGATATTTTGCAACATAGCATCGCCAAATTTTCTCTGTTATCATATTTATTACATTTTTCCAAGCATTTTGATACCTTGTTTACCTTTTTCCGACCTGTAATAACGGAATTAGCGGCTGTCAAAGTTGAACGCGCGCGCCGACCTGCGCTATTTGTATCCACAATACATGGGCAAAAACATGCCTATACAAAATTCATTGTAACTCTTCAGAATGGATAGATACCCCCCAATTTCTTTCATATTTAAATAGATTATGAGTTGGAGATATGATTTCATGTCTCATTTGACCCTCAATTAACTCATGACGTCATCATAATGGCCTCCGAACTCAAAATTTCAATTTGCATATTATGACGTCAGCAGATTTTTGGAAAATTGATTGTATCTCTGTAAATATTGATTAATTTTCTTTTAAATTTTGATATGTTCTACCTGAGAATATTCTCTACAAATATAGTTGCAACGATATTTCATTTTGACAATGGTATCATGGCGTATTTTTGCGATTTAAGGAGGCATGTCAATTTTTCACATTTTGCGTGTATTCTCTATGGGACATGATTTTTTCTCAAAACTGGATTCTACATCCTCGTCTTTCGCGAGCAATATCTCCGTATTGTTATCTTTGTTTACGCTGAGCTTTGAGTATGTTTTAGCTGAGACAATAAGCTATCACAAGTGTGTCCTTTATTTTTCGATCAGATGCCGGGATCATGCTCATATTTCACTTGCAAAGTGGGATTTGAGAATTCCATTTTCCGTTTACGTGTAATCTCTATGGGAAATGTTTTGGTATATCGGTAACGCACTTGACTTCCGACCTCGAGGTCCCTGGTTCGAGTCCGGGCGCACAGTGGGCCAGGGAGGAACCAAAGTGTGCCAAAACTAATTTCTGGGGATTTATTTTCTATAAATCCATAGGAAATGTTTGGATGTCCAGGGATTTCTGCTTAAATGGTATTACCAACATTTTCTCTGATATCTAAGCTTTAAGTTGATACCAGATTTGGCATGTCAATTTTTTACATTTTGCGTGTATTCTCTATGGGACATGACTTTTTCTGAAAACTGGATTCTACATTTCCGTCTTTCACGAGCAATATCTCCGTCGTCTTAGCTTCGTTTTCGCTGAGCATCGAGTATGTTATAGCTGAGACAATAAGCTATCACAAATCTGACATTTATTTCTCGATCAGATGCCGGGATCATGCTCATATTTCAGACCACCTTAATCGTCCTCGTGACGATTTAAATTTTAGTTTATTTTTATTTCTTCCGTACACTTTTTTTGTGTATACGTTTACTCGAAATCGACTTGGTCAATTTCCTTCAAATTTCTGATAGTCATTAGGCCCTATAATATCAAGTTCCCGAAACCTTTTTCAAGTTCATGGGGTCATCGTGACGTCATCCAGGCGCCATTTTGTAAAAATCAGGTCATTATCATATCTCGATAACGAGTCATAAAAAATAAACCATATTTGGTATACATTAACTTCAGGTCAAAGGTCAACTAAAAATATCAACAAAATTCGTGCGCGCACCTCGACGCGCACGTACGCGCGCATTAAAATTTTAAAATGCTCTAATTCATTTCAAATTTTTTTTGCACACGTTTCAGGCCATTGTAAGCATTTTTAAAATTTGCGCGCGCGTAATTATGCGCGCGCGTTTCCGCGCGTACTCGCATTTTGCAACGTAGAATCGCCAAATTTTCTCTGTCATCATATTTGGCACATTTATTCAAGCATTTTGATACCTTGTTCACCTTTTTCTGACCATTAATAACGGAATGAGCGTCCGTTAAGATACGCATCCGTGCGTGCGAGCTCTTGTAATACATAACATACATGTGCAAAAACATGCCTATACAAAATTCATTGTAACTCTTCAGAATGGACAGATACCCCCAATTTTCTTTCATATTTAGATAGATTATGAGTCGGAGATATGATTTCATGTCTCATTTGACCCTCAATTAACTCTTGACGTCATCATAATGGCCTCCGAACTCAAAATTTCAATTTGCATATTATGACGTCAGCAGATTTTTGGAAAATTGATTGTATCTCTGTAAATATTCAACAATTTTCTTTCGAATTTTGATATGTTCTACCTGAGAATATTCTCTACAAATGCAGTCTCCACGATATTTCATTTTGACAATGGTATCATGGCGTATTTTTGCGATTAAAGGAGGCATGTCAATTTTTTACATTTTGCGTGTATTCTCTATGGGACATGACTTTTTCTCAAAACTGGATTCTACATTTCCGTCTTTCACGAGCAATATCTCCGTCGTCTTAGCTTCGTTTTCGCTGAGCATTGAGTATGTTGTAGCTGAGACAATAAGCTATCACAAATGTGAAATTTATTTCTCGATCAGATGCCGGGATCATGCTCATATTTCAGACCACCTTAATCGTCCTCGTGACGATTTAAATTCTAGTTTCTTTTAGATCTGAATGTAAGATGTGAATGTGAGTATAAGGTTCATGTTATTACAGAAGTGTAGGAATAATACAGATGGAAGGGATATAAAACAAATATAAAATGACTCATTCTCGGAACAAGCTAAAACTATTCGCACTCAGAAACATCATTAGTACTTTTCTCCCTCGGGCCGATGGCCCTCAGGAGAATAGTACTAGTTGATGTTCCTTCGATGCGAATAGTTTCAGCTAGATCCTCGAGTGTCATTGTATATTTGTATAGTATATCTGATTACTTGTCAAAATTACTGTTCTGTAGGAAATGAAAAGTAAATATGAACTGAACTAAACTGAACTGAACTGACCCAAACAAATTGTGGTTGTATTAAAAATACAGTGCACCTTACAACTATATAGACAAGGAAAAACTTGATATCAATAACAAGTTACAAGCTACTGTTATAAGCTACTGAAATCATGACATCTGATTGGCTGAGAGCAAATTTGTCATAGAAATTTAGCAGTTGTTATAGATAACAAGTTTTATGAAACGGGTCCCAGGTCTGGAATACAATATTCACTATGCTTGCAAAGAAGAAATGAATTGTGAGCTTTGATATGTGAGATAATTTCGATGCAACCAAATTTAGAAACTGTCAAACCATACGAAAACTAGTGGAAATCATCATTTATAAATATTTCCTAAAGCAGTAAATATCTTTATCGTGGATTACAAACTATCAAATAAAAATATGAGCTAATGAGCCGAACTAAAATTAAGTACAAAACAGCGCTTGATTTTATGAAAGCTGTACAGAGTTGGAAATATTTTGCATCGCTTATCATCCTAACTGTTTGTCGACTATAATAAGGAAATAAATATTAATTGTGTCTTATTTACCCAGGGTAGCCATATCAGTATTAATAGAACTCTTCCTGTGGACCCTGCAATCAATGACAGGTACACATTTACACCTGAGCAGAGAGCTCGACATGGAGGCAAAACGGCTTGTCCAAGTATGTAGGCACCGAACAAGGATCGAACCTAGAACCTCTCGTATAGGGAGTCCAGAACCTTCACGAATATTACCACAGTGCTCCCATATTACACTTACCCACACAACGGGGAAAAATTTGCAAGAAACTTCCTGAGCCCGTGCAGGTAACAGACGACGGACCCGCTCGGCTATAACCAGCCGGACAAGAGAAGTTGCATCGTTGATTGTAGCTTACTGAATCACCGGGTGAACACGAAGAAGATACGTCTTCGTCAAATGAAGGTACGGTGCACGTTATTACTGAGTTAATAATGAAAAGAATCAGACAAACCATGAGTGCCTTTAGACAAATGTTAAAAGACTTGCCATAGATGTTCATGAACCCGACCTTAATTTCCGATACTTCCTTAAATTGCGAAAACCTCATTCCCTGTTATAAACCCCGGTCAGAGAGCATGAAGTCATGCCCTGAGCTTTGGACACAACCGTATACAACTTTATGAAGACATCATATCTCCGGTGATGACCCAAACCCAAAACCCACAACCTTTCGTAAGAGAGTCGAGAACCTTTACGAATATATCACAGTGCTCCTTTATTGTGGTGGTACACAAGTATTAGAAATAGTTATGTTTGTGGATATTTCAGCCGTCTCTGAACCGATTTTGATCAAACAAAGTTGATTTTGTCATTTAAATTATATGGTCATTCAAATTTGACACTCAGTTTTTCATTATCTGACACAAAATTATTTTGTGTAGCCCCTTATGCAACATAACTCAACTATCCCTTTAACCCCGGTCAGAGAGCATGAAGTCATGCCCTGAGCTATGGATGTAGTAGATTACTTGAACAAAGAATAAAAGTGGAGGACACGACCGTATACAACTTTATGAAGACATCATATCTCCGGTGATGACCCAAACCCACAACCTTCACGAATATACCACAGTGCTCTCTTTTTACACTTACCCTCACAACGAGGAAACGGTTCCGAGAAACTTCCTGAGCTCGTGCAGGTAACATTCGAAGCACCAATTAGGTTATAGCCAGTCGCACAAGAGAAGCTGCATATGTCATCGTAGCTTACTGATGTACAGGGTGAACAAGAAGAAAATACATTTTCTTCTAATGAAGGTACGATGCACGTCACTGGGTTATCTAAAGAAAAGAATCAGTCAAACCATAACCATGAGTGCTTTTAGAAACATTCAAACAGTCTTGCTATTAATATTCATGAATCCGACCTTAATTTTCGAAACTTCCTTAAAATGCGAAACCCTCATTCCTTGCTATTAAAGGGATAGTTGAGTTCTGTTTTCAGACCGCGAATGCCTTTATAGTGCATGGTTATCGCTCTTATTCTTATCTATGACATTTCTAGTGCCGATTTAGAACCTAAAATTGCTATGAAGGTAATTTTAGACCCCAAAATGTGTGAAATTTAGCCAATACGATCATACCAAATCAGCTCCCCTTTCAAAAAAAATACGGTGACCGTTAATTAATTATTTAATTAAAAATAACAATACATGGACCAGCTGGTTGTGCGTAATATAACCAACACGAAAATGCCACCAAAAAGCCAACATCGGCATTGGCTGAAATACGACGTAAAGGGCGTAATTTCGTTTTTCAACGGTTTTTTCAAATTATGTAATATTTGTGGTGGTACACAAGTATTATAAATAGTTATATTTGTGGATATTTCAGCTGTCTCTGAACCGATTTTTATCAAACAAAGTTGATTTTGTCATTAAATTGTTTGTTCTTTCAAATTTGACACCCAGTTTGTCATTATCTCACCAAAAAATATTTTGTGTAGCCCCATCTGCAACAGAACTCAACTATCCCTTTAACCCCGGTCAGAGAGCAAGAAGTCATGCCCTGAGCTATGGATGTAGTAGATTACTTGAACAAAGAATAAAAGTGGAGGACACGACCGTATACAACTTTATGAAGACATCATATCTCCGGTTATGACCCAAATCCACAACCCACAGCCTCTCGTAGGAGAGTCGAGAACCTTCATGAATATATCACAGTGCTCCTATATTACACTTACCCTCACAACGAGGAAACATTTGCGAGAAACTTTCTGAATCGGTGCAGGTAACAGACGGTGGACCCGTTAGGCTAAAGCCAGTCTGACAAACGAAGTAGCACTGTCGATTGTAGCTTACTGGATCACCGGATGAACATGAAGAAAATACGTTTTGTTCTAATGAAGGTACGGTGCACGCAATAACTGAGTTAATAATGAAAAGAATCAGAAAACCATGAGTGCCTTTAAAACAATATTAAACAGACTTGCCATAGATGTTCGTAAACCCAACCTTAATGTCCGATACTTCCTTAAATTGTGAAATCCTCATTCCCTGTTATAAACCCCAATCGGAGAGCATGACTTAAGTCATGCCCTGAGCTTTGGATTAAATTAATAACTTGGGAAAGAACACAAGTGGAGAATACGACCGTATACAACTTTATGAAGACATCATATCTCCGGTGATGACCCAAACCCACAACCCACAACCTCTCGTAGGAGAGTCGAGAACGTTCACGGATATACCACAGTGCTCCCATATTATACCTACCCCCACACTGAGGAAACGGTTCCGAGAAACTTCCTGAGCTCGTGCAGGTAACAGTCGACGCACCAATTAGGTTATAGCCAGTCGGACAAGAGAAGCTGCATAGGTCATTGTAGCTTACTGATGTACCGGTTGAACACGAAGAAGATACGTTTTCTTCTAATGAAGGTACGGTGCATGCATATACTGAGTTAACAATGAAAAAAAATCAGATAAACCATGAGTGCCTTTAGAAAAAATTAAACAGACTTGCCATAGATGTTCATGAACCCGACCTTAATTTCCGATACTTCCTTAAATTGCAAAATCCTCATTCCCTGTTTTAAACCCCAATCGGAGAGCAAAAAGTCATGCCCTGAGCCTTGGATTAAGTAAATAACTTGAAAAAGAACACATTATTACACTAACCCTCACATCGAGGAAACATTTGCGAAATCCTCATTCCCTGTTTTAAACCCCAATCGGAGAGCATGAAGTCATGCCCTGAGCTTTGGATCTAAATAACTTGGGGAAAGAACACAAGTGGAGGATACGACCGTATACAACTTTATGAAATCAAGATATTTCTGGTGATGACCAACACCCACACCCACAACCCACAACCTCTCGTAGGAGAGTCGAGAACCTTCATGGATATACCACAGTGCTCCCATATTACACTTACCCACACATTCAGGAAACGGTTCCGAGAAATTTCCTGAGCTCGTGCAGGTAACAGTCGACGCACCAATTAGGTTATAGCCAGTTGGACAAGAGAAACTGCATCGTTCATTGTAGCCCACTGATGTACCGGTTAAACACGCAGAAGATACGTTTTCGTCTAATGAAGGTACGGTGCACGCAATTACTGAGTTAACAATGAAAAGAATCAGATAAACCATGAGTGCCTTTAGAAAAAATTAAACAGACTTGCCATAGATGTTCATGAACCCGACCTTAATTTCCGATACTTCCTTAAATTGCAAAATCCTCATTCCCTGTTTTAAACCCCAATCGGAGAGCAAAAAGTCATGCCCTGAGCCTTGGATTGAGTAAATAACTTGAAAAAGAACACGTTATTACACTAACCCTCACATCGAGGAAACATTTGCGAAATCCTCATTCCCTGTTTTAAACCCCAATCGGAGAGCATGAAGAACACAAGTGGAGGATACGACCGTATACAACTTTATGAAGACATCATATCTCTGGTTATGACCAACGAAAGACTTTTCCCTACCCGGCGGCTTGCCGTGGATTTAGAGACCGTACGGGAACCGTCCGATTTTCATTTCTACGGCATGTGTGGTCACATATTCTGCGGCGCCCGGGAGGTGCCCGGAGAAAATTGGTCGACTGAAATGCAAAGCGCCCGTTAGGGTGCTGGCAGGGTGCCGGCCGAGTGCCGGCCGGTAACCTTACGGGCTCCGTCCGATGAGCAGGTGTACCGATAGCTCCCGGAAGGTGCCATGCCGGGGCCCGGCCGTTGTCCTCAAGGCGCCCGTCCGGCTGCCGTGCGGTGCACTGAACTACAGAGTGAGTCAGAAAAAAATGTCCCACTTTTTAAAAGTTGTATTGTTTGAAGTATGAATATGTAATCATGGGTTTCATGATACATCTTGATAGAGTTATCCTCCCAGTACATTTAGGTACCATTTTCATTTGAATCTCTGCATGTATCACTGAGTATCAGACATTCTTTACATGACTGCCAGATCTCACTTGCGCCAAATTACCCGGTGAGGAATAAAACAGTGCATTGAACACAGACAGTCAGACACGCGCACACGCACACACAACCACCCACATACACACGCACACAAAAACGCACACACAACACACACAACACTCATGGTGACAATTCGTCATCATGAAGCACAACATCCGCCAATACGCACCAAGAGGACAGCGGCCACTCAACTTTTCATACGATAAGAAGAATTCCCAACAAAAATTAACAGTTTGGGTGGGCCTTGTCGGGAATGGAATGCTCATTTGTGTGCGTGTGCCTGTGCATGTCTTGTAAAGATTGTCTGATGTTCAGTCATGCATGCAGAGATTCAAATGAAAATGGTACCTAAATGTACTAGGAGGATAACTCTATCAAGACATATCATGAAACTCATGATCATTATTCATACTTCAAACAATACAACTTTTAAAAAGTGGGACATTTTTTTCTGACTCACTCTGTATGTGTCCTCTAGTATCCGCACCTCCTATATTTAAAACAGCGTTGTACATTTCGAGATGTCGCCGTGAGGGACCCGCACGGGCAATATTCATTTTAAATGGCCCTCGGACGGCAGACGCCTGTTGTTGTGCATATCATCCGGGGCTCTTGAGGAGCCCGTGAGGGAGGCGTAGGGTACACGTACGGAACCCTTGAGCACCGCAAGGCGCCCTAAAAGATTTTTCATGTGAATTGACCCCCCAAATCGTGAGGGGCCCGTCCGGGCACCGTCCGGAGCCCGCATGGGACCCGTAAGGTGCCCTACGGGCCCTTTACGGGCTTTCTACGACCTAACGGTCAGATAAAAACGCCGGGAGGATTGGGAGCAGCCAACTCAGCACCACGGCGCCCGTACGGGTTCAGAAACTGTCCCGGCGCCCGTAGGAACTTTACGGCAACCGGCCGGACACCGGCCGAAAATTCCCAAAATGTCTCTTTTTACTCGCCGTACGGGCCTCGGAGTGTATATGTGAAAGCCCCATAGCGTGCAAGCGAACACCACTCGAATCTTTTATTTGCGTACATGAATATGTCGGACAATGACTATCCACGGTTTAACAATATGTTTAAGAGAAAATACCTGTTTCTAGACAATCGGAGAAGTTGGGATCACACTCTGCAAAATAATAAATAAAAGATGTTATACACTGATCAGTATCTAGTATTGCTATAAATGATGTGTACATACAGTACTAAAAAGAAAACTCAGGTGAGAGTCATGTTTTCGAGTTCTCAGAGAAGATTACCCGTGCTTTGATTTCACCCGGTACTGCTTTTCGAAATGCTCTTTTGTTCAACTTACCTCGAAATCAGCTTGACGATTACAACAAATTACAGAATAATGATCCTCGTATAATGATCCTCTCCAACATAAAAAGTCAAATCACAAGACTTCTCAAAGTACTCCAATGGTTGCCCATGAATGAACGCATTGTTTTCGAAATTCTTGCGCTTTTATTTTATTTTTAGTCCATGGCTCTGCTTTACAGCACATTATTATTTTGATAAATCATTATATTCCGTAAAAATGTTTGCGGTCTCAAATATCCGGACTTCTTGTTTTTCGTAAGCTCAATACTTAGTGGGGGGAAAGAACCTTTGGTCACGCGGGGCCTTCGCTGTGGAATGCTCTCCATTGAAATACTCTTAAAAACAGCTCCCGTTAAGTATTTAAAAATAAAGTTAAAGCCACTCTAAAGTATTGGAAGCCCCCAAAAATGTGATGGCAAATTTCACTTAAATTGTTTCATAATGTGAAAAAGGATGACAGTCATTTTTGCAAGGATTTTCAAAACAAATATGTTTGAAGTCGAATATTGATGAAAGAATACCAAATTTAGGTTTTCTGCGTATTACGGAAAACCTAAATTATGTGTTCATGTACACTGTCGCTCATAAAGGTGGAATAATTTTTTATATCCCAATTCATGGAATTATTTTAAAAATTATTTAAAAATAATAGATCTAGATAATAGTATACATTCTCAGATTTGATTGAAAAATAATTTGCCAATGTGTGTTTTGCGTGACCACTAAAACATGTGTATGCTACTATGATTATCAACTAGGGGACCTATGCCCTTAGGTCATAAATGACAATAATGAGGATTGATGCCCCACAAAAGGGCACTAATATAGCACATCGACACGGTTTTGATCCTGGGGCCTCACAGTTACGAGACCATTGCCTTTTACTGAATCATGACTGTACGCAAGCGGGGGCTAGGGTAGGGGGCAGTTTCCATAAATAAAAAAAAACACAGAAAATGCAATAAATTTTCAATAATTTATTGCATTTTACCCCGGTTCCCAACATAAACAAATCTTCTGTGTGCTCATGCCTTGAGCCATAATGCATGGCCGTCCAGAGGATTTTTTTATGTTGGGGACCGGGGTAAAATGCAATAAATTATTGAAAAATTTATTGCATTTTCTGTTTTTTTTTTAATTTATGGAAACTGCCCTCTACCCTAGCCCCTCGCTGCGTACAGTCATGGTTCAGTGACAAAACAATAGCCTCGTAGCTGTGAGGCCCCAGGATCAAAACCATGTCTAAGTGCTATATTAGTGCCCTTTTGTGGGGCATTAATCCTCATTACTGTCATTTATGACTTGAGGGCGTAGGTCCCCTAGTTAATCAGCATAGTAGGATACACATGTGTTAGCAGTCCCGCAAAACACACATTGGCAAATTATTATTCAATACAATCTGAGAATGTATATTATTATCTAGATCTATTATTTTTAAATAATTTTTAAAATAATTCCATAAATTAGGGTAAAAGTAAAATATTCCACCTTTATGAACGACAGTGAATCAACATTGGTCTTCAAACACATTTTTGGGGGGAAATCCTTGCAGAAGAGTGCCTTAAATGACATCTTCTTTCACAATACGTTACAATTTAATTGACATTTTGTCATCAAATTTTTGGGAAATTTGAGGTTCCCAACACTTTAAAAGGGGCTTAAAATATATTTGTTTCATTCGGCTTATAATTTCTTTTTAAATTCTGATATGTTCTATTTAACTATTGTTCCTCTGTTTACAATACATTACATTTTATTTGTTGTTGTTGTGTGGGTTTTTGTTTTACAAGTGCGCCTTGAGTATTTGTTTTCAAGTGGATTGAAGGCCTTACAAATCTCTTATTATTTATATGATTTAAAAAATACTCTGAATATCCGATTTCATAGTCACTTTTTTGAAAAATCAAGGTCATAAATATGTTATAACCAGTCGGACAAGACAGGGGGCATTATTGAATATAGCATACTACTACTAGAGAAAAACGTAGTACCATTCAGGCTTTATTATCTTTTGTGGAGAAAAAAGCTAATGCTATTGACAAAACCTCTCATACGGTTGGTATTTTCCTGGACTTCTCCAAGGCCTTTGACACAATAAACCCCGATATATTACTTTATAAACTTTCCCATTACGGTGTACGTGGAAAGGCTTTGGAGTGGTTCAGGAACTATCTTTCTAACAGAAAGCAATATGCCTTTTTAAACGATTGTTTATCAGATTTATGTAATATTAGCTGTGGCGTTCCACAGGGAAGCCTCCTAGGTCCACTTTTATTTATTGTTATATATAAATGATTTTTGCAGATCATCTCATATTTTATCGTTTATACTTTTTGCTGACCACACGAATCTGTTCTTTTCCCAAAACAATCCATACACTCTTATGCAAACGGTTAATTCTGAACTATCTAAGATTCTACAATGGATTAGAGCAAACAAACTTTCACTTAATCTCCAAAAAACTAAATATATGTTGTTCAGTAATACTATAGACTCACTGCCAAGCAACGTTGTATTCGATGACGTCCCGTTGGAGAGTGTTTCTTACACTAAATTTTGGGGCCTAACAGTACAAAACAGCGCTTGATTTTACGAAAGCTGTAAAGAGTTTGGAAATATTTTGCATCGCTTGCTCGGACCAATTTTATCATCCTAACTGTTTGTCGACTATAATAAGGAAATAAATATTAATTGTGTCTAATGTACCCAGGGAAGACATATCAGTATTAATAGAAATCTTCCTGTGGACCCTGCATTATTTTATTACCCAGCAATGACAGGTACCCATTTACACCTGAGCAAATAATTTGACATAGTGGCAAAATGGCTTGTCCAAGTAAGTAAGCGCTGAGCAAGGATCGAACCCAGAACCTCTCGTATGGGGAGTCAAGAACCTTCACGAATATACCACAGTGCTCCCATATTACACTTACCCACACATTCAGGAAACGGTTCCGAGAAACTTTCTGAGCCCGTGCAGGTAACAGACGACGGACCAATTAGGTTATAACCAGCCGGACAAGAGAAGTAGCATTGTTGACCTTCGATCACAAATTCACCGGTTGAACACGAACACGAAGAAGAAACTATTTCGTCTAATGAGTCAACAATAAAAAGAATCAGATAAACCATGAGTGCCTTTAGAAAAAATTAAACAGACTTGCCATAGATGTTCATGAACCCAACCTTAATTTCCGATACTTCCTTAAATTGCGAAATCCTCATACCCTGTTTTAAACCCCAATCGGAGAGCATGAAGTCATGCCCTGAGCTTTGGATTAAGTAAATAACTTGGGGAAAGAACACAAATGGAGGATACGACCGTATACAACTTTATGAAGAAATCATATCTCTGGTTATGACCAACTAAAGACGGGCACGAAAGACAAATGTATATTAAGGTACTTCCAAAAAAAATATATACATATATCAAAGAACCTCCAAAGCATTAGGTTAATTGTCGCAGGAGCAAGTGTCGTACAACCACACAATGTTATATTTTAGGCCTATGGATAAACGATGAAAGTAGGTTTATTCAAGCTAAACAAGTGAACTTTAATGCAGTTGTATAAAGAAAAAGAGAGGTTATTATTACGTGATGAGGAATAGTTTATGGTCTTCCAATTGTCGGAAGACAGAAATTCCTTTAGGATAATAGGACTGACTTATCTGATTTACAGTCAGGTGACGGAAGTTTTAGATGATCGGCCTGATTATTCTCAATTACCATAGGTGTTTGATGTCCCTACGCCACTATCGTAATTTGTAGTTTTTAATTAATTTCTATTTATAATGCTGAAATAGCAAAGATTCTTTATCAAATGATATTGTCTATGAATTACATTCGAAATAATATACTTTAAAATATTGGCTTTTACCTCTGCTATATCGGAGTGATATTTTTGATGAGATGGGTATCGGGGTGCAATGAATGTCGGTAGCATGGTTATTTAGTTATTTGGAGTGTCTGCTTGTGACATTTGATGTTTGTTTTATTAATTGAAATCACGCAGATACACTCAGGTCGCTCATATAGTTGGATTTTTTTTTACCCCAATTTATGGAATTATTTTGACAATGATTTATTCCTAATAGATCTAGATAATAGTATACATCCCCCCGGTCCCCAACAGAAAAAAAACCTTCTGTGTGCCCATGCCCTGAGCCATAATGCATGGTCGTACAGAGGATTTTTTTTTATGTCGGGGACCGGGGTAAAATGTAATGAATTATTAAAAATATATTGCATTTTCTTTGTTTTGTTTTATTTATGAGAACAGCCCCCTACCCTAACCCCCGCTGCGTACATTCATGGTTCAATGGTCAAGCAATGGCCTCGTAACTGTGAGGCCCAAGGATCAAAACTGTGTCGATGTGCTATATTAGTGCCCTTTTGTGGGGCATTAATCCTCATTTCTGTCATTTATGACTTAAGGGCGTAGGTCCCCTAGTTGATAAGCATAGTAGCATACACATGCTTTAGCAGTCACGCAAAACAAACACTGGCAACTTATTATTCAATAACATCTGAGAATGTATACTATTATCTAGATCTATTAGGAATTAATCATTGTCAAAATAATTCCATTAATTGAGGTAAACAAAATATATTCCAAGTATATGAGCGAAAGTGTACTTAGATAAATGGGAGGCAAGCTATGGTCATGACGACGTACACAGGATGTGCGCATGTATACATTGAATTTAAAGATGGCGGCGCTCATACCCATATCATGGCATTAAATGTTTGTGTTATTTAGCTGTTTAAAGTTAAACATGTATTTACAATGAATAGTGAACATTGTTTAAGTTAACAGTGAATTATGTTTGTTAATCAAAACGATTTGATAGGAATTAATTTTTTCGATGCACATGATTTGATAACTTGACAAAGACAGTAGTGTAGAATGTAGTGGATTCAATGGTTAAGTTATTTCATGTTCATAGGAAGTGATATCTTGCTGAGTGTAGGAATAATATAATTTCTGCTTTGTTTTTCAGATGACCAAAGCTAGTTAATTGATTTTGGCCTTGTAGTTTTGACTGTTAGGTGTTTCAATTCATCACGAGTCAAAATGACCTGGTTTCATGCGTGTTCCTGAGGTGTCGGTGGTTGGTGATCACCAGTAGCATTTATTATTTTTTATTTCTAAATTGTACTTTGGACAATTGATTGAAAGATGTGAACTGTGTCAAACATTATGTTTAATTTAGCAATCTGACCACGAATAAAACCATAAGAAAAGAGAAAACCTTTGTATAGATTGCGACAAATAACTATCATTTTCCGCTCTCAATATTACCCCGAGCTCTTGACCAAAGTATACCAAACCATCGTCTGGTTGCGTGACCTAATTTTACGCACAGTTTCATTTTCTCAAAAGAAAATCGGTAAGATTTCAAAAAATCTAATATACTATCAATGGGAAGAGGAACCTATAACTGGGTAGTGACGCAAATTTGAAATATTAACAAGAGATCGGCAGTTCTTGCAGTGTTTTGTGCCCGTTCCGAAAAAATATGAAGTTAACGACAAGGGTCTGCAAATATTCATTTTGAGAGATATTTTAATCGAAATGTTAAGTAGAAAGTGAAACAAAATGATTGTATGATGCTTAACCTTCCCCTATGCACTTATCTCACGTTTAGTGGATCGCTCTGTTGGATTATGCAACAATAAACTCTCGTGCTCGAATTAAGGACTCGTTGATTTTATGAGAAATCATGTATCACATGTACATACCAAAATATTATTTAAATGTCCGTGAATTTTGAATACCACACCATACGTACCCCCAACCCATTGCTAGTAGAGATAGGTCACTGGGAGTGGCCCCCATTCATAGATCAAATTCGTGGACCAATGAAAAAGTTCCCTCCCATATAGATTATGTGGGTGGGAACTATTTGGAGCTACATGTATTGATCTTTGATCGCTTATGAGTGCGTGGGTTACAACAATAGCGTACTGAAAGAGATAGTTGCGACAAAATATTTTTGTGTGTGTGAGATAATGAAAAACTGAATGTCAAATTGGAAAGAGCATATAATTTAAATGACAAAATCGTCACTGTTTGATTACAATCGGTTCAGAGACGGCTGAAATATCCATGAATATAACCATTTCTAATATTTGTGGGGCTCCACAAATATTTGATAATTTTGAATCAGCCGTTGAAAAAACGAGGATGCGCCTGTATATGAAGAGCTTAATTCCAAAAGGAGCTAAATCCACTTTTGATGAAAATGGAGTTATTGATATCAGAACATTGTTCACTTTAGTACCCGTCTTTGAACAAAATTATTTACTTCAATTTTTGGAGCAATTATGAAAAAAATTCAATTTCTAATATCACTTTTCCATAGACGCCTGTACAAAATCTGGTAAACAATGGCTTTTTTCTCCGAAGTTACAAACATGGATTTAGCTCCTTTTGGAATGAAACTCTTCATATACAGGTTTAATTCCAGCCAATGCCAATGTTGGCGTTTTGTTGGCTTTTTCGTGTTGGTTATCATACGCACAACCAGCTGGCCCGTGCATTGTTATTAGTATTAAATTATTACATCAACGGGCACCATATTTTTTTAAAGTGGAGCTTAATTGGTGATTGGTAACCTTAAAAGCAATTTTAGAGGTCCGCGGTTCGAGTCCCGCCATGGCACCAATGTCCTTTAGCAAGACATTAATCTACATTTGCCACACTCGACCCAGGTGAGGTAAATGGGTACCTGGCAGCAATTTATTCCATGAAATGCTAGAGTGCCGTAATGGCAGCCATGCTGAAGCCGGGGTAATAATTTCAAGATTTGGAAGCGCACAGAGGTTTAAATGTGATATGCGCTATATAAGAACCGAATATTATTATTATTACTATAATAAGATATGCCTCATCTTCTCCTTTAGAATGAAATGACCTAGTGAAAAGCGATGATAGATATTAACTTACATCTTTGAAAAGTCAAGACCATGATAAAAACGGCATAGTTCCATAAATGCTTCATCTTCAGCTGTGAAGAAATAGAGAAAATAATGATAGATTCAGCAATCAAATTCATCCCAGCTACTGTCAGCATGCGAATGTGATTCGAATTCGTGAATGATAATACACTGTAATAATAATAATAGTAATGTTAAAGAATTCATCATATACCCAGACATTGTGTGTTTCCGGACAGATTAGGTGTCCAGACAGTTGATTTAAAACAACCATTGAGTTTAAAGAAGTTTCAAGCAATATTTTATAGATCTACATAGGATTATGTTGGAAAATATTATTAAGGACAAATATTCACGATTGTTAGTGCTACGTAAAGATTATTTTCCACTAAATCCGAAGGTAAAATAGAGTTTGTATGTTTGGTTTAAATGTCCGGGTAGCTAATTTTTTATTCCCAAACAGGTTTGCCAATGCTAATATTTCCGGTCATCTGATTGGCTGATATGTTACGTCATTAGCAATGACGTAACCGTTAGGGTGAGTGAATGGGTTATAAAAATCATGCAGAATCACTTTTCATCAACCCATCGTTGGCTCAATCGGTAAGGACAGCGTAATACAAACTCAGAGTTGTGGGTTCAAGTCTCAGTTTATTTAGTTTTTTTGCCTTTATAAATAGTGAGGCAAAGCAATACAAAATCAAAGTCTAATTGTTTGTGACCTCTTTCCGATCTGCTAATGACGTAGAACATATCAGCCATTGAAAAGAACGGAAATATAAGAAATTGCAAACCTGTTTGGGAATAAAAATTTCGCGTCCGGGTACCCAACCCTCCACCGTTGTATATACGCGCAGTCGAGTTGAGGCTGTATGCATCTATCGTACGACTTAGATTTGTTTTTCTTGCGTGCATTTAACAGGGGCGGATCTTGCTTTTTGCCATGGGGGGGGGGGGGGGCTGACCCAGTGGCAGATCCCGGATTTTCTAAAAAACGCGCCGTTTTTACTACTGTTTTACTTTTTTTTCCTCTCTTCTTTTCCCCCTTTTTTTTCTTCACTTCGCCGCCCAGGGGGGGGGGGGGCGGGGGTTTAAACCGCCGAAACCCCCTTGATCAATCCCTGTTTAATATACGATCTTATGTCCTAATGCTGGACGCCTTTTGATACCAGACACCTCGTACATTTTTATTTGACAATAATGAGTCTCTGGAAGAAAATTGCCAAAAATGGGGCACCTGTCCATTCAAATGTTAATGAGAATTTTCATCTTATTCATATTCATATTTATTTCATTTCCAAAAGAAAGGTAAACAAAGATATTACATTTTATTTCATACATAATTCATTTTTTCGAGAAACTATACAAATAAACTTTGCACATAATAACATTATTACAAGAAATTCTTAATTTCTGAGGAAATGGGGGGGGGGGGGAACCACTAAAAAGCAGTGCTTGTAGTTTGTGGATCACCCAGAAAAGAAAAAAAAAAGTTGCAAATTTTGCCTACGAAGACTTAGAAAACACAAGACAATATTTCAAAACAACATACAATTTACAAACACGAAACGAACAATGAGAAGTAAAACAGATAAGAAGGAAAGGGGAAAGGGGGAAGGAAGAAGAAGCAGGACAAATCATGACCGGAACAAAGTAAGTTATAATGTTAATTTTGGGAAGGTAAGATCATAAAACCAAATAGATATTAAATTAATCGAGCAGATGATGAAGACCTATATGAAAAATTAAGATGATTACCAACTGTTATCAGATTATTCTTGTATATTACTATAAGATTCGAGCAAAAATATTTTTAGATTTTTCCCGAAAGAATTTAGGGATGGACTATTTTTAATACCTTCACTTAGAGAATTCCAAAATCTAGGACCATCATACATAAAAAAGAACAATACAACTTAAAGAGCAATCTAAAACAATGAAGAAACAAGTAATCACGAGAAACAAAAAAGGAGAGGCATCCATACCGTGCTTGTAAAAACCATGCAGTCCTGAGACCAGGCACGTAGCCACGGGGGAGGGGGGGGGGGGGGGCACGCGCCCCCCATTTTTTTTCCAGGATTGGTTGAACTTTTTTAGACCCCTTTTTTGTATTACCTCGATCGATTACATGTCCCCCCCCCCCCCCCCCCCCCCCCCCCCCCAAACATCAAACTCTGGCTGTGTGCCTGCCTGGGACTACGGTTAACATCCAGAGCTCAATTTTCCTCATTGTTTCACATTCTTTGTTTTCATTGTTGAACAAGATGACTTACACATGCCCATGTTAATCAACTTTTGAATGGCTGTTTGCTCTATTTAGAAATTGTCTTAAACAGACGTTTAAGTAACGGTTAAATCGATGTGCCCTAACAAGCGTGAAACTTCAAAACTTGATCTTAATTCATGTTAGCAGAGTATCAATGTTCTTTTAATCTCACATATATCTCATTATATTTTATCAATGATTTATTTAAAAATTCTGAGCAATAAAGAGTGTCCACATTTTTTTCTTTGTTGCTATACTGGGAGTGGTAAGAATGTATAGTTTCTCTTTTAACCTTATCATTACACACTTATTTTCTTCAATACTGCCACAATCATTTCATTTATTTCGGTAATTCCAACTTAATGGATAACAACGTAGTTTTGTGTAGACATAAAGGAACAAAATGTGTTGAAAGTGCAAGAAACGGAGAAAAGAAAAACAAACTGTGGCTTTGACATCATGGAGTATGGTATCGATTATGCCGGTGAACACAATGTGCGTGGATTAAACTTCGGTGTAAACTGTTAAATTCAAAGATATGTATCAGTTTTGTCCATGCGATTACATTGCGAAAGAAAATTTGTGGAGGCAATGAAGAAAAGCCTGACTACTAAATCAATACCCTGTGGTTTTGATATTAACCAAATGATAGGAATTTCACTCATTCCCCATCCCGTTCAAAAGCATTCTTCTTGCTGTATACCTTTTAACAATTATCTGCATTTTTTTCGCGCCGTGTGGAGTATCCGAGAAAAAGGATCGAGGGACGTCACCCCCCCCCCCACCTCCATTCTCATTTTCTCCCAACCCAAAATTGTTTAAAATACACTTACTAACAATGATTTCATCGGCTGCATATTTTTTGATGGCCAGACAGGCGTTAACCTAACACCCTTTTGGCACTCAACAGTGCCTATACTTCTTAGCGCTACAATGTACGTACTTACCTATGTGCTATGTCATGTACCTCAAGGTGTCGCAACACTGTAGTAAATAAATCCCAATATTCAATTTCGCCTATAATATCCGATATCCCAGACTGTCAACTACAAATCAAATTCACAAACAACAGTAATAACTCGCAGCAGACCGAGTCTACATGCCTGTCTCATTATGGCAGTGTGCATGCTGTACCCCGTTCTGTTTATTGTTCTTGAGAAGCTATTCATAAATGCAAAGCTCTGATTGTCAATGGATCACACTATACGCATAGGGTGATCATTCATGTTCAGATGCCCACGCATATCAATTTAAAACAAAAAGGCTGGTACGGAGTGTTTCGGGAAGTTTCATGAATAGAAATTCGGCAATACTCATTGATTCGGAGCGCTTGCCTGTGTATTGGTTTCACACTAATATGTTTTTTGGTTTTCCCCCATAACTTCTAGATAGGTGCCGTGACTAATTAAAAAAAGGTTGAACAAAGCTAATATATTAGTAATAAAAACCTAATCTAGCCACCGTAGGTGCGCGTGTTATACTAATGGAAGTGATAGTGATAATACGGTTTATATTTAGTCGAATCTCACGAATATTCATGATATTACGTACTTTAGAATATAGGTTATACCTTAAGATTAAAGGATAGGGTTTAGTTAGGGATTTGGTTCGGGTCAGGATTAGGGTTCGGGTTAGGGTTAGGATTAGGATGAGGGCTAGGGTTATGGATATATTATGCTAATTCATATAAACCTACATTTGCCTGATCGGTAAGGTCAGCGTACTACAATTCTAGAATGGTGGCCTATTGTTTGCCTTTTTAAAAGTGAGGCAAAGCAAAAAATAATCAAAATCTACATATTTGTGGCCTCTTTCCAAGCCGCTTCCATTAATTAATATGATGGCTAGGTTAGGTTAAAAAAGTCGCGGCCAGGGCATATGGAATTCCCTGCCTTTAGATCACATGAATATTCGCTCAGAGATGGAATTAATAGTAGCATTGAAAATAATGCTGCTCTCCCAATATACTGTTTAGTCATGAATATTTATGACTTCTTTAATAGCAGCGGTACGTGCAATCATCTGTAGCTCCTTCTCACTTCAACTCCCCTTTCTCTGTGTGTCTCTTTTTCTCTTTCTCTCTCTCTCTTTTTCTCTACCAATCACTCTTCAGTCTCTACCTATCATTCTTCTATTATCTTTGTTGTAATTTTGCATCACAAGGTACCCCCTAGTTTATGTATTTAACTTGTACTTAATTGTCAGGGTTCACAAGGCATCAAACTTCGCTTATCTTCGACCCCTGGCCAGTTCTTTTAAAACTAATTGTATACGTTTATATTTGTACATGTATGTTTTTGATGTATACTGACATTATGTATTCAGAACTGCAAATGAATGAAAATAAAATTAAATAATGCGAGCCAGTGCCTTAGCTACTCGGGCATGGGGGCACCTGTCCCGTCAATCGAATCGGGGAAAAAAAAGGGGGGAGGGGGTATAAGTGACAGCGAGGTGAGAGATGAAGGAAAAGAAAACAAATAACATGACAAGAAAATATACTGAGTTAGATTGCTTGAAAATGCATGTATCATAAATGAAATCTGTTGTAAGAAGTACATGAAACTATTATTGAAAAATGCTTTGGGGCGATCTGATCTGCGTCCTTGTTGTAGTGAACATCAAAAAGGGAAAAATAAATGAAGATGGGAGTAAAATATAGAGGCCATTCCGGAAAAGAGACAGAGAGAGTATGTGTCTGTGTCCGTTTAACTTTAGAATGTAAAACCTTCCCGCTCTAAAGGGGCAACGGATATATCCCCTCCATCTTGTACAGCGTGTTTCAACTGGGGTGCCGCGATAATATTTTTTTGCCGCGAGTTATATAGTTTGCAATAACGTCGAATTCATAGAAACAAAGTATAGGTAGCCGCAAGATTATCAAATATATATCACATTGGGTGTTTTGATAAGGTATACTATTTCAGATATGAAGTTTTATTTTCACAATGAACAAATAATTAATTATTTTTGCTTATATAGCGCCTAACACTTACTTTATCGGACCTCCTTCTAGAGCCTTCCTTCGCTCGGGCACTTTGCGCCCTCAAAATGGTCCACCTCATATAATCTCTGCATCCCCACTAAAATCTTAGTTACGGGCCTGAATCCGGGGTAATAGCATGGTCATTTGTTAAGTATATTTGTACCGTAGCCGTCCTATGTAAATGGCAATATTATCAGTATGATACTTATGATCACACAATGATTATGATTGTATGATCTAATGTAATCATGGTACACAATTACAAGATTATCATTATTTCACTAAACAATGATAATCATAATTACATAATAGCGAGGAGGATTACATGGTTGCACGATGATCATAATTACCTAATAATCATGATTACACGTAACATGGTAACAGGACCAGATGAACATTATTATACGATTACATGGTAATCATGTCTACATGTAATTACATTCTGATTGTTATTGATATATACCCAAATCATAATTCATTCAAAAGCAGTGTTGTAAATACAATAACTATATCTTTATTAAACTTCTGTGTATCAATATGGCCTTTATGTTCCTTTTTTTTTTTTTTACATGATAGGACTACAATATAATTACATTCTAACTACATGTATACACAATGACTACACGATATCAACTGTCTTATAATATAAATCATGCATGGAAAAAAGCAGGACTAAAAACAATTTTATTTATATGTCATTGTAATCTTCGCACATTTCAAAAAGTGAGGCAAAAAGCTATTGAAATTTTCTTAGGTTGATTTCATTGAAGTCTTTGCGAACGGTTCCGAAGGATAGGAATTTTTATCATGAATAGTAATTCTTAATAATCATTTTTGTTATCCTATCATTAAAGTTCATGACTGATTGAAATAAAGAAAAGAATATAATTTGAATCTTAGTAATATACCGATATCTGAATATATAACAACAAAGTAAAAGCCCACTTTAACCAATCCCAACCATAATACGTATAGAAATCTGCTTAAAAGCATTCATGTGATGAAAAACATATATCATGGATATTCGAAAAAGTATTGTTATACAACATGTTAAATATTTTTCAAATGTATATAGTAAAGTTTCAGCTGCAATATTAAGCAGAAAATTAATATACGGTGATAACATTAATAATAACGGGAAACTTTTCAACTCTAAAAGTATGGCGTGATTAAAAAAAAAGGTTGAAAAACGACGATCTAGTAGACTAAGAATGTATGAGCCAACGCTACGCCACTGCTCATGCATATTCATTATGACAAGGTCATCAACCTGGAGGAGGTAGTAGACATATTTTAGAAGAGCAATCCAAGGAGGAGGATGCTCAGTATGATATAGGTAAGAAAAAGGTACAAACAACATAGGTAGGACACAGTTATTTTTGAAACAGTTTGGATGTTAAAAAATGTACCTAAAACTTGATCTTCAGACATAAATGTGCCATAGTTTTACCTACCACGGGAGGGGGGGACACCCTCCCCAGACCCCTTACAGTCCCTGTACAGAACTCCTTCTAGAACCTTCAATCGCTCGGGCACTTTAATTGCGCGCCCTCAAAATGGTCCACTTCATATAATCTCTGCATCTCCCACTAAAATCTTAGTTACGGGCCTGCATCCGGGGTATTAATAGCATGATATTTGTATCGTAGCTGTGCTATGTAAATGGCCATATTATCAGTATGACACTAGTGATCACACGATGATTATTGTTGTACGATCGCATGTAGTCATGGTACAGAATAACAAGATTATCATTATTTCACTATAAAATTATAATCATTATTACATGATAGCCAGGAAGATTCCATGGTTGCACGACGATCATAATTACCTAATAATCATGATTACACGTAAGATGGTAATCCGATTGACCAAATGAGCATGATTATTCGATTACGTGGTAATCATGGCTACATGTAATTACATTCTAATTGTTATTGATATACTAAAATCATAATTTATTCAAAAGCAGTGTTGTAAATACAATAAATATATCTTTATTCAACATCTGTGTTTCAATATGGCCCTTATGTTCCCCCTCTTTTCTTTTGTACATGAAAGAACTACAACATAATTACATTCTAAATACATGTATACACATGGACTACACGATATCAACTGTCTTATAATATGAATCATGCATGGAAAAAAGCAGGACTATAACAAATGTAAATTATGTCATCGCAATCTTCGCACATTTCAAAACGTGAGGCAAAAAGCTATTGAAATTTTCTTAGGATGATTTCATTGAAGTCTTTGCCATCGGTTCCGAAGGATAGGAATTTTTTATCATGAATGAATAGTAATTCTTAATAATCATTTTTTAAATTCTATCATTTAAGTTCATGACTGATTGAAATGTTGAAAATAACATAAATCGAATCTTAGTTATTTCGATATCTGAATATATAGCAACAAAGTACAAGCCCCATTTCAACCAATCCAATCAAATATAGGATTCTGCTTAAATGCATTGATTTGATAAAAAACATATATCATGCATATTCGAAATAGTACTGTTATAAAAATGTAAATTATTTTCCAAAAGTATATAGTATAGTTCAGCTGCAATATAAAGCAGCATAATAATATATGGTGATAACAATAATTATCAAAATGATATGAATAACATCAACAATGAAAATAATAACAATAATAATTCTACTAACGACAACAAAATATAAGAATCACCAATACTTTCTAGATATCAATTTTCAATACACGGTGGTAGTATTGCCTACATACACGTACATTGTTTACAGATTAGGCAATACGTCCTTGTAATGTTCACACACTTCCGAGAAGGTGCTTAAATGGTTGATTTTGTATGAAGTCCTTTCGAGCGGCCGGTTATATGCAACACATTGGATTTCAGGGTAGCGTTCTTAAAATAAAGCAACATTTCGCTAAAATATGCCTCCATTAAAATTTGAGACAAGTAGAAATACAAGATCCCTTTTTAAATAAAAGCAAGGTGTTTTACCAACATCGCTACCACTGATGTAGTGTATTTTCAAATGTGCCACTCTTCTTTTAAGGTGTACATGTACATATAGAAGCGATTTCCGGTTTCTGAACCCAAGCGTCATCATGCGCGCGTCATGAAGTTGGTGATGCAATATGGGACACGGCGGTCGACACATAACATTTTGAGCAATATATGGCAGTTTACGTACATCTCAAGTACTGTCACTAAGAGGCATGTAATGTATGATCATACATTTATAATAATATAGGAATACAAATTTTGAAGTATGATAGAAGAGAAAGTAGAAGGCGGCACCATATACACGTTTAGGTTACTACTTTTTTCTTAAAATATATCACAAAATTATTGATATCATGTTATCGTAAATAATAATTAATTGTAACACTAATCTCAAATCAGCTGCATCCCTTGATGTAACAAATCGAACCACGGGCGTTAATCCCGGCAATCATCTAGTGTACAAGCACAAACCCTTGTCAGTGTTTGCACACAGCCACATGTTACCAATCAAAATCTTGTTGCATTTGCTTTTTGGACACCCTGTATATAGCAAACACAACTTAGTTCAACATACAAAAGGTTTGCAAGGTTGAATTTTAAGCTTATATTTATGCCGTTAACAGTAATCTACGAAAGGCAAGTAAAAGAAACCATAGCAAAAGTCACACAGAGCTAAGTGAAGGCATAAGAATAGATAAGTACAATGGCGTATCCAGCAATGGTGGGGGCATCCCAACCAGAGAGAAATGTGGAATAGAATGGAAACCCAACATGAGGACGACATAGGGCCGACGTCAAGAAGAAGTATTCCTTTGTGTGTCAAGGAATCTAAACAGGGTGGGGGGAGGGACTATGCTAGCTCAATTCCATACCGAATACGCTACTGGATGCATGAATAGGTCACCCCTCTCAACCTCATGACAAATCTCTGTCTGGTTTTCACGTACTCGTTTAAAAGTACGTGTCCAAGGATCCATGGTAGAATTTATCCTGGCCATTCCTTTTTGGGGCGCCGTTTGAGTAGGACGCCTCTGTCCAGTAACCACTGGCTGTTCGATATCTATATGAAAATCCATTGTCGTCTACCGTCTGCCGATAGGGCAAGCCCTGGGCTTCGCTATCATGACGAAACACCTCTCCAGTATTCAATCTCCAGCCCATCTCTTGCCCATCCTTGTATTCGTGCACGAATGGAGGGTTGATGTGTCCCGAAGACAGGTGGCCGACACTTCTGCTCCGCTTTCGTCTCGCTCCCGAAGTGCTTTCCTGATAGGTTCAATGAAAAGAATAGTATAAGTTGCGAAGCCTCATTAAGATATAAAGCGGCAAAACCACGGCCGATCTATTTACTAGCTGCATATACATTAGAAACAGAAATCGCCAATTTGTTCACATTCCGGCAAAGCTACCACTGGCAAAGACGATGAAAGATCGAAATCGAAAAATCCTCCTCTCGAGTGTGGTTTCATGAAACGCCTGCCGAAGTTTCATCGTTGTGTTGCTTCCGTGCTAACGCATGCAGGGCACCGAGGAGTGGCGTATGTGCACTACTCACAAAAAATCGGTATGAGCAAACTTCCACGGGTTTTTGAGGGTATTCCCAGGAATGTAAATGTTTTTGTTGATATGTAAAGAGGCCTAGTGATGACGTATATGCTTCACATTCCTGGATCTGTTAACACGGATTCAGTGAATACACGTAGTACCTTTGTTGTGCGCAGTTGCCTTGCATTTACACGTACACAGCAGGCGTGTTTTGAGGTCGTTACCACGTCTTATTTGAACGAGCCTTTCAATCGTATCAACTACTTAAACAGTGAACGTCAAAGAACTTTTGTCAATGCGTGGTATAACACAAGGGATTTTTTGCCGACTATCAACTATCTTCGAGAAATCAATTTTATGTTTTTTTTTTCTTCTTCCCTTTCCTCCCCTCTCTCTTGTTTTCTTTTGCATTTTTTGTGGCCCCTCTTTTGCGGTTTTTTCAGCTCCTTCAAATGCCACTAACAACACAGGCCTCCTGTCATCCGCAAAGACACCACTGATTGTAATACAAGCAACAAATTGTTTATGAGGAAAATGTAGAGGGTATCGTTGTTATGCTAATGAATCTCCCTCAATGATTATATCGGCTTGGTGGTATTTTCTGGCCACCGCCCCGTTTTTAGGGCAATCTTCAGCGACAATAAGTTTTTACTTCTGTGATGTGGCACCAGGGCCCCGTCTTATAAAGAGTTACGATTGATCAAAATCAATCGCAAGTCTTCCTATCAATACCAAGTTTGCAGTGTCCTAGTTGCGAGTGATATCAACTCTTTAGAAGACGGGACCCCAGGAGTAGAACGAGAAGAAGCAGTGCCCAAGTTTGATTGACAGAACTAACGTTTTTATCGTAGCACAAATCTGGGACGTCACGCAAATGCCCCACCCCTTCGGAATCAACGTGGCATAAACGAGTCACAAAGTATGCCCAGCCCACCCCATCGTTTTTTGTTTGTTTTATGTAATTAAATTTTTTTTTCTTCATGTTTTTTAGGGGTACATGTATTTCTCTTTGCTTGCTTGAATTTGTAAAAATATAAAGGCACATGCAAATCCTGGTGACCCTTTCCCCCCTGCTTTTCAGCATTTTGGGGGGAATATTGCGCCTTTCCTCCTCCTTTTGGGGTAAAATTCTGAAAGTGATCCTGAGGACTTACGTGTACAAAGTGTTCGGTCTGCTGGTATCGTGACGGTCTAGAACGCCTATTCCGACTGGTGTCCTTCTTGAAGTGACCCGTCATGCCATGCGATACACCGTACATAGTCTCCATTTGCCACCTCTGGCCACGGTAGAAACGTGCAAGGTAACCCACGGTAAGAAGGATGAGAATGACCAGGACGGCCACGATGGGCAGGGCGATGATAAGAGCTGTTGGACTGCCAATTTGAGGACTAATTCTAAAAGACAAAGTTGAGTATTGTATCGGTCATGTGATAACAATATGAATTAAACTGTCTAAAAGCAATTGAAAACTTTATGTAGCACATAAGAACTGGTGTATATCGTGAGGTTTTGGAATGACCAGTATAAATATCGAGTCAGTCTAGTTGAGCTTCACATGCACTGTACACGAAATCTGGTAGATGGGACCAGGCGCGTCCACAGGGGGGGGGGGGGGGGGGGGGTTTGGTGGTTAACCCCCCCTTTGGTAATTTTATGTATGTAAAACCCCCTAAAAAAAACCTAACCCCCCCCCCCTTTTTTTTTAATTTTTTTTTTTTTAAATAAATAAATAAAAAAATAAATAAAAAATTATTCCCATGGCCGACCTACTTGAGAAAGTGTCATGTAACTTTGCCAAAGTTGACCACCTGTTACACTACCACAAACAATAGCAAAGTTTAAGTTGCTATGCCAGACATGTCAGACTAAACTAATATTCTAGAATAGACAATTTCCCCCAGCTTAACACACGTTCATAGTAGAATTGCATGCTTCCATACATATGTACAAGACATCATCATTGCCTTTGTCTTCCTGGTGATGCTACAGCATGTCTGTCTGGCAACTTGTATTGTATTGTATTGTAATACTGCATGCAACCTGTTCCGGGGATTTCCTTCATGAATTTAGGGATGAGGGGAAAATTATATTATCAAAAAAAGTAAATCGTCTGTTAAACATGCTTTCCAGCTGCAGTGGCCCAACTACTGCAACAGTGGATGTTGGGGCACGTTATGGGAGGAGGGGGTGGTAACGGAAAATGACCAGCAAAGAAGATCCCTGGACCATTTCCCGCACTCTTACCCCATCAAATAGACTAGTAAATTCACATTTAATTTTTGAAGTATGACCATGCCCCGCCCCACCCCTCCCCCTGTTCCACAAACCCTTAATGGATAGTCTAACTCAACGCCCCCTGTCCTGCTGAAATACAGAAAATGAGGGCATATTTACAGAACATAAAAACAGGAGAAACTCACATGCAGGTGACATTCGCAGAGCCGGGCTCGACCCTTTCACATGTTTCTCCATTACCACAAGGATTATCCAATGAACATGGATCAGTCAGCAACTCAAAACCTGCGGATGGAAATGATTTAAAATGTTTGCCTCCCGTCATGAAATGTTAGCAATGTATAGGATGTACTTGTTAGAGCAATCAGATATGCGATAGCTCAGTGGTAGAGCAGTGGTCTCGTAGCCGGGAAGACCCGGGTTCGAAATCAAGTCGATGTGCTACTGCCCTTCGGTTAGGCATTAATCCTCATTACCAAGTCCGTCGGAGAGGACTTCAAACCGTCGGTCCCCTGGCTGCTTACTTACAAGCATTTTTGCAGTCAAGTAAAAAAAATAAACAAACCTCCAATATATTAGAAAAATAAAAGCTATGTTGTCTTACGCGCAATAAATGAAGCCTTTCTGTGAATTATTTTTTTCATAGATTTAAGTGCACCCAGTACCACATAAATATGAGCAATATGTGTTTTCCAAAATTGATCAGAAAGCAATAACAAAACACATTCCCCCTCCCCCGCCTGATAGTGGAGAATGTGCGGACATTGTGTACAGGTAAGCCTGGATGCGATGACTGATGTTACAATGTTTATGTGAGGCGCTTTATAAATTCAGAATAATAATAATGAAGATGATGATAATAATAATAAAAATATTGAAGAAAAAAAAATACACTGTTGCTCATAACGGTGGAATATTTTTTTTTATCCCAATTTATGGAATTATTTTAAAAATAATTTAAAAATACTAGATCTAGATAATAGTATACAGTCTCAGATTATATTGAATAATAATTTGCCAATATGTGTTTTGCGTGACTGCTAAAGCATGTATATTATGCTACTATGTTTATCAACTAGGGGACCTATGCCCTTAAGTCATAAATGACAGTAATGAGGATTAATGCCTCACAAAAGGGCACTAATATAGCACATCGACACGGTGTTGATCCTGGGGCCTCACAGTTACGAGGCCATTGCTTTGTCACTGAACCATGACTGTACGCAGCGGGGGCTATGGTAGGGGGCAGTTTCCATAAATTAAAAAAAAAACAGAAAATGCAATAAATATTCAATAATTTATTGCATTCTACCCCGGTCCCCAACATAAAAAAATCTTCTGGACGGCCATGCATTATGGCTCAAGGCATGGGCACACAGAAGATTTTTTTTATGTTGGGGACCGGGGTAGAATGCAATAAATTATTGAAAATTTATTGCATTTTCTGTTTTTTTTTTAATTTATGGAAACTGCCCCCTACCATAGCCCCCGCTGCGTACAGTCATAGTTCAGTGACAAAGCAATGGCCTCGTAACTGTGAGGCCCCAGGATCAACACCGTGTCGATGTGCTATATTAGTGCCCTTTTGTGAGGCATTAATCCTCATTACTGTCATTTATGACTTAAGGGCATAGGTCCCCTAGTTAATAAACATAGTAGCATAATATGCATGCTTTAGCAGTCACGCAAAACACATATTGGCAAATTATTATTCAATAAAATCTGAGACTGTATACTATTATCTAGATCTAGTATTTTTAAATTATTTTTAAAATAATTCCATAAATTGGGATAAAAAAAAATATTCCACCGTTATGAGCAACAGTGTAATAGTAAAAATAAAAATAATAATAATGATGATAATGATAACGATAATCATCAAAATAATGATAATTATAATAATGATAACATCAATGAGAGGTCCGTAGACCATAATCTCCCCTAAGCCGATAAAAGTAGGAGCTTCACACAAAGGGACCTCGCTCCTATCCACTTACACCTGGAACATAGGATTTATGGGAACAGTAGGGCAATCTAGGGGTACTGCTTCCAGGTCCCCGGCAGGGTGAGGTATCCCATTTCTTCACATAAAATGATTCCTAAAATTTTTAGCCAGAATCCAAACCAACGATTTGATACGAATACTTTTTACCCTTCACAATCAGAATATGAAATAAAAAGTCGAGGGTAACTAGGCATTTAATAATATTAATAATAATATTAGCCTAATAGTCCACTCCAAATTTTATTAAACCGAAACGAAAATTCTTTTTGCCCAATTGATCGTGAGCCCGGCAGCCACTGAGCAGCGCCAGATCGGCGTTGCTCTATCCCTTATTGTTGAACGCCAAACAGCGTAGCAACAACTCCCATCTTTTAACGTATTTTGGTATGACGCGGCCGGGGTTTGAACCCACGACCTCCCGGTTGTGAGGCGGACGCTCTACTGACTGAGCCAAATGGAACAATTAAAAAAAAAAAATCAAAACAAAATCAAACATTTTCAAGAGCGTTTGGCTCAGGTGAGCAATTAATGAGGAAGAAGAAGAAGAAGAAGATGGAAAAGAAAATTAGAAGACAAAGAAAGAAAAGAAGAAACAAAATAAAAATGGATGTTAATTACAGCACATATATCCACCAAACAAGGGACTCGAGACACTCCCAGACTACAGATTCCGTTGCCAACAGCAGTCAATACATTCATTCCTATCGGACCCATTTAACACTTGGGTAGAGAGTGGCGAATGTAGTAATGCAGCTGCATGACTCACTTTGAACGTTGACTCCAGGGATGTTGTTGATAGAGGCTATCATGAGTAATCTCAACTGTTGAATCGTGATGTCACTCTTAAAGGTCACGTCCAGTCTGACCCTTGCTGTGATGAGATCAATGGTATCATCATTCGCTGAAATGGCTATTCCATTTACACTATTTACTTCTGGAAGAATGTCGACAGCATTCACGATCTAAAAGAGATAGAGAAAATTTCAGTTTAATGACGCAGATATTAATTTTTCACAGCATCATCGCTCCCAAGGCCCCAGGAGGGGCAGGTATCCCATTCAACCAAATTTAGGTCTTCTACACATAATCATTTTTGCGCAATTGCGAACAATAGCCAATTTAGGTATCATCAACAGATAATAGGCCATTTTCGTTATGTTACCAAACGTACGCATATACCTTCGTGAAGCGCCTCAATACAAATTATTTCATTCACCTGTTACGAATAAATGTATCTCAATAGTCAGAATTAAAATCGCACACATTTGCTGTTGCTAGGTAGGACACATCTTCTGACTTTCCTTAAACCTAACAACACGTAATATATGCAATTTTAATTTTGACTAATAGTCAGTGGCTATTGAAGTACAATCAATCTTAACAGGTGAATGAAATATTTCGTATCGAGGCACTTAAGCATAACTTTGATTACATTACAACCCATAAGACCTCGTACAATTAGCGTTAGCATTAGCGCTAAAAAGTACTCACTTTTCGCACACATCGCATGTTTAAATATATGGCCGAAAAATGAACAATCATAGTTGAAAAAAGTGCTTTACTTAGTTGTACTTTTACATCTTTTTGAAGAACTCCTGCTCAATTATTGCCCGGGCCTTTTCAATTTATGTTGACCTACATGTAATAATAATAATAATATTTAATTTTGATATAGCGCTTAATACAAATGTCTCTAAGCGCTTTACAAATATACTATTACCCCGGTCATTGGATTCAGTGCTTGCCCGCACACACTGTGTGCACAATCTCCACCCCCTGGGGAGCATTCCGGCCGAACGTTACTTGACGCTCACAAGCTGTTTGACCAACAATGATGGCCGCATCCTACCGGGTACCCATTTAACACCTGGGTGGAGAGTAGCAAGTGCAGGTTAATATCTTGCCAAAGGATATTAATGCCGCGTCGGGATTCGAACCTTCGACTTTCGCATCTCAAGTCAAGCACCTTAAACAACTCGATCACGACACTCCCACGTAATAATTCGTATAATTTCATGTCTGTGTTTGAAAAGTCAGAATCGCTTTGTTTGTGTTCAATCTGACGTTTTAAAACAGTTTTCCCAAACCTCACCACTTCTGAAACTACACAATGGTACGTTATTTTCCTGTAAGGAGCACTGCCAATTGATGTCACCAACAATTATTTATATAGTTCCTTCCCACGTATTATTTCTGTAAATGGGAAGGAACTATTTGATTCTCCGTGGAATGACTGACTTATAAGAGGCAACTTCCGATGACGTAACTATCTCTTTCAACTAGCTATGGTGGGCTAAGTTATGAGTCGATCTTCTGTATCAATCATATTAAATTTATATTTTTCCTTTTTACAGGGCTGACATAATGATAAGAATGATTAGAATGTAAGAAAGCTAAGTCAATGAATAGAGACTTAATTGAAGGCACTAGGTGAGAAACTGCGAAACAGCAATATTAAGCAAAATCAGACTAAAAGGGAGAACAATGACTAAATAGATGAATAAAAGGTAATTATTACATAAATAAATGAATAAATAAATACATACGTATTATTTATATAAATAAATGAATAATTGAATAAATAATTAAGTTATACTTTAAGAAACATATTAAGAAATAAGTAAATAAATAAATAGATGAACAGAGATAAAAATAAATGAAAAGATAAATAAAGGAATAAATAAAATCATAGATAAATAAGTGAATACAAAATTGTTTAATCCAATTGGTCCTAACGCACTGGTAGGGTAGGGTTCAGGTTTATGGTTCGATATAGGGTTAGGTTTGAGGTGTCATGTTTAAGCTTGCCTTTTGCTAACCGATAATGACCGATTCTGATTTACACAGCACCCTTCTATAATACGTAAAACAGTTGACTTTAAAGTGTACCAATAACCAAAACGTACTTTATTCTGTGTGTTAGTAGTTACATGTGGCTATACTACATTCAAAATAAAACCTTTAATATCAGTATGTAAACAGATACTGCACATTGAATACACACTCAATTCAAATAAAACCAACTCCTCGACGCACATAATACACTCCCATAGAATAGGACCCACACGAAACCAAAGCCCGGCTTGGGTTCCGTTGACTTGGTTTCATGCTATTCTGTTATTTCTTCTTGGTCCATATAATGCCGGATAAAGTTATTAAGGTATTAAGGTTGACTTTATACATTCTAGCTGAACACAACTATTTTATTAGGTGTTTGGTACACTTTGCATAGAGAGTTTTCCAAACTCAAGGTTTTATTTTGAGAAATGACCAAGGTTGCACTTACTGAATCCAGCAGGTTCTGTACCACTGTTGACCCGATGGGAACAGCTGCACGTTTTCTTCGATTGCTACCCTCAGACTGTTCGACCTCTGTTATAAACGATGCTAAACCAAGAAACAGGAGTCAATTACAAATTTCGTTTGTTAACGGTCAACCTTTTGAACAGAATGTGCATGTGATAATCATGATTTTCCATAGCCCCCCTACAAAAAAGGGGGCTGCTGAAGACGATCTTACGGATGATTTCATGAACGTTGGAAAAAAAATGACATTTTTGATCGTTCATAACTCAAACGTTTTTTTTCTTCTAGAGGGCTTGTTCAGATAACGGTCAGATTACGGAATGGCAATGGTTCAAATAAGGACTTCCAAGATTTTTTCAAATTATGTTTTTACAGACAGGCACATAGATAGTGACTTAGATAGATAGATGAAAAGAGATCATTTCATGAGATGTTACCTGACGAAGTGTTGCAGATAGCGCACGAAACGTCGTGATCTTTCAGATTCCTTATTGACCACATTGCCAGACAAACGAATATCACTAGCGATATTAATTTCGATATTACATCCGCAATGAGTAATATATTTAGCATTGTGTTTTTATAAATTCCATTTTCCTTGCTGGCCATATCATTGCCGTACATCATATTTACGTTAACCTCATTTTTTAAACTCAAATATGACATCTGTCCACAAATTCAATACGTCTGTAAATCAGTGAGGTATTGGTTGCGTAACGTAGGATTCATACGTATATACCTTATTTATTTATGATATCTTTCACCAGGGTAATTTCAATTCCACTGAAAGCCAGTGGACCTGCTTTTCAAGAAAGTCCTGTCTAATATAATATTAAACAGTATAGACAAATCAATATAACATTACCATCATTATTGTACATAAATATGAAATATCAATTTAAAAATATATATTTTTGAAAATAACACTTTTTTAATAATACAATATTTATTATCAATTATATACAAAATAATGAATTATAACACTAACAAAAACATGCCTAAAACGAAAACAAAGAAACAAAAATAATAGATAAAAACACCAGAATAATTACAGAAGGAATAGCGTAAAATAGGACTATTGCACTTTTGAAAATTGACGATAAAATTTTGCAATCACATGTGTTGGTTTTATAAAAAATAATAAAAAATCGCCAGTGGTGAAGGGGACATTAAATAAATGCACACACAGGTAACAGAGTCAAAGTAAATGCACAAAAAGACGACATTGTCTTTTTAACATAATGATTTGCATGACTGAACAGAATGTGGGAGTTTATTATAAAACAGTGGACCATAGTAGGCCCATTCACGTTACTATATTCAGTGAGTGCCTGTGAGACAAAGTACTGTTAACCGCGTACCGTGTTATATAAAAGACCGGAATCATTTTTGTTTTGGTCTTTCTATCGCTCTGTGCTTTTCCTCTTTTCTTCTTTCTGGCCTTGAATATTCTATTCTCTTTTTTCTTCCGTCACTCTCTCTGGCCCCAACCTCTTTTTCAAGCCTCCAAAATGGGGCGGCGGGCAGATTCGGGCCCATTTGGACCCGACAGTAATAATGATATATGTTCTTACCATTACCACTGTCACACACAGATCCGGTAAATCCCGAAGCACATGTACATGTACTGTTCTCACAGGTACCTCCGTTCAGACATGGATCGTCACCAGTACAGTTAACTACAAAGAGGAGAGAAATCATATCAAACAAAACAAGCATATTTAGAAGGAAAATAACAAGTGACTAGATGTGAGTACAGTCACGCTATGCAAACGTTTCCATGAAGTACCCATGTTTTGCTTTCTCCCGTGTTTAAGCAGAGGCAGGAGTGATGGGAATGGGATTGGTTTGGTTTGATTTGGTTTTATTTACGATCATAAAATGTGAAGTACAAAATCTTAAAACATAAAAAAACAAAACACTAACATATATATTTTACGAGGACTATTCTGGAAAAAAAAATATTATGATTAAAATAAAGATCGAGGGATCACCCGCTTCAGATCAACCGACAAAGTTGATTTGTTCTTCCTCGGGGTCTGTATATCATGATCGGTTATTGAAGCATTATACAGAATATCTGTCAAGAGATGACTTTGAGTATGTGTATGTATCATGAAATAAAAGAACGATTGTAAGCTTTGCAAAGGCATTATTATTAGTAGTAGTAATATAACCACATTTTAAATTACAAAGACATGATATGATTTGATACAAGCCGTTGCTCGATTCCCGCCTTGTGACCATATGTACTTGGTTTTCTGTAGTGAGCAACAATAACCCAAAATATCCTTTAATTCGCAATACTCTAATACTAATAGACATTAATAATTGTAAGCAATACCAGTAAAAGCATATAAAAAAAGATCTTACTCGCGTCACCGCACAAAACTCCTGTGTACCCCGAGTCACATGTTCCAAAAGCTCGGAAAATTGAAAATGGTGTCCGTAAGATTGTTACATTAGAAAGTGAAAAGACTCTTTCGCCTTCTTTATTTAATTCTAAGGGGAGTGGTAAGTTACCAATATGTTTTTGAAATTTATTAGGCGATCAAAGCTATGATATGAACAGAGCATAGCTAACATCTTTGTTTAGTATTTAAAAAAAACCTCTGGACGGCCATGCATAATGGCTCAAGGCATGGGCACACAGAAGATTTGTTATGTTGGGAACCGGGGAAAAATGCAATAAATTATTGAAAATGTATTGCATTTTCTGTGTTTTTTAATATTTATTGAAACTGCCCCCTACCCCCAGCCCCCGCTGCGTACATTCATAGTTCAGTGACAAAGCAATGGCCTCGTAACTGTGAGGCCCCAGTATCAAAACCGTGTCGATGTGCTATATGAGTGCCCTTTTGTGGGGCATTAATCCTCATTACTGTCATTTATGACTTAAGGGCATAAGTCCCCTAGTTGATAAGCATAGTAGCAAACACATGCTTTAGCAGTCACGCGAGACACACATTGGCAAATTATTATTCAATAAAATCTGAGAATGTATACTATTATCTAGATCTATTATTTTTAAATTATTTTTAAGATAATTCCATAAATTGGGATAACAAAAAAATATTCCACCTTTATGAGCGACAGTGTATATTCAAGAATTTTGAGATGAATTTACGTGGTTTACAAATGTTTTTTGGCTTTGGAAATGACATGTATCAGGTCTGACAATTTTATAAAGCTGCTCCCAGGGGCAATACGCATGTAAAATTCAGAGAACACATATCCTTTAAAATTTAGTAAGGTGTCTAGCTATAAACCGTAAACAAAATTTGACGTTACCTGGTGTTGTGCCTGGTGTAGTACCTCTTGTAGTTTCTGGTGTTGTTTCAGATATTGTAACCGTCGTTGTTCCTGAGGAAAAAATTAAATGTTAAAGGCAATAATTTCGACATATACACCTATATTCAAGAATTTTGCGCTTAATTTACTTGAGTTTCAAATGTTGTTTGGCATTGGAAAGGTCTGATAACTTTGTGAAGCTGCTCACAGGAGCAATAACCATATGAAATTTAGAAAAGAAAAATCCTTTAAAATTCAATAAGGTCTCTAGCTATGAACCGTAAATAAAACGTGACGTTACCTGGTGTTGTGCCTGGTGTAGTTTCTGGTGTTGTTTGAGGTGTTGTTACCGGTGTTGATGCCAGTGTTGTTCCTGAGGAAAAATAAATGTTATATTCAAGAATTTTTAGATGAATTTACGTGGTTTACAAATGTTGTTTGGCATTGGAAATAACATGTATCCGGTCCGACAATGTTGTAAAGCTGCTCATAGGGGCAATAACCATATGAAATTTAGAGAATAAAAATCCTTTAAAATTGAATAAGGTGTCTAGCTATTAACCGTAAATAACACGTGACGTTACCTGGTGTTCTGCCTGGTGTAGTACCTGTTGTAGTTTCTGGTGTTGTTACCGGTGTTGTTACTGAGGAAAAAATTAATGTTATATGCAATGATTTAAACATATACACCTATATTCCAGAATTTTGCGCTTAATTTACGTGGTTTACAAATGTTGTTTTGCTTTGGAAATGACATGAATCTGGTCTGACAATTTTGTAAAGCTGTTCACAGGAGCAATAACCATATGACATTCAGAGAACACAAATCCTTTACAATTCAATAAGGTTCCTAGCTAAGAACCGTAAACAAAACTTGACGTTACCTGGTGTTGTACCTGGTGTAGTACCTCTTGTAGATGCTGGTGTTGTTTCAGGTGTTGTAACCGGTGTTGTTACTGAGGAAAGAATTATATGTAATATGCAATGATTTATACATAAACCTATATTAAAAAATCTTGAGATAAATTTACGTGGTTTACAAATGTTTTTTGGCTTTGGAAATGACATATATCAGGTCTGACAATTTTATAAATCTGCTCCCAGGGGCAATACGCATGTGAAATTCAGAGAACACACATCCTTTAAAATTTAGTAAGGTGTCTAGCTATAAACCGTAAACAAAATTTGACGTTACCTGGTGTTGTGCCTGGTGTAGTACCTGTTGTTGTTTCTGGTGTTGTGTCAGATATTGTAACCGGTGTTGTTCCTGAGGAAAAAATTAAATGTTAAAGGCAATAATTTCGACATATACACCTTTATTCAAGAATTTTGCGCTTAAGTTACTTGAGTTTCAAATGTTGTTTGGCATTGGAAATAACATGAATCAGGTCTGATAACTTTGTGAAGCTGCTCACAGGAGCAATAACCATATGAAATTTAGAAAACAAAAATCCTTTAAAATTCAATAAGGTGTCTAGCTATGAACCGTAAATAAAACGTGACGTTACCTGGTGTTGTGCCTGGTGTAGTACCTGTTGTAGTTTCTGGTGTTTTTTGAGGTGTTGTTACCGGTGTTGATGCCGGTGTTGTTCCTGAGGAAAAATAAATGTTATATTCAAGAATTTTTAGATTAATTTACGTGGTTTACAAATGTTATTTGGCATTGGAAATGACATGTATCCGGTCTGACAATGTTTTAAAGCTGCTCATAGGGGAAATAACCATATGAAATTTAGAGAACAAAAATCCTTTAAAATTTAATAAGGTGTCTAGCTATGAACCGTAAATAACACGTGACGTTACCTGGTGTTGTGCCTGGTGTAGTACCTGTTGTAGTTTCCGGTGTTGTTACCGGTGTTGTTACTGAGGAAAAAAGTAATGTTATATGCAATGATTTAAACATATACACCTATATTCAAGAATTTTGCGCTTAATTTACGTGGTTTACAAATGTTGTTTTGCTTTGGAAATGACATGAATCTGGTCTGACAATTTTGTAAAGCTGTTCACAGGGGCAATAACCATATGAAATTCAGAGAACACAAATCCTTTACAATTCAATAAGGTTCCTAGCTAAGAACCGTAAACGAAACTTGACGTTACCTGGTGTTGTGCCTGGTGTAGTACCTCTTGTAGTTGCTGGTGTTGTTTCAGGTGTTGTAACCGGTGTTGTTACTGAGGAAAAAATCATATGTTATATGCAATGATTTATACATAAACCTATATTCAAAAATCTTGAGATAAATTTACGTGGTTTACAAATGTTTTTTGGCTTTGGAAATGACATGTATCAGGTCTGACAATTTTATAAAGCTGCTCCCAGGGGCAATACGCATGTGAAATTCAGAGAACACATATCCTTTAAAATTTAGTAAGGTGTCTAGCTATAAACCGTGAACAAAATTTGACGTTACCTGGTGTTGTGCCTGGTGTAGTACCTGTTGTTGTTTCTGGTGTTGTTTCAGATATTGTAACCGGTGTTGTTCCTGAGGAAAAAATTAAATGTTAAAGGCAATAATTTCGACATATACACCTATATTCAAGAATTTTGCGCTTAATTTACTTGAGTTTCAAATGTTGTTTGGCATTGGAAATAACATGAATCAGGTCTGGTAACTTTGTGAAGCTGCTCACAAGAGCAATAACCATATGAAATTTAGAAAAGAAAAATCCTTTAAAATTCAATGAGGTGTCTAGCTATGAACCGTAAATAACACGTGACGTTACCTGGTGTTGTGCCTGGTGTAGTACCTGTTGTAGTTTCCGGTGTTGTTACCGGTGTTGTTACTGAGGAAAAAAGTAATGTTATATGCAATGATTTAAACATATACACCTATATTCAAGAATTTTGCGCTTAATTTACGTGGTTTACAAATGTTGTTTTGCTTTGGAAATGACATGAATCTGGTCTGACAATTTTGTAAAGCTGTTCACAGGGGCAATAACCATATGAAATTCAGAGAACACAAATCCTTTACAATTCAATAAGGTTCCTAGCTAAGAACCGTAAACGAAGCTTGACGTTACCTGGTGTTGTGCCTGGTGTAGTACCTCTTGCAGTTGCTGGTGTTGTTTCAGGTGTTGTAACCGGTGTTGTTACTGAGGAAAAAATCATATGTTATATGCAATGATTTATACATAAACCTATATTCAAAAATCTTGAGATAAATTTACGTGGTTTACAAATGTTTTTTGGCTTTGGAAATGACATGTATCAGGTCTGACAATTTTATAAAGCTGCTCCCAGGGGCAATACGCATGTGAAATTCAGAGAACACATATCCTTTAAAATTTAGTAAGGTGTCTAGCTATAAACCGTGAACAAAATTTGACGTTACCTGGTGTTGTGCCTGGTGTAGTACCTGTTGTTGTTTCTGGTGTTGTGTCAGATATTGTAACCGGTGTTGTTCCTGAGGAAAAAATTAAATGTTAAAGGCAATAATTTCGACATATACACCTTTATTCAAGAATTTTGCGCTTAATTTACTTGAGTTTCAAATGTTGTTTGGCATTGGAAATAACATGAATCAGGTCTGGTAACTTTGTGAAGCTGCTCACAGGAGCAATAACCATATGAAATTTAGAAAAGAAAAATCCTTTAAAATTCAATAAGATGTCTAGCTATGAACCGTAAATAACACGTGACGTTACCTGGTGTTGTGCCTGGTGTAGTACCTGTTGTAGTTTCCGGTGTTGTTACCGGTGTTGTTACTGAGGAAAAAAGTAATGTTATATGCAATGATTTAAACATATACACCTATATTCAAGAATTTTGCGCTTAATTTACGTGGTTTACAAATGTTGTTTTGCTTTGGAAATGACATGAATCTGGTCTGACAATTTTGTAAAGCTGTTCACAGGGGCAATAACCATATGAAATTCAGAGAACACAAATCCTTTACAATTCAATAAGGTTCCTAGCTAAGAACCGTAAACAAAACTTGACGTTACCTGGTGTTGTGCCTGGTGCAGTACCTCTTGTAGTTGCTGGTGTTGTTTCAGGTGTTGTAACCGGTGTTGTTACTGAGGAAAAAATCATATGTTATATGCAATGATTTATACATAAACCTATATTCAAAAATCTTGAGATAAATTTACGTGGTTTACAAATGTTTTTTGGCTTTGGAAATGACATGTATCAGGTCTGACAATTTTATAAAGCTGCTCCCAGGGGCAATACGCATGTGAAATTCAGAGAACACATATCCTTTAAAATTTAGTAAGGTGTCTAGCTATAAACCGTGAACGAAATTTGACGTTACCTGGTGTTGTGCCTGGTGTAGTACCTGTTGTTGTTTCTGGTGTTGTTTCAGATATTGTAACCGGTGTTGTTCCTGAGGAAAAAATTAAATGTTAAAGGCAATAATTTCGACATATACACCTACATTCAAGAATTTTGCGCTTAATTTACTTGAGTTTCAAATGTTGTTTGGCATTGGAAATAACATGAATCAGGTCTGGTAACTTTGTGAAGCTGCTCACAGGAGCAATAACCATATGAAATTTAGAAAAGAAAAATCCTTTAAAATTCAATAAGGTGTCTAGCTATAAACCGTAAATAAAACGTGACGTTACCTGGTGTTGTGCCTGGTGTAGTACCTGTTGTAGTTTCTGGTGTTGTTTGAGGTGTTGTTACCGGTGTTGATGCCGGTGTTGTTCCTGAGGAAAAATAAATGTTATATTCAAGAATTTTTAGATGAATTTACGTGGTTTACAAATGTTGTTTGGCATTGGAAATTACATGTATCCGGTCTGACAATGTTGTAAAGCTGCTCATAGGGGCAATAACCATATGAAATTTAGAGAACAAAAATCCTTTAAAATTTAATAAGGTATCTAGCTATGAACCGTAAATAACACGTGACGTTACCTGGTGTTGTGCCTGGTGTAGTACCTGTTGTAGTCTCTGGTGTTGTTTCAGATATTGTAACCGGTGTTGTTCCTGAGGAAAAAATTAAATGTTAAAGGCAATAATTTCGACATATACACCTATATTCAAGAATTTTGCGCTTAATTTACTTGAGTTTCAAATTTTGTTTGGCATTGGAAATAACATGAATCAGGTCTGGTAACTTTGTGAAGCTGCTCACAGGAGCAATAACCATATGAAATTTAGAAAAGAAAAATCCTTTAAAATTCAATAAGGTGTCTAGCTATAAACCGTAAATAAAACGTGACGTTACCTGGTGTTGTGCCTGGTGTAGTACCTGTTGTAGTTTCTGGTGTTGTTTGAGGTGTTGTTACCGGTGTTGATGCCGGTGTTGTTCCTGAGGAAAAATAAATGTTATATTCAAGAATTTTTAGATGAATTTACGTGGTTTACAAATGTTGTTTGGAATTGGAAATGACATGTATCCGGTCTGACAATTTTATAAAGCTGCTCATAGGGGCAATAACCATATGAAATTCAGAGAAAAAAAATCCTTTAAAATTCAAAAAGGTTACTAGCTATGAACCGTTATCAAAATTTGCGTGGTGTAGTACCTGTTGAAGTGTCTATTGTTGTTTTAAGTATTGTAACTTTTGATGTTCCTGAGGAAACAAATATATATTAAATGCAACGATTTAAACATATACACCTATATTCAAGAATTTTGCGCTTAATTTACGTGGTTTACAAATGTTGTTTTGCTTTGGAAATGACATGAATCTGGTCTGACAATTTTGTAAAGCTGTTCACAGGGGCAATAACCATATGAAATTCAGAGAACACAAATCCTTTACAATTCAATAAGGTTCCTAGCTAAGAACCGTAAACGAAACTTGACGTTACCTGGTGTTGTGCCTGGTGTAGTACCTCTTGTAGTTGCTGGTGTTGTTTCAGGTGTTGTAACCGGTGTTGTTACTGAGGAAAAAATTATATGTTATATGTAATGATTTATACATAAACCTATATTCAAAAATCTTGAGATAAATTTACGTGGTTTACAAATGTTTTTTGGCTTTGGAAATGACATGTATCAGGTCTGACAATTTTATAAAGCTGCTCCCAGGGGCAATACGCATGTGAAATTCAGAGAACACATATCCTTTAAAATTTAGTAAGGTGTCTAGCTATAAACCGTAAACAAAATTTGACGTTACCTGGTGTTGTGCCTGGTGTAGTACCTGTTGTAGTTTCTGGTGTTGTTTTAGATATTGTAACCGGTGTTGTTCCTGAGGAAAAAATTAAATGTTAAAGGCAATAATTTCGACATATATACCTATATTCAAGAATTTTGCGCTTAATTTACTAGAGTTTCAAATGTTGTTTGGCATTGGAAATAACATGAATCAGGTCTGATAACTTTGTGAAGCTGCTCACAGGAGCAATAACCATATGAAATTTAGAAAACAAAAATCCTTTACAATTCAAAAAGGTTCCTAGCTATGAACCGTTATCAAAATTTGCCTGGTGTAGTACCTGTTGAAGTTTCTGTTGTTGTTTTAGGTATTGTAACTGTTGATGTTCCTGAGGAAACAAATATATATTAAATGCAACGATTTAACAAAATGTTAACGTTAACAAAATTTGACGCTATCTGGTGTTGTGCCTGGTGTAGTACCTGTTGTAGTTTCTGGTGTCCTTTTAGGTGTTATAACCGGTGTTGTTACTGAGGAAAAAATAAAATGTTACATGCAATGATTTAAAAAATGTTAACGTTAACAAAATTTGACGCTATCTGGTGTTGTGCCTGGTGTAGTACCTGTTGTTGTTTCTGGTGTCGTTTCAGGTGTTGTAACCGGTGTTGTTACTGAGGAAAAAATAAAATGTTATATGCAATTATTTACACATATACACCTATATTCAAGAATTTTGCGCTTAACTTACTTAAGTTTCAAATGTTGTTTGGCATTGGTAATGACATGTATCAGGTCTGACAATTTTATAAAGCTGCTCCAAGGCGCAATAACCATATGACATTCAGAAAACACAAATCCTTTACAAATCAAGAAGGTGTCTAGATATAAACCGTAAACAAAACTTGACGTTACCTGGTTTTGTGCCTGGTGTACTACCTGTTGCAGTTTCTGGTGTTGTTTCAGGTGTTGTAACCTGTGTTGTTCCTGAGGAAAAGTTAAATGAAATGACTTATACATATACACCTATATTCAAGATTTTTGAGATGAGTTTACGTGGTTTACAAATGATGTTTGGCTTTGTAAATGACATGTATCAGGTCTGACAATTTTATAAAGCAGCTCACAGGGGAAATTACCATATGACATTCAGAAAACACAAATCCTTTAAAAGTTAATAAGGTGTCTAGCTATATGAACCGTAAATAAAATTTGACGTTACCTGGTGTTGTGCCTGGTGTACTACCTGTTGTAGTTTCTGGTGTTGTTTCAGGTGTTGTAACCAGTGTTGTTACTGAGGGAACAAATAAATGTTATATGCAATGATTCATACATATAACCCTATATTCAAGAACTTTGAGATGAATTTACGTGGTTTACAAATGTTTTTTTTGCTTTGGAAATGACATGTATCAGGTCTGACAATTTGTTCTCATGCTGCTCACAGAAGCAACAACCATATGACATTCAGAGAACACAAGTCTCTTAAAATTTAAGGTGTCTAGCTATGAACCGCAAACAAAATTTGCCTGGTGTAGTACATGTTGTAGTTTCTGTTGTTGTTGTAGGTATTGTAACTGTTGACGTTCCTGAGGAAACAAATATATGTTAAATGCAATGATTTAAACACATTTTTTGCAAATTTTCAACGGTATTGCCACTTATATTCATGAACCCGACCCTAATTTCCGAAACTTCCTTAAAAGGCGAAACCCTCACTTCTTGCTGTTAACCCCAATTGGAGAGCATGCTCTGAGCTATAGATGTAGTAAATAACTCGAATATCAATAAAAGTGGCAAACGCGGCCAAATACAACTTTTTTAAAGTCATACATATTTCAGGTGATGACCAGCAAAAGACGGGCACGAAAGGCTGGCATGAAAAATCCCTTCTGCCAAAAAAAAAGAAATAGAGGACTGTCCTCACTATCATCATAGCCCAGCATTATGGTGAAAGTGAGTTTAGCAATTGTAATTGTTTCTATATTCATTTCTGAGATAATTGAGCGTAAATTTCTGTATACCCACGCCATACACTAGTATCTAGGTAATAACACCAAAACTCACATCTATATACTTCACCGATCGTGACTTGGGAGCCACGTCAACCAAACTCACTTGTAACGCCTTGCTCTGTACTCGCGTAACACTCCTAAAGGTCACCATCGCAACCATAGTAACATTGGGGTCTTTCGTTATGCTAATCCCATTCTTTATATATTTCTTTTATGAACTGAAGCTCTTGTGAAGTTTAACATTTCGTCTTTTGAACAAATATGGATTGGGTTGAAAAGATTAACTATGACAAAGAATTAAAGGAACGCCTATTTAAATGTCATGAGCTCGCTGTGACAATGAATCTCCGGTCAAGGCTGGTGACCAGATGGTTGCCACTATACAAGATTAGTTATAATATTTAATTAATGTTTAGCACGTACCATATTACATAACGTCCCTATGCTTTCAAAGAGCTTTGAAAATCATTAGCCTAGCTCTAGCTCCGGCGGCAGCCGTTATGAAAGCACAGTGCATTTCAAGGAATAATCCAACCAGGTTTGCGAATAGCAGCTCTCATTGCATGAAGATTTTGTTAAACGAGAAGTAACTGAGTCAAGATCCTTAATTAATATACCACAGTGCTCCTATATTACACTTACCCACACATTCAGGAAATGGTTCTGAGAAATCTCCTGAGCCCGTGCAGTTAACAGACGATGGACCAATTAGGTTATAATCAGTCGGACAAGAGAAGTTGCATCGTTCACTGTAGCTTACTGATGTATTGGGTGAACACGAAGAAGATACGTTTGCTCCTAATGAAGGTACGGTGCACGTTACTGAGTTAATAATGAAAAGAATCAGACAAACGCTGAGTGCCTTTAGAAACATTAGAACAGTCGTGCCATATATATTTAAGAACCTGACCTAAATTTTCCAACAGTTCCTAATAAAGGCAAAACCATCATTCGTTGTTAGTAATCCCAATCGGAGAGCTCTAAGTCAGCCCTGAGCTATGGATAACTCGAAAATGGATACAAGTGGAGGATACGACCGTATACAATTTTATAAAGTCAACATAATTATTTCCTGATGATGACCAGTGAAAGACGGCCACGAAAGAATCAAAAATATTATATAAAGATTATCAATGAAAATAGAATCGAGGCACGTTTACAACATTAAAGCAAGGACCTCCACATCCTTTTGTTAATAATTGTCGCAGGAGCAAGTGCCATAAAACCACACAATGTTATATTTTAAGCCTACCGATAAACGGTGAAAGTGGATTTTGTTCAGAAAAAACAGAGAATTTTTTTTTTATAGGGTTCTCTCCTTCTCACCTGACTCCCAAACCTGTACAGAAAGTATAAAATATACCCAAAGCCGTCCCTTAGCGTGCGAGGCGAACCCACACGAGTCTGGTATTTGTCATCAGCGCTTATCGCCACGATCGCTCGTTCGCCATTACGTGCAAACCGGTACAAGTCTATAATTATGTACCAACTGACGAAGGGATTGCTTTATGAATGTCTTTGCGGAATTAACAATCTTTGGTTAGCTCCGTTCTACTTTTTGAAACACCTTTATGGACTGATAACATCAATCAGTGGCTGGGAATGTCATTTGAGCAGCTAAAAAGAGCGGCTGAAGACAGAAAGTTATGGAGAACATCGTGTCTCAAGGTCCTTTTCATTTAATCAGGAAGCTGTAATGAATGGAGATCCCGTCCAAGAGGCCCCTGTGAAATCATGTGCTAGTTAGTAAAACAACACTTCTGCTAATTTCATTAAATTATCAAATATAATATATTCGGTACAACCCCTTATTCTTCATCAGATAACTTTCACACAAATAATATGCCCAAATGAAACATGATAATTCCCCCAACATGACTAAAATATGTAAATTATGCTAATTTTCCTTCATTTGGCAGTACCTATATCGACACGATGCGCCAATTCAATGTTCACAACATTTTTGCTTTCAAGTCTCTTTTGTAGTAAACATGCCGTTATGTTGTTTGATTTCTTATGTCAAACCTCCATATTACACAAAGTTAACACGTTTATTCATATATTTTAGTTCCCGACGATAGTCGTAAAATATGGTGATCGAAAATTCGAGAACTCGCCAACATGACACTCATTAAGATTTCGTTCATTTAAATATACTTGTCAGTATCTTTCAAGTTAAAACAAAAATTTGGTTTGTAGACCATATATTGTGTTAGCCAAGGCGATCTTACGGATGATTTAATGAACGTTGGAGAAATATGACATTTTGATCGTTCATAACTCACAAGTTATTTTCCTTTCTTGAGGGCTTGTTCAGATAACGTTCAGATTACGGAATGAAAATGGTTCAAATAAGGACTTCCAATATTGATTTAAATAAGGTATCTACAACTTCCATTAACATTCCTGGCCATATTATTTCTGTATATTCATGTTTCTCGTGATTTGCAAGTTCTCAAATATTTGATCACTTTGTTTTATGACCATCGTTAGAACTTAGAACCATAACCACTCTGCTTATGCCCGCGTCACACTGTCCCGAAGTTGACATAAGATGGACACACGATGAAGGAAAATTCCAAATTCGGATCTGATCGTAAACACATCGGGCCATATTTGGCCATTCGTGAGGGCATCTGGAGCAATCGTATGACCGCCGGTGGATTTTTCAGGCTCCGGCAGTAACTTCGTGAGTGATTGCAAAATCTTTGGCGTGCCAAAAAATTGCCCGAAGACCTTGCGAAGGTTCATTTTCGTGTTGTATTCGTGTGTCCATGTTGCCCTTCGTAAGGCCATCGTGAGGGCATCTTGTCAAATCGTGTCATCTTCGTCATTACTTCGTGTGATCATCGGTGCCATCGGGCATTTATCGCCTCACGAAGACAATACGAAGGAAGCAAGAAGCTGCCCGAATGTCTTCGGAAGGCAACACGACTACGTGAAGCCCTCGCAATGCCATCGTGTAGCCATCGTATTACAGTACGATGACATCCAGATGGGACCATGGTGTCGGCGAAGACAGCCGACTTTAAGTAGCTCAAGCGTTTTCCATGTGTCATAGTAACATGGAAATATGTCGGAATAAGCTATATTTCTCGTATGTATCCCTTTTTTTTTTTCAAATTCAATAAATCATGTTATGCAATGTTATATATTACATTTAAATTTGAATGTAAGACAAACGCCGCGATGAAAGCGTTATTTGAAATAAACTATTTTGAATGAATACATGAATATAAAAAGCCAGCCTCATAGCCAGAGGCTTTTCAAGTACCCCAAAAGTGCCCTTTCTTACGTAGGATAGTGCCCCTATATAAAAAGTGCCCCTATTACATTTCTAAATATGATAAGTACCCCTTTTATTTTGACATGCGCCCCTTTTCCTTTAACAAGCCCCCATTTCAATTTCGACAAGTGCCCCTCCCCCTTTACCTCTGATAGTTATCCTATTCCAATTTGGGAGATGACCCTTTTACTTTGACAAGTGCCCCTTTTCCTTTGTAGGAATTGCCTCTTTCCCCTTTTAATAACTACCCATTTAACTCCGATAAGCGCACCTTTTATTTCCACGTGTGCCCCTTTTTAAATCTAATAAGTGCCCCCTTTTCCTTACGATAAGTACCCCCATTAAAACTAAAGAGCTCCTTCCACTTTTCATAAATGCCCCCTTTTCACCTATTAAAAGTCTCCCTTTTCATTCTCATAAGTAACCCTTTTCATATCTGGTCAGTGCCTCTTTCCAGGGGCGATAAAATGTCCCTTTACACCTCTGAAAATGTCCATTTTAACAATAACGTGCCCCCTTTCCTTTCTAATAAGGGACGTATCCCCTTTTCATAAATGCCCATTTTCAACTCTTATGAATGCCTCTATAAAAATATGATGGGTACCCGAATTCCATCGACAATTATGCCCATTTACCATTCTCATAAGTGCCTTTTTTAGTCCCTGGTGAGGGCTTCTTTTCAGGTAAAAGAAAAAAGTGTCTTATCCTTTTCGATAAGTGTCCCCTTTTCTTCTCTTTTTAAACATGACCCTAATTTAAAGTGACTAAAAGCAATGTCCCCAAAAGCTCTCTTGCTACACTCACTTACATTCATAGATGATATAATTATGTTACTTATCAAATGTATTTTCAGTCTTCTGTTATGACAATGTGAGTATAACTCCATCAGGATTGGGTTTTGTTCTCTTCATATTAAAAATGTAATTTTTTGGCACTGCGACCTCAAAAATCTTAAAATTTTTCCTCGCTCGCATATAAATATTCAGACCATCACACCCAACTGCTAAGTATGATGCTTAAACAATATCTTGTATGATGTACAAAGAGAAATAAATATTGAAAGCATCCTTGTTAACGTAACCACAATGTATATGGGTACATACCGATGTCTAACAAATTGTATATTTTCGATTTGAGATTTCCCTTTGTAGATCCCCTTTTTTTTTATCCAGAAAGTGCCCTTTTTTGTTGGTCCCATACCCCGATTTGGAAGTCGCTCCGACGCCCCTGCTCTGAGCATCATTAATTTCCGATCAGCAATTGAATTTCCCACCGTCGGTCGAAGGTTTTATACCATCGGTTGGTCACGTGACGCCTTCGTGACCTAGTTTGAACGCATCGTACTCTTAATACGACGTCGTGAGGCCTTCGTGTGGCCTGCGGGTACACTTCTTATTTACAAATTCACATCTTCGTGTTGCCTTCGTCAGTGGTTCGGGTGCCATCGTGTGACCTTCTGTAGGCATCGTACTTGCTTCGGCTGTTGGTTGGCTGTTGACCAAGTTCGGGGCCATCTTCGTGCGAAGTTCAAATTTCTTGTGTCCATCTTATGTCAACTTCGGGACAGTGTGACGCGGGTATTAGAACGTTCTTGATGCCCGCGTCACACTGTCCCGAAGTCGACCCCCGATGGACACACAAAATATGGATTTTTTAAAATTTCCCACGAAGATGGCCCCGAACTTGGTCAGCAGCCGATCAACAGCCGAAGTAAGTACGATGCCTTCAGAAGGTCACATGATAGCACCCGAACCACACACGAAGGCAACACGAATATGTGGACTTTTACTAAGTAGTTTACCCGCAGGCAACACGAAGCTACATGATGGCCACACGACGTCGTATTGAGAGTACGATGCGTTCGAACTAGGTCACGGAGGCGTCACGTGACCTCCAAATGGTATAAAACATTCGACTGACCGTGGGAAAAATCAAATGCTGATCGGGGATAAATGATGCTCCAAGGGGGGGCACTAACAAAGAGGGCACTTTCTGGAGAGAAAAAAGGGCACCTACAAAGGGAAGTCTCAAAGCGAAAATATACAATTTGTTAGGCATTGGTATATACCCCTACATTGTGATTACTGTTGTAAAATGGCATTTAGTATGCCAATTTTGTGTACCCATTCGTGGACGCAAGAGTACATATGTGAAACCAGGCGGCGGATATTTTACCAGCGCGCAAGGTTTCACACTTACAGTGTTTACACAGTGATTCGCCTCGAGGGTTGAAGCCGCGAGGCGTGTTACACTCTATAAAGCGCGCAAATGTGATCGTGTTTACACGGAAGAAGAAAAAAAAAGAGTTCAATCCTCGAGGCGGATCACAATGACGTCAAAATGCGGGGAATTTTACTACATCAGCTTCAGCTGGGGGAGGGGGGTCTAGTAGTAGTAACATACGCGCGGCCTATTCATACTTTTAAGTTTGCCATAAAGGAAAACTATGCGCGCATATCAGTACTACCATTTTCATTGGCTGCTCACGTCGGCCTTCATGGGTTCAACCCTCGAGGCGGATCAGATCCCGTTTACATGACATAAAATTGCCGAGTTCAACACGCCTCGCGGCTTCAACCCGGCTTCAACCCTCGAGGCGGATCACTGTGTAAACACGGTAAAAATGTACGCATTTTGGATGCGCTTACGCATCCGTCCGTTGCCAACCTCTCGAGCACGTGCCTATAAGCATTCTGGACTTTGCTGAGCTGCTACAAACCCTGCCCCCCCCCCACTCAGTGTTATTTAGGGTACGCATATGCTTGTTCCAACCGACCCCCCCCCCCCCTCTCAGCAAAAGTCCGGTGTGTAAAGTCAGTACGGCTCGACCTTTTTCTTTTGTATACGAGCCTTTTTCAGCACCCCCCCCCCCTTTCAGCAAAAGTCCGGTGTGTAAAGTCAATACGGGTCGACCTTTTTCTTTTGTTACGAAAAGGACATTTGGCAAAACGCATGGGGTCCGTCCGTTCTCGGAGTGGGGGGGGGGGGGGGGCTACAAACACACACACTCCAGAATCACCTAGCTTCCCGAATCATGCAACTCCTGGTTCACCTCAAGACCCGGGAGTTCGACGAGTTAGCTGAACATCTACTGCTATGCTGAGCTGAGTACAGATAATATAAGGTTAGTTAAGTGTTAGTCAGTGTCTTTGTTTCTTTTCTTCATTCCATTCATTCCATCCATTTCACTTTCACCGTATAAAGTAAAAGGGTGGTTTAACTCCGCCATCATTCATACCATTTATTCTATTCTACTAACCACCCAGTTTTACTTCATTACATTATCTGGGATGCCTTCAATATTTGTTTCTCTTTATACATCATACAAGATATTGCTTAAGCATCATACTTTACAGTTGGATGTGATGGTCTAAATATTCATTTGCTATAGCGAGCGAAACGAAGGGGAAAAAAAAGATTTGTGAGGTCGCAGTGCGAAAAATGACATCTCCACAACCATTGTTTTATTCATGCTCCTGGACAAAGTAGCCCATGCCATTTATATTATTAACCACTATAATTTTCCACATAAATTATCCCATCATTGGATTCATGGAAAGGCCTAGGCTTGAGGTGGTTCATAAATTATCTTACAGACGGAAAGAATATGTCGTCAATATCTAAATATTGTCACTGGCCAAAGTTCTGTTATCAAAGTTCAATATCATACGGTGTCCACCAAGGACCACTTCTGGGTCCTTCGTCATTCATTAAAGAAAATGACTTCCAGTGTTCTTCTTTGAGCAAGTCAGGTATTCCTTTTGTTGACGAGTCGGATATTATTCTTTTCATATTACAACCAAATACTCTTCTTCACATAATACTGATCTGACACTCATCCAAACTCTCTCATTCTTTCTATTTTTCTTGTGCGCCTCGGAATAGAATTGTCTAGATAGACGCCTATTATTGTTTTTATTACACAAGCTTGGATGAACGCAAACAAATTATGTTTTTAAAACTCACTTACATGCTGTTCAGCAATTCTTTGGAATCTCAAATAGAGAACTATATATGTCCGCTGTTATTTTTGGTGTATAATATACAAATAATGCCTCGTTGAATAGAATGTTAATCTTTCAACTCATGAAAATATTCGCACTATTGGACGAATAAAAAACATTCATTATTTGTTTTATACAACATCGAAGAAGATCTAATAGAACGTTAATCAACAAATTATGCTTTAATCCTTATATTAAAGATAAATTAAATTTGGAGTCAAGCCTTCTCGATTACATTCAGATTGCCTTCGCGTCAGATACACGTAAGGATACGCGCACGGCAGAGAGGCACGCAGTCTGCATATAACCAAAAATGCACGCCCGTGTAATAGAACATCTATTGAGTATCATGTGACCAATAATCCTCCAATCAAGTGACAAGGATCCTCGTAGGTGGTGTATAATTCGATTTAATCAATTCTAAGCTGTCTTATGTTAACGTGTAAGTTATAGGGTTATATTTCATGCGATACTTGTACATGCATTTTGTTAAACTTACCACCATAATATGTGCGCAATCATGTGCAAATCAGCCACTGGCTGTGAGACATGTTTAAATAAAACCGTTATTGAATTGAATTGAAAATAATGTACCGTAGTAAAATATAAAAACGTAATCACACCGAATTCAAAATACTTCTTGGCATCCACAATGACTTGTCATAGAAGGTAAACATAAATTACTCGTGCAAACTATCGTCTAGAATGAAAGAAACCTCGGTATTATGTTAAAAATGATGTTTAAGTCTATCATTTATGAGAATGTGCTTTTTTATTTTTATGTGCGCCTACATTAATTTATACCACATTTTTTCACAAGTGTGCCAGTTTGACAGTCAAGTTTGACAGACATGTCGTATTACATATGTTCACTATTATTATTATTATCATTTTTAGAAGAGAACGAAAGAAAGTTTCCCGCTTGCTTAGTCGTTGGCAGTTAAGGAAAAAAATACGGTGGGCTCAGCGGCGTACGCAGGATTTTTTTTATAAGGGGGGGGGGGGGTTAAAATCGGGCCAAAAATTTCGCAACGACTCAGCCAGCCGCTGAATAAGCGGGGGGGGGGGAGGGGTAAGTGGGCTTTTCCCCCTTTTTTTTGGAGTCCCAAAAAATCGCAACGACTCAGCCAGCCGTTGAATAAGAGGGGGGGGGGGGGGGGGGGGGGGGGGAGGGTGTATACGGACACTTTTTTTTTTTGGAGTCTCAAAATAATCGCAACGATTCAGCCAGTCGCTGAATAAGCGGGGGGGGGGGGGGGGGTAAGAGGACATTTTTTTTTTTTTTTTTGTCTCGAAATTTGAAAATTTGAAATTTTGTTCCGTTGAGGGGGGGGGGGGGGGGGGTTAGGTCACCTGTTTTAGGTTAGCCATTTAATTTTTTTTTTTAAGTCAAAAAGGGGGGGGGGGGGTAACCAAAAAACATACACAAAACATACACATTAAAAAAAAACTTAAGGGGGGGTTTAACCCCACCCCCCCCCTGCTACATGTTTGATTCTTGCCAAGTTCAACATGAATGCGGGTTGAAAATTCATTATAAAGTTAGATTACAATGTCTTCTTTTTACCAGCACTTAATTGCATTAGGATCCATATTAAGCTCGTGTTCTAGTTTGTGGGTAACATTTAATTTTCTGGACAATATTGAATAGGTAGGCCAATTGTTTCTAGAAGAAAGGAAATAACATGCATGAGAGGTTAAAGATTTGGCAAAACTGTCGGTTTGAATATGTAGTCCCAGAAACCACTAGCCTGTTATCAAAGCCTAGTGAGGCACTGGCGTTCTTAACCAGAACCGGTTTCGATTCTCGGGGAGACAACATTTTAATCTTTGCAAAAATCTCAGTCGATTGTAGAATATACTTACCACAGAATGTAGGTTTTGGTGGTAATGTCACGGGAGGAGATGTGCAGCTACAATTATATGTTTGCTTGTTACTGAAACAAACGTCTGAGGCAGGTACTAAAGCGGAATTGAAAGAAAAAAAGAACATCATCGAAAGAAAATGTGACACACAAAATAAATGCTGAATCACCCAATAATCAATCATGTAAACAAAAAACTTAGACGAAGAACAGGCAAAGGAAGTTGCATCGTTCATTGTAGCTTACTGATGTACCGGGTCAACACGAAGAAGATACGTTTTCGTCTAATGAAGGTACGGTGCACGTTGTTACTGAGTTAATATTGAAAAAAATGAGACAAACCATGAGTGCCTAGTACCTAGAGGTATTCAAACAGAATTGCAATTGATATTCATGAACCCGACCTTAATTTCCGATACTTCCTTAAAATACGAAAGTCACATTCCTTGTTGTTACCCCCAATCGGAGAGCATTTAGTTATGCCCTGAACTATGGATGTAGTAAATGACTTAAAAAAGAAGAAAAGTGGAGGATACTACCAAATACAACTTTATGAAGTCGTCATATTTCCGGTGATGACCCATCACCCATCACCCAGAACCAAGAACCTCTCGTCGAAGAGTCAGAACCTACATGAATATACCACAGTGCTGCTATATTACACTTACCCTCACAGCGAGGAAACATTTGCGAAAAACCTCCTGAGCTCGTGCAGGTAACATTCGACGCACCTATTAGGTAAAAGCCAGTCGGACAAGAGAAACTGCATAGGCCATTGTAGCTTACTGATGTACCGGTTGAACACGAAGAAGATACGTTTTTTTCCAATGAAGGTACGGTGCACGTTATTACTGAGTTAATAATGAAAAGAATCAGATAAACCATGAGTGCTTTTAGAAACATTCAAAAATTCTGCAATTAATAATCATTAAACAAGAAACTTAATTCTCCAAAACTACCTAGTAAAGGCGAAACCTTCCATTCTTTGTTAGCAACCCCCAATCAGAGAGCATTTAGTCATGCCCTGAACTATGGATGTAGTAAATAACTTGAAAAAAGAAGAAAAGTCGAGGATACTACCAAATACAACTTTATGAAGACAACATATTTCTGGTGATGACCCATCACCCATCACCCAGAACCAAGAACCTCTCATAGGAGAGTCAAGAACCTACATGAAAATACCACAGAGCTCCTATACACTTACCCACACACTCAGGAAACGGTTCCGAAAAATTTCCTGAGCCCGTGCAGTTAACAGACGATGGACCAATTAGGTTATAACCAGTCGGACAAGAGAAGTTGCATCGTTCATTGTAGCTTACTGATGTATCGGGTGAACACGAAGAATTTACGTTGTCGTCTAATGCAGGTACGGTGCACGTTATCTCTGAGTTAATATTAAAAGAATCAGGCAAATCATGAGTGCCTTTAGAAACATTCAAACGGTCTTGCCACTTATATTCATGAACCCGACCCTAATTTCCAAAACTTCCTTAAAAGGCGAAACCCTCACTTCTTTTTGCTAACCCCAATTGGAGAGCATGCTCTGAGCTATAGATGTAGTAAATAACTCGAGAATCACTAAAAGTGGCAAACGCAACCAAATACAACTTCGTTTAAGTCATACATATTTCGGGTGATGACCAGCAAAAGACGGGCATTAAAGACTGGCACAAAAAAAATCCCTTCTTTTAAAAATGTCTTTAAAAAAATGGCAGGACTGTCCCCACTTTCATCATAGCCCAGCGTTATTGTGAAAGTGAGTTTAGTAATTTTAATTGTTTCTATATTCATTTCTGAGATAATTGAGCGTTAATGTCTGCTTACCCACGCCATACACTAGTGACTAGGTAATAACACCTAAAGACACATCTCTATACGATCGTTAATTTGGAGCCACGTCACCCAACGTCACTTGTAACGCCTTGCTTAGTACTCGCGTAACATTCCTGGGGTCACCACTGCAAACATAAGGTCTTTCGTTATACTAATCCCATTCTTTATATATACAATTTCTTAAACTGAAGCTCTTTGAAGTTCAACATTTCGTCTTTTGAACAAATATGGATTGGGCTGAAAAGAGTAACTATGACAAAGAATTAAAGGAACGCCTATCTATTTAAATGTCATGAGCTCGCTGTGACAATGAATATCCGGTCAAGGCTGGTGACCGGATGGCTGCCACTATACAAGAATAGTTATAATATTCAGTTCTTGTATAGCGCGTATCATAATTATATAACGTCACTTTGCTTCCAAAGAGCTTTGAAAATCATTAACCTAGCTCCGGCGACAGCCGTTATGAAAGCACAGTGCATTTCAAGGAATAATCCAACCAGATTTGCGAAAAGCAGCCCTCATTGCATGAGGATTTTGTTAAAAGAGAGGTAACTGAGTCAAGATCCTTAACCAATATACCACAGTGCTCCTATATTACACTTACCCACACACTCAGGAAACGGTTCCGAGAAATTTCCTGAGCCCGTGCAGTTAACAGACGATGGACCAATTAGGTTATAACCAGTCGGACAAGAGAAGTTGCATCGTTCATTGTAGCTTACTGATGTATCGGGTGAACACGAAGAATTTACGTTGTCGTCTAATGCAGGTACGGTGCACGTTATCTCTGAGTTAATATTGAAAGAATCAGGCAAATCATGAGTGCCTTTAGAAACATTCAAACGGTCTTGCCACTTATATTCATGAACCCGACCCTAATTTCCGAAACTTCCTTAAAAGGCGAAACCCTCACTTCTTGTTGCTAACCCCCATTGGAGAGCATGCTCTGAGCTATAGATGTAGTAAATAACTCGAAAATCAATAAAAGTGGCAAACACGGCCAAATACAACATCGTTTAAGTCATACATATTTCGGGTGATGACCAGCAAAAGACGGGCACAAAAGACTGGCACAAAAAATCCCTTCTGCCAAAAATGTCTTTAAAAAAAAGGCAGGACTGTCTCCACTTTCATCATAGCCCAGCGTTATTGTGAAAGTGAGTTTAGTAATTTTAATTGTTTCTATATTCATTTCTGAGATAATTGAGCGTTAATGTCTGTTTACCCACGATATACACTAGTGACTAGGTAATAACACCAAAAGACACATCTCTATACGATCGTTAATTTGGAGCCACGTCACCCAACGTCACTTGTAACGCCTTGCTTAGTACTCGCGTAACATTCCTGGGGTCACCACTGCAAACATAAGGTCTTTCGTTATACTAATCCCATTTTTTATATATATAATTTCTTAAACTGAAGCTCTTTGAAGTTCAACATTTCGTCTTTTGAACAAATATGGATTGGGCTGAAAAGAGTAACTATGACAAAGAATTAAAGGAACGCCTATCTATTTAAATGTCATGAGCTCGCTGTGACAATGAATATCCGGTCAAGGCTGGTGACCGGACGGTTTCCACTATACAAGAATAGTTATAATATTCAGTTCTTGTATAGCGCGTATCATAATTACATAACGTCACTTTGCTTCCAAAGAGCTTTGAAAATCATTAGCCTAGCTCCGGCGACAGCCGTTATGAAAGCACAGTGCATTTCAAGGAATAATCCAACCAGATTTGCGAAAAGCAGCCCTCATTGCATGAGGATTTTGTTAAAAGAGAGGTAACTGAGTCAAGATCCTTAACCAATATACCACAGTGCTCCTATATTACACTTACCCACACACTCAGGAAACGGTTCCGAGAAATTTCCTGAGCCCGTGCAGTTAACAGACGATGGACCAATTAGGTTATAACCAGTCGGACAAGAGAAGTTGCATCGTTCTTTGTAGCTTACTGATGTATCGGGTGAACACGAAGAATTTACGTTGTCGTCTAATGCAGGTACGGTGCACGTTATCTCTGAGTTAATATTGAAAGAATTAGGCAAATCATGAGTGCCTTTAGAAACATTCAAATGGTCTTGCCACTTATATTCATGAACCCGACCCTAATTTCCGAAACTTCCTTAAAAGGCGAAACCCTCACTTCTTGTTGCTAACCCCAATTGGAGAGCATGCTCTGAGCTATAGATGTAGTAAATAACTCGAAAATCAATAAAAGTGGCAAACACGGCCAAATACAACATCGTTTAAGTCATACATATTTCGGGTGATGACCAGCAAAAGACGGGCACAAAAGACTGGCACAAAAAATCCCTTCTGCCAAAAATGTCTTTAAAAAAAAGGCAGGACTGTCTCCACTTTCATCATAGCCCAGCGTTATTGTGAAAGTGAGTTTAGTAATTTTAATTGTTTCTATATTAATTTCTGAGATAATTGAGCGTTAATGTCTGTTTACCCACGATATACACTAGTGACTAGGTAATAACACCAAAAGACACATCTCTATATCGTTAATTTGGAGCCACGTCACCCAACGTCACTTGTAACGCCTTGCTTAGTACTCGCGTAACATTCCTGGGGTCACCACTGCAAACATAAGGTCTTTCGTTATACTAATCCCATTCTTTATATATATAATTTCTTAAACTGAAGCTCTTTGAAGTTCAACATTTCGTCTTTTAAACAAATATGGATTGGGCTGAAAAGAGTAACTATGACAAAGAATTAAAGGAACGCCTATCTATTTAAATGTCATGAGCTCGCTGTGACAATGAATATCCGGTCAAGGCTGGTGACCGGACGGCTTCCACTATACAAGAATAGTTATAATATTCAGTTCTTGTATAGCGCGTATCATAATTATATAACGTCACTTTGCTTCCAAAGAGCTTTGAAAATCATTAGCCTAGCTCCGGCGACAGCCGTTATGAAAGCACAGTGCATTTCAAGGAATAATCCAACCAGATTTGCGAAAAGCAGCCCTCATTGCATGAGGATTTTGTTAAAAGAGAGGTAACTGAGTCAAGATCCTTAACCAATATACCACAGTGCTCCTATATTACACTTACCCACACACTCAGGAAACGGTTCCGAGAAATTTCCTGAGCCCGTGCAGTTAACAGACGATGGACCAATTAGGTTATAACCAGTCGGACAAGAGAAGTTGCATCGTTCATTGTAGCTTACTGATGTATCGGGTGAACACGAAGAATTTACGTTGTCGTCTAATGCAGGTACGGTGCACGTTATCTCTGAGTTAATATTGAAAGAACCAGGCAAATCATGAGTGCCTTTAGAAACATTCAAACGGTCTTGCCACTTATATTCATGAACCCGACCCTAATTTCCGAAACTTCCTTAAAAGGCGAAACCCTCACTTGTTGTTGCTAACCCCAATTGGAGAGCATGCTCTGAGCTATAGATGTAGTAAATAACTCGAAAATCAATAAAAGTGGCAAACACGGCCAAATACAACATCGTTTAAGTCATACATATTTCGGGTGATGACCAGCAAAAGACGGGCACAAAAGACTGGCACAAAAAATCCCTTCTGCCAAAAATGTCTTTAAAAAAAAGGCAGGACTGTCTCCACTTTCATCATAGCCCAGCGTTATTGTGAAAGTGAGTTTAGTAATTTTAATTGTTTCTATATTCATTTCTGAGATAATTGAGCGTTAATGTCTGTTTACCCACGATATACACTAGTGACTAGGTAATAACACCAAAAGACACATCTCTATACGATCGTTAATTTGGAGCCACGTCACCCAACGTCACTTGTAACGCCTTGCTTAGTACTCGCGTAACATTCCTGGGGTCACCACTGCAAACATAAGGTCTTTCGTTATACTAATCCCATTCTTTATATATATAATTTCTTAAACTGAAGCTCTTTGAAGTTCAACATTTCGTCTTTTGAACAAATATGGATTGGGCTGAAAAGAGTAACTATGACAAAGAATTAAAGGAACGCCTATCTATTTAAATGTCATGAGCTCGCTGTGACAATGAATATCCGGTCAAGGCTGGTGACCGGACGGCTTCCACTATACAAGAATAGTTATAATATTCAGTTCTTGTATAGCGCGTATCATAATTATATAACGTCACTTTGCTTCCAAAGAGCTTTGAAAATCATTAGCCTAGCTCCGGCGACAGCCGTTATGAAAGCACAGTGCATTTCAAGGAATAATCCAACCAGATTTGCGAAAAGCAGCCCTCATTGCATGAGGATTTTGTTAAAAGAGAGGTAACTGAGTCAAGATCCTTAACCAATATACCACAGTGCTCCTATATTACACTTACCCACACACTCAGGAAACGGTTCCGAGAAATTTCCTGAGCCCGTGCAGTTAACAGACGATGGACCAATTAGGTTATAACCAGTCGGACAAGAGAAGTTGCATCGTTCATTGTAGCTTACTGATGTATCGGGTGAACACGAAGAATTTACGTTGTCGTCTAATGCAGGTACGGTGCACGTTATCTCTGAGTTAATATTGAAAGAATCAGGCAAATCATGAGTGCCTTTAGAAACATTCAAACGGTCTTGCCACTTATATTCATGAACCCGACCCTAATTTCCGAAACTTCCTTAAAAGGCGAAACCCTCACTTCTTGTTGCTAACCCCAATTGGAGAGCATGCTCTGAGCTATAGATGTAGTAAATAACTCGAAAATCAATAAAAGTGGCAAACACGGCCAAATACAACATCGTTTAAGTCATACATATTTCGGGTGATGACCAGCAAAAGACGGGCACAAAAGACTGGCACAAAAAATCCCTTCTGCCAAAAATGTCTTTAAAAAAAAGGCAGGACTGTTCCCACTTTCATCATAGCCCAGCGTTATTGTGAAAGTGAGTTTAGTAATTTTAATTGTTTATATATTCATTTCTGAGATAATTGAGCGTTAATGTCTGTTTACCCACGATATACACTAGTGACTAGGTAATAACACCAAAAGACACATCTCTATACGATCGTTAATTTGGAGCCACGTCACCCAACGTCACTTGTAACGCCTTGCTTAGTACTCGCGTAACATTCCTGGGGTCACCACTGCAAACATAAGGTCTTTCGTTATACTAATCCCATTCTTTATATATATAATTTCTTAAACTGAAGCTCTTTGAAGTTTAACATTTCGTCTTTTGAACAAATATGGATTGGGCTGAAAAGAGTAACTATGACAAAGAATTAAAGGAACGCCTATCTATTTAAATGTCATGAGCTCGCTGTGACAATGAATATCCGGTCAAGGCTGGTGACCGGACGGTTTCCACTATACAAGAATAGTTATAATATTCAGTTCTTGTATAGCGCGTATCATAATTATATAACGTCACTTTGCTTCCAAAGAGCTTTGAAAATCATTAGCCTAGCTCCGGCGACAGCCGTTATGAAAGCACAGTGCATTTCAAGGAATAATCCAACCAGATTTGCGAAAAGCAGCCCTCATTGCATGAGGATTTTGTTAAAAGAGAGGTAACTGAGTCAAGATCCTTAACCAATATACCACAGTGCTCCTATATTATTTATTTATTTATTTATTTATTTCTAATATTTTGACAGGGTAGCCCATTCACCAACAAGTAGTGGTCTTCCATGGGGCCCTGAATGAACATATTTACATCGTTTATAACATTTATACAGAACAGTTACAAAAATAATACTCGTTTGCAAAATAAATATAATCATTAACCTAGTAAACAGTAATGTCAATAGGAAAATATTAATTAAGTCGCAATTATGTGAATAAGTCATGTAAATATTACAGAACATGCACGTAGTGTATGTACGGCTGAGCCATTCACAAATTACAACTTTGTTTAAACAATCTCTTAAATGAATTGACAGAGGAAGCCGTTCTCAATGAATTATCTAGCTTATTCCATTCAAATATGGAAGAAACAATTGGGCTACACTTATAACAATCAGTGTGAAATCTAGGCACACGTAAACATCCACTGTCTATTTGCCTTGTATGATGCTCATGTACATCATTAGGATTGATTAAGCCTACCTGAAGGTAAGAAGGTGCTAAGTTATGAACGCATTTATATATCATCATAACGCGACTTAACTCAAACCGCTTGTCTAGTGTCATCCATTTAAGACTTGTGAACAAATCAGCCGACGGTGTGTCATATGTCTTGTTCAATATTATTCTTGCGGCCCTCTTTTGAATTTTTTGCAGCTTAGTTGTATGAGAATGAAATCGGTTCGACCATACAACAGAGCAGTAATCTAATCGTGGCAACACTAGACTGTTATAAAGTAACTTTAAGGATTTTTGAGGCAAAAAACTTTTTGCTCTCTTTATCATGCTAATGTTTTTCTGGGTAAGTTTACTTACGTTTTCGATTTGTTTAGACCATTTCAATTCTTCATCTATCAAAAGTCCTAAGCATTTGGTGAATTGAACTCTTTTGATCAAATTGCCGTTTAATGAAATGGTAAAAGATTCAATTTTCTTGAGATTAGCAGGAGAGCCTATTAACATGACACAAGTTTTTTCAGTGTTAAGAACAAGACGATTTTCCTTAATCCATGCCATGACTCTGTTTAACGCAACAGTTAATTTTTCTTCCACAACAGTTGCATCATTTGCACTGACGGTAAGTGTCGTATCGTCAGCATACATATCTATGATACCTTCAGGAGTACATTCAGGTAGACTATTAACATATATTGAAAATAAAAGGGGACCAAGAATTGAACCTTGTGGCACACCTAATTTGATGGTTGATGGATGCGACTTGGCTCCTTTGAATTGGGTCACTTGTTGTCGATCCCCTAAATATGATTTGAACCAATAAATAGTCCTATTACTACAACCTATACAAGCTAGTTTATGTAGAAGTAGCTCATGGTCAACAGTATCAAAAGCCTTACGAAGATCTATGAAGGCAACTCCAGAAATTTTGTTGTTATCAATATTCAACGACCATTGATTTACAAGTTTTGCAAGGGCAGTAGCTGTTGAATGTTTAGGTCTAAATCCAGACTGATTAGGGTGTAATAATTGATTCACGTCCAAGAATTCACTGAGTTGTTGGTGGACGGCCCTTTCTATAATTTTACTCACAATAGGTAATATTGAAATGGGGCGGTAATTATTCAAAGAAGAAATATCTCCAGATTTGAATATTGGTACTACCCGAGCCTTTTTCCATTCACGTGGAACAACTCCTGGAGACAGGGATTTGTTAATGATATCACAAAGAGACTCTGCGATAACATTCTTCGTCATCTTTAAAAGTTTACAGCTGATGTGATCTTCACCAGTTGCTTTATCTATACTCAGATTATCAATCTGTTTCAAAACAAAATCCTCAGTAATCAAATTCAAATTAAATTGCGAATGAGTTGGACCAATATTATTGTCCTCGTCTACTCTCAGTTGAGACTTATTTCTTCGCAGGTCCTTTGTAATCTTAGTAGCATTAGAAATGAAAAAGTCATTAAAAGCTTCAGCAATATTTGCATTGTCTGACACATTAGCACCATCAACATTTATGCTATTGGGAGATATAGGTAATGACTTAGGCACCAGGTTTCTCAAACATCTCCACATTTGCTTACTATTGTTATGATTTTGCGAGATCTGGTCTGCATTATATTCTCTTTTTCTTTTCCTCATGAGATGAATAACTGTATTCTTTAGATATTTGTAGGTGTCCCAAAGATCATCACTTTTGTTAGCTTTAGCAGCTTTGAGAACTTTATCACGTTCCGTCATAAGCTTAACAATCTCGTCAGATATCCATGGACATGCATTTTTTCTTATCCGCTTTTTACATACTGGTATGTGCTTGTTGATTATATTATTAAATAGAGTCAACCACATATCCCACGCAACATCAACATTATCTATATCTTTTATGACCTGCCAAGGAGTACTTCTCAATTCATTGTAAAATTTCTCCTCGTCAAGATTTTTAAACGAGCGAAATTCTGCGTATTCAGATTTGTTATGGATCTTTGCACTAAAATCGCGAACCGTATACACCAAATAATGATCACTTATGCTAGTTTCAAATATTCCCCATTCATTGTAAAGTTCCTTGTCTGATACAAATATCAAATCAATTAAAGTAGAAGAGGTATTTGTAACTCTTGTGGCAGTATCAATTAGCTGACTTAGCCCGTACATATTTGTATAAAACATTAACTTTTCAGCATTCAGATCAAGTTGGTGTGGCATACAATCACAATTGAAATCACCTAAAATAATACAGCTCATATCTTCCGAGAGAGCAGAGTCCAAATTTTCGTCTAATTCTTCAAAGAAATCAACGTGAGAATTTGGAGGTCTGTAAAACTCTCCAACCAGGATGGGAGACTTATTTGGATAATGCAATTCAAACCAAAGGCATTCTAAAGTAGATGAAATCAAATCATCCCTTCTTTTATAATTGAACCTCTTGGATATATATACAGCCACACCACCACCATGTCTCGTACGGTCTCTACGTAATAAAATATAATCATCTATATACAATTCAGAATCATCAATCATGGAGTCGCAAAATGTTTCATTTAAACCAATAACATCAAATGATGCATTTCTCAGAAGTAATCTAAGTTCGTCAATCTTAGCAACTAAGCTATGAATATTCAAATGGGCAAATTTTAAGCCCCTGTTTCTAAACGGAGGAACTGAACCACCTTCCAACTGTTTAATGTTACTCTTATTCAGTTCATGAGATTGATCCTGAAGATTATGATGTAGTATGCCAGTATCAGAGACAGAGTTTAACAGCATGTTGCCATGACAAGACGTAGATGCTCGTCCCACCCCTGTTGAGCTTTTGTCAGTGGAAACATTGGAAGAGCAGGTGCAGACTTTAGCCTTCCTCTCGGAGCAATCATCTCGAAATCCTGCGTTGAAGATCCAACAACTTCAGCGTAGGACGTTTGCTGAGTAGGTGTAGGTGGCCCTTGAGGTCGCTCAATAAAGTGGCGTAGATTAGAGGCAAGAACAGCTTGTCCTGCCTTATTGATGTGGACCCCATCTCTGCCGAGGTGCCTGTCACCTATGTTTTCGTTGTCAACGAAACCCCATCTCCTTTCACGGGCAGCTCTTCTCAATCGCCCATTAACCCCATCGACACTGCGCCTCTGGTGAACCGATTCCCATCTGCGGTGTATAACACCAGACAAGCATACATCGCAGCCTTTTGCTGCAATCACGTCTGCTAATGCTATGATGTCATCGGCGGTGGATGTACTACCATTACCTTTCGACAAGTCATTTGACCCAACATGTAGAATGACGTCTCCTTTCGCCTTTACACCCTCAGTAGCCTTCTTAGAGGAGATATCAGCCACCGTTGCCCCTGGGTTCGGATGGCAGACTACTCGATGTTTTCGGCTCAGGAGTCGGCCCTCGATGTGCTTAATCATCGAGTCGCCTTCGATGACAACATCAGGTAGCTTAGACAAGCGGCGTTGGCGATGCCCTTGTCGGTACTCATTGGTTTGGTCGCTCGTCGACATCGAAGTCGAAGGCTTTGCGTCAGTGCCTTTGAAAACAGCAGCAGGTACCTCCAACAAGCGGCGCTGGCGATGCCCATCTCGGTACTCTTTCATCTGGTCGCTCGTCGACATCGGAGTAGGAGGCTCGACGTCTGTGCCTTCGAGGACAGATTCATGTAGCTCAGACAAGCAGCGCTGGCGATGCCCATCTCGGTACTCTTTCATCTGGTCACTAGTCGACATCGAAGTAGCAGGCTCAGCGTCAGTGACATGATTATCCGCAAGGACATCAAACCTATTCTTCGTCGGGACGGTATAAACATTTCCTGGTCGATTATCATACCTCGCGGGATTAACGCTTGAGATAGTTCCCACTATCTCATTGAGATCTATTTTCTCCTTTACCAGATCAGCACTATCGAACTTAGCTTCAAGATGGATAAGCCTGTCGGCTAGTTCATGAACTGACGACAAAACTAGATTGAATAGGTCATAGAGATCAGCTTGCTCAGTATTCGTCTCCTGATTTCTTTTGTCATTACTCGCTTGATGGATATTGTCATTGATTGCACTTTGCAGCCTATTTACCAAAGTTTCTTTTACACCATTTTTATTTAGACCACGTTTCTGCAGTTCAGCTTTGAGTTCCTTCACACGGAGACTTCTTACGTTAACGATGGTCATTGTGACGTCATTTAATATAATTGTTCACCTGTTTGCTGAAAAGTACTGCGTTAACATCAGTGCGTAATAAATACTGAGATAACTCACTAGCGCACACTTGCGTTGTATCATTGCGCTCACTTGCGCTGTATCCAAGATGAATTCTGCGTAAAGTGTTTATATTGCGCTTAATGTTCAAAAATCAAGAAAATAAATATTTAAAAATTGACCAAAATAACAGTATAAAATGGCCAAAATCTTGAAAAGTCTAAAAATTTGTGAAAAATGAATTACACAAATCTCACCACTATCCTTTCGTCGTCAGTTTGGTATAAAAAGTTTCTTTGAGTCCATTATTTGGCTGCAGAAAAGTGCAATTTTCAGGAGCTCGCGAAAAACACGTCCATCTCTCTTGAATCTCTAAACATCAGTCAGGAAACGGTTCCGAGAAATTTCCTGAGCCCGTGCAGTTAACAGACGATGGACCAATAAGGTTATAACCAGTCGGACAAGAGAAGTTGCATCGTTCATTGTAGCTTACTGATGTATCGGGTGAACACGAAGAATTTACGTTGTCGTCTAATGCAGGTACGGTGCACGTTATCTCTGAGTTAATATTGAAAGAATCAGGCAAATCATGAGTGCCTTTAGAAACATTCAAATGGTCTTGCCACTTATATTCATGAACCCGACCCTAATTTCCGAAACTTCCTTAAAAGGCGAAACCCTCACTTCTTGTTGCTAACCCCAATTGGAGAGCATGCTCTGAGCTATAGATGTAGTAAATAACTCGAAAATCAATAAAAGTGGCAAACACGGCCAAATACAACATCGTTTAAGTCATACATATTTCGGGTGATGACCAGCAAAAGACGGGCACAAAAGACTGGCACAAAAAATCCCTTCTGCCAAAAATGTCTTTAAAAAAAAGGCAGGACTGTCTCCACTTTCATCATAGCCCAGCGTTATTGTGAAAGTGAGTTTAGTAATTTTAATTGTTTCTATATTCATTTCTGAGATAATTGAGCGTTAATGTCTGTTTACCCACGATAAACACTAGTGACTAGGTAATAACATCAAAAGACACATCTCTATACGATCGTTAATTTGGAGCCACGTCACCCAACGTCACTTGTAACGCCTTGCTTAGTACTCGCGTAACATTCCTGGGGTCACCACTGCAAACATAAGGTCTTTCGTTATACTAATCCCATTCTTTATATATATAATTTCTTAAACTGAAGCTCTTTGAAGTTCAACATTTCGTCTTTTGAACAAATATGGATTGGGCTGAAAAGAGTAACTATGACAAAGAATTAAAGGAACGCCTATCTATTTAAATGTCATGAGCTCGCTGTGACAATGAATATCCGGTCAAGGCTGGTGACCGGACGGCTTCCACTATACAAGAATAGTTATAATATTCAGTTCTTGTATAGCGCGTATCATAATTATATAACGTCACTTTGCTTCCAAAGAGCTTTGAAAATCATTAGCCTAGCTCCGGCGACAGCCGTTATGAAAGCACAGTGTATTTCAAGGAATAATCCAACCAGATTTGCGAAAAGCAGCCCTCATTGCATGAGGATTTTGTTAAAAGAGAGGTAACTGAGTCAAGATCCTTAACCAATATACCACAGTGCTCCTATATTACACTTACCCACACACTCAGGAAACGGTTCCGAGAAATTTCCTGAGCCCGTGCAGTTAACAGACGATGGACCAATAAGGTTATAACCAGTCGGACAAGAGAAGTTGCATCGTTCATTGTAGCTTACTGATGTATCGGGTGAACACGAAGAATTTACGTTGTCGTCTAATGCAGGTACGGTGCACGTTATCTCTGAGTTAATATTGAAAGAATCAGGCAAATCATGAGTGCCTTTAGAAACATTCAAACGGTCTTGCCACTTATATTCATGAACCCGACCCTAATTTCCGAAACTTCCTTAAAAGGCGAAACCCTCACTTCTTGTTGCTAACCCCAATTGGAGAGCATGCTCTGAGCTATAGATGTAGTAAATAACTCGAAAATCAATAAAAGTGGCAAACACGGCCAAATACAACATCGTTTAAGTCATACATATTTCGGGTGATGACCAGCAAAAGACGGGCACAAAAGACTGGCACAAAAAATCCCTTCTGCCAAAAATGTCTTTAAAAAAAAGGCAGGACTGTCTCCACTTTCATCATAGCCCAGCGTTATTGTGAAAGTGAGTTTAGTAATTTTAATTGTTTCTATATTCATTTCTGAGATAATTGAGCGTTAATGTCTGTTTACCCACGATATACACTAGTGACTAGGTAATAACACCAAAAGACACATCTCTATACGATCGTTAATTTGGAGCCACGTCACCCAACGTCACTTGTAACGCCTTGCTTAGTACTCGCGTAACATTCCTGGGGTCACCACTGCAAACATAAGGTCTTTCGTTATACTAATCCCATTCATTATATATATATAATTTCTTAAACTGAAGCTCTTTGAAGTTCAACATTTCGTCTTTTGAACAAATATGGATTGGGCTGAAAAGAGTAACTATGACAAAGAATTAAAGGAACGCCTATCTATTTAAATGTCATGAGCTCGCTGTGACAATGAATATCCGGTCAAGGCTGGTGACCGGACGGCTTCCACTATACAAGAATAGTTATAATATTCAGTTCTTGTATAGCGCGTATCATAATTATATAACGTCACTTTGCTTCCAAAGAGCTTTGAAAATCATTAGCCTAGCTCCGGCGACAGCCGTTATGAAAGCACAGTGCATTTCAAGGAATAATCCAACCAGATTTGCGAAAAGCAGCCCTCATTGCATGAGGATTTTGTTAAAAGAGAGGTAACTGAGTCAAGATCCTTAACCAATATACCACAGTGCTCCTATATTACACTTACCCACACACTCAGGAAACGGTTCCGAGAAATTTCCTGAGCCCGTGCAGTTAACAGACGATGGACCAATAAGGTTATAACCAGTCGGACAAGAGAAGTTGCATCGTTCATTGTAGCTTACTGATGTATCGGGTGAACACGAAGAATTTACGTTGTCGTCTAATGCAGGTACGGTGCACGTTATCTCTGAGTTAATATTGAAAGAATCAGGCAAATCATGAGTGCCTTTAGAAACATTCAAACGGTCTTGCCACTTATATTCATGAACCCGACCCTAATTTCCGAAACTTCCTTAAAAGGCGAAACCCTCACTTCTTGTTGCTAACCCCAATTGGAGAGCATGCTCTGAGCTATAGATGTAGTAAATAACTCGAAAATCAATAAAAGTGGCAAACACGGCCAAATACAACATCGTTTAAGTCATACATATTTCGGGTGATGACCAGCAAAAGACGGGCACAAAAGACTGGCACAAAAAATCCCTTCTGCCAAAAATGTCTTTAAAAAAAAGGCAGGACTGTCTCCACTTTCATCATAGCCCAGCGTTATTGTGAAAGTGAGTTTAGTAATTTTAATTGTTTCTATATTCATTTCTGAGATAATTGAGCGTTAATGTCTGTTTACCCACGATATACACTAGTGACTAGGTAATAACACCAAAAGACACATCTCTATACGATCGTTAATTTGGAGCCACGTCACCCAACGTCACTTGTAACGCCTTGCTTAGTACTCGCGTACGATTCCTGGGGTCACCACTGCAAACATAAGGTCTTTCGTTATACTAATCCCATTCATTTATATATATAATTTCTTAAACTGAAGCTCTTTGAAGTTCAACATTTCGTCTTTTGAACAAATATGGATTGGGCTGAAAAGAGTAACTATGACAAAGAATTAAAGGAACGCCTATCTATTTAAATGTCATGAGCTCGCTGTGACAATGAATATCCGGTCAAGGCTGGTGACCGGACGGCTTCCACTATACAAGAATAGTTATAATATTCAGTTCTTGTATAGCGCGTATCATAATTATATAACGTCACTTTGCTTCCAAAGAGCTTTGAAAATCATTAGCCTAGCTCCGGCGACAGCCGTTATGAAAGCACAGTGCATTTCAAGGAATAATCCAACCAGATTTGCGAAAAGCAGCCCTCATTGCATGAGGATTTTGTTAAAAGAGAGGTAACTGAGTCAAGATCCTTAACCAATATACCACAGTGCTCCTATATTACACTTACCCACACACTCAGGAAACGGTTCCGAGAAATTTCCTGAGCCCGTGCAGTTAACAGACGATGGACCAATAAGGTTATAACCAGTCGGACAAGAGAAGTTGCATCGTTCATTGTAGCTTACTGATGTATCGGGTGAACACGAAGAATTTACGTTGTCGTCTAATGCAGGTACGGTGCACGTTATCTCTGAGTTAATATTGAAAGAATCAGGCAAATCATGAGTGCCTTTAGAAACATTCAAACGGTCTTGCCACTTATATTCATGAACCCGACCCTAATTTCCGAAACTTCCTTAAAAGGCGAAACCCTCACTTCTTGTTGCAAACCCCAATTGGAGAGCATGCTCTGAGCTATAGATGTAGTAAATAACTCGAAAATCAATAAAAGTGGCAAACACGGCCAAATACAACATCGTTTAAGTCATACATATTTCGGGTGATGACCAGCAAAAGACGGGCACAAAAGACTGGCACAAAAAATCCCTTCTGCCAAAAATGTCTTTAAAAAAAAGGCAGACTGTCCCCACTTTCATCATAGCCCAGCGTTATTGTGAAAGTGAGTTTAGTAATTTTAATTGTTTCTATATTCATTTCTGAGATAATTGAGCGTTAATGTCTGTTTACCCACGATATACACTAGTGACTAGGTAATAACACCAAAAGACACATCTCTATACGATCGTTAATTTGGAGCCACGTCATCCAACGTCACTTGTAACGCCTTGCTTAGTACTCGCGTAACATTCCTGGGGTCACCACTGCAAACATAAGGTCTTTCGTTATACTAATCCCATTCTTTATATATATAATTTCTTAAACTGAAGCTCTTTGAAGTTCAACATTTCGTCTTTTGAACAAATATGGATTGGGCTGAAAAGAGTAACTATGACAAAGAATTAAAGGAACGCCTATCTATTTAAATGTCATGAGCTCGCTGTGACAATGAATATCCGGTCAAGGCTGGTGACCGGACGGCTGCCACTATACAAGAATAGTTATAATATTCAGTTCTTGTATAGCGCGTATCATAATTATATAACGTCACTTTGCTTTCAAAGAGCTTTGAAAATCATTAGCCTAGCTCCGGCGACAGCCGTTATGAAAGCACAGTGCATTTCAAGGAATAATCCAACCAGATTTGCGAAAAGCAGCCCTCATTGCATGAGGATTTTGTTAAAAGAGAGGTAACTGAGTCAAGATCCTTAACCAATATACCACAGTGCTCCTATATTACACTTACCCACACACTCAGGAAACGGTTCCGAGAAATTTCCTGAGCCCGTGCAGTTAACAGACGATGGACCAATTAGGTTATAACCAGTCGGACAAGAGAAGTTGCATCGTTCATTGTAGCTTACTGATGTATCGGGTGAACACGAAGAATTTACGTTGTCGTCTAATGCAGGTACGGTGCACGTTATCTCTGAGTTAATATTGAAAGAATCAGGCAAATCATGAGTGCCTTTAGAAACATTCAAACGGTCTTGCCACTTATATTCATGAACCCGACCCTAATTTCCGAAACTTCCTTAAAAGGCGAAACCCTCACTTCTTGTTGCTAACCCCAATTGGAGAGCATGCTCAGAGCTATAGATGTAGTAAATAACTCGAAAATCAATAAAAGTGGCAAACACGGCCAAATACAACATCGTTTAAGTCATACATATTTCGGGTGATGACCAGCAAAAGACGGGCACAAAAGACTGGCACAAAAAATCCCTTCTGCCAAAAATGTCTTTAAAAAAAAGGCAGGACTGTCCCCACTTTCATCATAGCCCAGCGTTATTGTGAAAGTGAGTTTAGTAATTTTAATTGTTTCTATATTCATTTCTGAGATAATTGAGCGTTAATGTCTGTTTACCCACGATATACACTAGTGACTAGGTAATAACACCAAAAGACACATCTCTATACGATCGTTAATTTGGAGCCACGTCACCCAACGTCACTTGTAACGCCTTGCTTAGTACTCGCGTAACATTCATGGGGTCACCACTGCAAACATAAGGTCTTTCGTTATATTAATCCCATTCTTTATATATATAATTTCTTAAACTGAAGCTCTTTGAAGTTCAACATTTCGTCTTTTGAACAAATATGGATTGGGCTGAAAAGAGTAACTATGACAAAGAATTAAAGGAACGCCTATCTATTTAAATGTCATGAGCTCGCTGTGACAATGAATATCCGGTCAAGGCTGGTGACCGGACGGCTTCCACTATACAAGAATAGTTATAATATTCAGTTCTTGTATAGCGCGTATCATAATTACATAACGTCACTTTGCTTCCAAAGAGCTTTGAAAATCATTAGCCTAGCTCCGGCGACAGCCGTTATGAAAGCACAGTGCATTTCAAGGAATAATCCAACCAGATTTGCGAAAAGCAGCCCTCATTGCATGAGGATTTTGTTAAAAGAGAGGTAACTGAGTCAAGATCCTTAACCAATATACCACAGTGCTCCTATATTACACTTACCCACACACTCAGGAAACGGTTCCGAGAAATTTCCTGAGCCCGTGCAGTTAACAGACGATGGACCAATAAGGTTATAACCAGTCGGACAAGAGAAGTTGCATCGTTCATTGTAGCTTACTGATGTATCGGGTGAACACGAAGAATTTACGTTGTCGTCTAATGCAGGTACGGTGCACGTTATCTCTGAGTTAATATTGAAAGAATCAGGCAAATCATGAGTGCCTTTAGAAACATTCAAACGGTCTTGCCACTTATATTCATGAACCCGACCCTAATTTCCGAAACTTCCTTAAAAGGCGAAACCCTCACTTCTTGTTGCAAACCCCAATTGGAGAGCATGCTCTGAGCTATAGATGTAGTAAATAACTCGAAAATCAATAAAAGTGGCAAACACGGCCAAATACAACATCGTTTAAGTCATACATATTTCGGGTGATGACCAGCAAAAGACGGGCACAAAAGACTGGCACAAAAAATCCCTTCTGCCAAAAATGTCTTTAAAAAAAAGGCAGACTGTCCCCACTTTCATCATAGCCCAGCGTTATTGTGAAAGTGAGTTTAGTAATTTTAATTGTTTCTATATTCATTTCTGAGATAATTGAGCGTTAATGTCTGTTTACCCACGATATACACTAGTGACTAGGTAATAACACCAAAAGACACATCTCTATACGATCGTTAATTTGGAGCCACGTCATCCAACGTCACTTGTAACGCCTTGCTTAGTACTCGCGTAACATTCCTGGGGTCACCACTGCAAACATAAGGTCTTTCGTTATACTAATCCCATTCTTTATATATATAATTTCTTAAACTGAAGCTCTTTGAAGTTCAACATTTCGTCTTTTGAACAAATATGGATTGGGCTGAAAAGAGTAACTATGACAAAGAATTAAAGGAACGCCTATCTATTTAAATGTCATGAGCTCGCTGTGACAATGAATATCCGGTCAAGGCTGGTGACCGGACGGCTGCCACTATACAAGAATAGTTATAATATTCAGTTCTTGTATAGCGCGTATCATAATTATATAACGTCACTTTGCTTTCAAAGAGCTTTGAAAATCATTAGCCTAGCTCCGGCGACAGCCGTTATGAAAGCACAGTGCATTTCAAGGAATAATCCAACCAGATTTGCGAAAAGCAGCCCTCATTGCATGAGGATTTTGTTAAAAGAGAGGTAACTGAGTCAAGATCCTTAACCAATATACCACAGTGCTCCTATATTACACTTACCCACACACTCAGGAAACGGTTCCGAGAAATTTCCTGAGCCCGTGCAGTTAACAGACGATGGACCAATTAGGTTATAACCAGTCGGACAAGAGAAGTTGCATCGTTCATTGTAGCTTACTGATGTATCGGGTGAACACGAAGAATTTACGTTGTCGTCTAATGCAGGTACGGTGCACGTTATCTCTGAGTTAATATTGAAAGAATCAGGCAAATCATGAGTGCCTTTAGAAACATTCAAACGGTCTTGCCACTTATATTCATGAACCCGACCCTAATTTCCGAAACTTCCTTAAAAGGCGAAACCCTCACTTCTTGTTGCTAACCCCAATTGGAGAGCATGCTCAGAGCTATAGATGTAGTAAATAACTCGAAAATCAATAAAAGTGGCAAACACGGCCAAATACAACATCGTTTAAGTCATACATATTTCGGGTGATGACCAGCAAAAGACGGGCACAAAAGACTGGCACAAAAAATCCCTTCTGCCAAAAATGTCTTTAAAAAAAAGGCAGGACTGTCCCCACTTTCATCATAGCCCAGCGTTATTGTGAAAGTGAGTTTAGTAATTTTAATTGTTTCTATATTCATTTCTGAGATAATTGAGCGTTAATGTCTGTTTACCCACGATATACACTAGTGACTAGGTAATAACACCAAAAGACACATCTCTATACGATCGTTAATTTGGAGCCACGTCACCCAACGTCACTTGTAACGCCTTGCTTAGTACTCGCGTAACATTCATGGGGTCACCACTGCAAACATAAGGTCTTTCGTTATATTAATCCCATTCTTTATATATATAATTTCTTAAACTGAAGCTCTTTGAAGTTCAACATTTCGTCTTTTGAACAAATATGGATTGGGCTGAAAAGAGTAACTATGACAAAGAATTAAAGGAACGCCTATCTATTTAAATGTCATGAGCTCGCTGTGACAATGAATATCCGGTCAAGGCTGGTGACCGGACGGCTTCCACTATACAAGAATAGTTATAATATTCAGTTCTTGTATAGCGCGTATCATAATTACATAACGTCACTTTGCTTCCAAAGAGCTTTGAAAATCATTAGCCTAGCTCCGGCGACAGCCGTTATGAAAGCACAGTGCATTTCAAGGAATAATCCAACCAGATTTGCGAAAAGCAGCCCTCATTGCATGAGGATTTTGTTAAAAGAGAGGTAACTGAGTCAAGATCCTTAACCAATATACCACAGTGCTCCTATATTACACTTACCCACACACTCAGGAAACGGTTCCGAGAAATTTCCTGAGCCCGTGCAGTTAACAGACGATGGACCAATTAGGTTATAACCAGTCGGACAAGAGAAGTTGCATCGTTCATTGTAGCTTACTGATGTATCGGGTGAACACGAAGAATTTACGTTGTCGTCTAATGCAGGTACGGTGCACGTTATCTCTGAGTTAATATTGAAAGAATCAGGCAAATCATGAGTGCCTTTAGAAACATTCAAACGGTCTTGCCACTTATATTCATGAACCCGACCCTAATTTCCGAAACTTCCTTAAAAGGCGAAACCCTCACTTCTTGTTGCTAACCCCAATTGGAGAGCATGCTCTGAGCTATAGATGTAGTAAATAACTCGAAAATCAATAAAAGTGGCAAACACGGCCAAATACAACATCGTTTAAGTCATACATATTTCGGGCGATGACCAGCAAAAGACGGGCACAAAAGACTGGCACAAAAAATCCCTTCTGCCAAAAATGTCTTTAAAAAAAGGCAGGACTGTCCCCACTTTCATCATAGCCCAGCGTTATTGTGAAAGTGAGTTTAGTAATTTTAATTGTTTCTATATTCATTTCTGAGATAATTGAGCGTTAATGTCTGTTTACCCACGATATACACTAGTGACTAGGTAATAACACCAAAAGACACATCTCTATACGATCGTTAATTTGGAGCCACGTCATCCAACGTCACTTGTAACGCCTTGCTTAGTACTCGCGTAACATTCCTGGGGTCACCACTGCAAACATAAGGTCTTTCGTTATACTAATCCCATTCTTTATATATATAATTTCTTAAACTGAAGCTCTTTGAAGTTCAACATTTCGTCTTTTGAACAAATATGGATTGGGCTGAAAAGAGTAACTATGACAAAGAATTAAAGGAACGCCTATCTATTTAAATGTCATGAGCTCGCTGTGACAATGAATATCCGGTCAAGGCTGGTGACCGGACGGTTTCCACTATACAAGAATAGTTATAATATTCAGTTCTTGTATAGCGCGTATCATAATTACATAACGTCACTTTGCTTCCAAAGAGCTTTGAAAATCATTAGCCTAGCTCCGGCGACAGCCGTTATGAAAGCACAGTGCATTTCAAGGAATAATCCAACCAGATTTGCGAAAAGCAGCCCTCATTGCATGAGGATTTTGTTAAAAGAGAGGTAACTGAGTCAAGATCCTTAACCAATATACCACAGTGCTCCTATATTACACTTACCCACACACTCAGGAAACGGTTCCGAGAAATTTCCTGAGCCCGTGCAGTTAACAGACGATGGACCAATTAGGTTATAACCAGTCGGACAAGAGAAGTTGCATCGTTCATTGTAGCTTACTGATGTATCGGGTGAACACGAAGAATTTACGTTGTCGTCTAATGCAGGTACGGTGCACGTTATCTCTGAGTTAATATTGAAAGAATCAGGCAAATCATGAGTGCCTTTAGAAACATTCAAACGGTCTTGCCACTTATATTCATGAACCCGACCCTAATTTCCGAAACTTCCTTAAAAGGCGAAACCCTCACTTCTTGTTGCTAACCCCAATTGGAGAGCATGCTCTGAGCTATAGATGTAGTAAATAACTCGAAAATCAATAAAAGTGGCAAACACGGCCAAATACAACATCGTTTAAGTCATACATATTTCGGGTGATGACCAGCAAAAGACGGGCACAAAAGACTGGCACAAAAAATCCCTTCTGCCAAAAATGTCTTTAAAAAAAAGGCAGGACTGTCCCCACTTTCATCATAGCCCAGCGTTATTGTGAAAGTGAGTTTAGTAATTTTAATTGTTTCTATATTCATTTCTGAGATAATTGAGCGTTAATGTCTGTTTACCCACGATATACACTAGTGACTAGGTAATAACACCAAAAGACACATCTCTATACGATCGTTAATTTGGAGCCACGTCACCCAACGTCACTTGTAACGCCTTGCTTAGTACTCGCGTAACATTCATGGGGTCACCACTGCAAACATAAGGTCTTTCGTTATATTAATCCCATTCTTTATATATATAATTTCTTAAACTGAAGCTCTTTGAAGTTCAACATTTCGTCTTTTGAACAAATATGGATTGGGCTGAAAAGAGTAACTATGACAAAGAATTAAAGGAACGCCTATCTATTTAAATGTCATGAGCTCGCTGTGACAATGAATATCCGGTCAAGGCTGGTGACCGGACGGCTTCCACTATACAAGAATAGTTATAATATTCAGTTCTTGTATAGCGCGTATCATAATTACATAACGTCACTTTGCTTCCAAAGAGCTTTGAAAATCATTAGCCTAGCTCCGGCGACAGCCGTTATGAAAGCACAGTGCATTTCAAGGAATAATCCAACCAGATTTGCGAAAAGCAGCCCTCATTGCATGAGGATTTTGTTAAAAGAGAGGTAACTGAGTCAAGATCCTTAACCAATATACCACAGTGCTCCTATATTACACTTACCCACACACTCAGGAAACGGTTCCGAGAAATTTCCTGAGCCCGTGCAGTTAACAGACGATGGACCAATTAGGTTATAACCAGTCGGACAAGAGAAGTTGCATCGTTCATTGTAGCTTACTGATGTATCGGGTGAACACGAAGAATTTACGTTGTCGTCTAATGCAGGTACGGTGCACGTTATCTCTGAGTTAATATTGAAAGAATCAGGCAAATCATGAGTGCCTTTAGAAACATTCAAACGGTCTTGCCACTTATATTCATGAACCCGACCCTAATTTCCGAAACTTCCTTAAAAGGCGAAACCCTCACTTCTTGTTGCTAACCCCAATTGGAGAGCATGCTCTGAGCTATAGATGTAGTAAATAACTCGAAAATCAATAAAAGTGGCAAACACGGCCAAATACAACATCGTTTAAGTCATACATATTTCGGGTGATGACCAGCAAAAGACGGGCACAAAAGACTGGCACAAAAAATCCCTTCTGCCAAAAATGTCTTTAAAAAAAGGCAGGACTGTCCCCACTTTCATCATAGCCCAGCGTTATTGTGAAAGTGAGTTTAGTAATTTTAATTGTTTCTATATTCATTTCTGAGATAATTGAGCGTTAATGTCTGTTTACCCACGATATACACTAGTGACTAGGTAATAACACCAAAAGACACATCTCTATACGATCGTTAATTTGGAGCCACGTCATCCAACGTCACTTGTAACGCCTTGCTTAGTACTCGCGTAACATTCCTGGGGTCACCACTGCAAACATAAGGTCTTTCGTTATACTAATCCCATTCTTTATATATATAATTTCTTAAACTGAAGCTCTTTGAAGTTCAACATTTCGTCTTTTGAACAAATATGGATTGGGCTGAAAAGAGTAACTATGACAAAGAATTAAAGGAACGCCTATCTATTTAAATGTCATGAGCTCGCTGTGACAATGAATATCCGGTCAAGGCTGGTGACCGGACGGTTTCCACTATACAAGAATAGTTATAATATTCAGTTCTTGTATAGCGCGTATCATAATTACATAACGTCACTTTGCTTCCAAAGAGCTTTGAAAATCATTAGCCTAGCTCCGGCGACAGCCGTTATGAAAGCACAGTGCATTTCAAGGAATAATCCAACCAGATTTGCGAAAAGCAGCCCTCATTGCATGAGGATTTTGTTAAAAGAGAGGTAACTGAGTCAAGATCCTTAACCAATATACCACAGTGCTCCTATATTACACTTACCCACACACTCAGGAAACGGTTCCGAGAAATTTCCTGAGCCCGTGCAGTTAACAGACGATGGACCAATTAGGTTATAACCAGTCGGACAAGAGAAGTTGCATCGTTCATTGTAGCTTACTGATGTATCGGGTGAACACGAAGAATTTACGTTGTCGTCTAATGCAGGTACGGTGCACGTTATCTCTGAGTTAATATTGAAAGAATCAGGCAAATCATGAGTGCCTTTAGAAACATTCAAACGGTCTTGCCACTTATATTCATGAACCCGACCCTAATTTCCGAAACTTCCTTAAAAGGCGAAACCCTCACTTCTTGTTGCTAACCCCAATTGGAGAGCATGCTCTGAGCTATAGATGTAGTAAATAACTCGAAAATCAATAAAAGTGGCAAACACGGCCAAATACAACATCGTTTAAGTCATACATATTTCGGGTGATGACCAGCAAAAGACGGGCACAAAAGACTGGCACAAAAAATCCCTTCTGCCAAAAATGTCTTTAAAAAAAAGGCAGGACTGTCCCCACTTTCATCATAGCCCAGCGTTATTGTGAAAGTGAGTTTAGTAATTTTAATTGTTTCTATATTCATTTCTGAGATAATTGAGCGTTAATGTCTGTTTACCCACGATATACACTAGTGACTAGGTAATAACACCAAAAGACACATCTCTATACGATCGTTAATTTGGAGCCACGTCACCCAACGTCACTTGTAACGCCTTGCTTAGTACTCGCGTAACATTCATGGGGTCACCACTGCAAACATAAGGTCTTTCGTTATATTAATCCCATTCTTTATATATATAATTTCTTAAACTGAAGCTCTTTGAAGTTCAACATTTCGTCTTTTGAACAAATATGGATTGGGCTGAAAAGAGTAACTATGACAAAGAATTAAAGGAACGCCTATCTATTTAAATGTCATGAGCTCGCTGTGACAATGAATATCCGGTCAAGGCTGGTGACCGGACGGCTTCCACTATACAAGAATAGTTATAATATTCAGTTCTTGTATAGCGCGTATCATAATTACATAACGTCACTTTGCTTCCAAAGAGCTTTGAAAATCATTAGCCTAGCTCCGGCGACAGCCGTTATGAAAGCACAGTGCATTTCAAGGAATAATCCAACCAGATTTGCGAAAAGCAGCCCTCATTGCATGAGGATTTTGTTAAAAGAGAGGTAACTGAGTCAAGATCCTTAACCAATATACCACAGTGCTCCTATATTACACTTACCCACACACTCAGGAAACGGTTCCGAGAAATTTCCTGAGCCCGTGCAGTTAACAGACGATGGACCAATTAGGTTATAACCAGTCGGACAAGAGAAGTTGCATCGTTCATTGTAGCTTACTGATGTATCGGGTGAACACGAAGAATTTACGTTGTCGTCTAATGCAGGTACGGTGCACGTTATCTCTGAGTTAATATTGAAAGAATCAGGCAAATCATGAGTGCCTTTAGAAACATTCAAACGGTCTTGCCACTTATATTCATGAACCCGACCCTAATTTCCGAAACTTCCTTAAAAGGCGAAACCCTCACTTCTTGTTGCTAACCCCAATTGGAGAGCATGCTCTGAGCTATAGATGTAGTAAATAACTCGAAAATCAATAAAAGTGGCAAACACGGCCAAATACAACATCGTTTAAGTCATACATATTTCGGGCGATGACCAGCAAAAGACGGGCACAAAAGACTGGCACAAAAAAATCCCTTCTGCCAAAAATGTCTTTAAAAAAAAGGCAGGACTGTCCCCACTTTCATTATAGCCCAGCGTTATTGTGAAAGTGAGTTTAGTAATTTTAATTGTTTCTATATTCATTTCTGAGATAATTGAGCGTTAATGTCTGTTTACCCACGATATACACTAGTGACTAGGTGATAACACCAAAAGACACATCTCTATACGATCGTTAATTTGGAGCCACGTCACCCAACGTCACTTGTAACGCCTTGCTTAGTACTCGCGTAACATTCCTGGGGTCACCACTGCAAACATAAGGTCTTTTGGTATACTAATCCCATTCTTTATATATATAATTTCTTAAACTGAAGCTCTTTGAAGTTCAACATTTCGTCTTTTGAACAAATATGGATTGGGCTGAAAAGAGTAACTATGACAAAGAATTAAAGGAACGCCTATCTATTTAAATGTCATGAGCTTGCTGTGACAATGAATATCCGGTCAAGGCTGGTGACCGGACGGTTTCCACTATACAAGAATAGTTATAATATTCAGTTCTTGTATAGCGCGTATCATAATTACATAACGTCACTTTGCTTCCAAAGAGCTTTGAAAATCATTAGCCTAGCTCCGGCGACAGCCGTTATGAAAGCACAGTGCATTTCAAGGAATAATCCAACCAGATTTGCGAAAAGCAGCCCTCATTGCATGAGGATTTTGTTAAAAGAGAGGTAACTGAGTCAAGATCCTTAACCAATATACCACAGTGCTCCTATATTACACTTACCCACACACTCAGGAAACGGTTCCGAGAAATTTCCTGAGCCCGTGCATTTAACAGACGATGGACCAATTAGGTTATAACCAGTCGGACAAGAGAAGTTGCATCGTTCATTGTAGCTTACTGATGTATCGGGTGAACACGAAGAATTTACGTTGTCGTCTAATGCAGGTACGGTGCACGTTATCTCTGAGTTAATATTGAAAGAATCAGGCAAATCATGAGTGCCTTTAGAAACATTCAAACGGTCTTGCCACTTATATTCATGAACCCGACCCTAATTTCCGAAACTTCCTTAAAAGGCGAAACCCTCACTTCTTGTTGCTAACCCCAATTGGAGAGCATGCTCTGAGCTATAGATGTAGTAAATAACTCGAAAATCAATAAAAGTGGCAAACACGGCCAAATACAACATCGTTTAAGTCATACATATTTCGGGTGATGACCAGCAAAAGACGGGCACAAAAGACTGGCACAAAAAATCCCTTCTGCCAAAAATGTCTTTAAAAAAAAGGCAGGACTGTCCCCACTTTCATCATAGCCCAGCGTTATTGTGAAAGTGAGTTTAGTAATTTTAATTGTTTCTATATTCATTTCTGAGATAATTGAGCGTTAATGTCTGTTTACCCACGATATACACTAGTGACTAGGTAATAACACCAAAAGACACATCTCTATACGATCGTTAATTTGGAGCCACGTCACCCAACGTCACTTGTAACGCCTTGCTTAGTACTCGCGTAACATTCATGGGGTCACCACTGCAAACATAAGGTCTTTCGTTATATTAATCCCATTCTTTATATATATAATTTCTTAAACTGAAGCTCTTTGAAGTTCAACATTTCGTCTTTTGAACAAATATGGATTGGGCTGAAAAGAGTAACTATGACAAAGAATTAAAGGAACGCCTATCTATTTAAATGTCATGAGCTCGCTGTGACAATGAATATCCGGTCAAGGCTGGTGACCGGACGGCTTCCACTATACAAGAATAGTTATAATATTCAGTTCTTGTATAGCGCGTATCATAATTACATAACGTCACTTTGCTTTCAAAGAGCTTTGAAAATCATTAGCCTAGCTCCGGCGACAGCCGTTATGAAAGCACAGTGCATTTCAAGGAATAATCCAACCAGATTTGCGAAAAGCAGCCCTCATTGCATGAGGATTTTGTTAAAAGAGAGGTAACTGAGTCAAGATCCTTAACCAATATACCACAGTGCTCCTATATTACACTTACCCACACACTCAGGAAACGGTTCCGAGAAATTTCCTGAGCCCGTGCAGTTAACAGACGATGGACCAATTAGGTTATAACCAGTCGGACAAGAGAAGTTGCATCGTTCATTGTAGCTTACTGATGTATCGGGTGAACACGAAGAATTTACGTTGTCGTCTAATGCAGGTACGGTGCACGTTATCTCTGAGTTAATATTGAAAGAATCAGGCAAATCATGAGTGCCTTTAGAAACATTCAAACGGTCTTGCCACTTATATTCATGAACCCGACCCTAATTTCCGAAACTTCCTTAAAAGGCGAAACCCTCACTTCTTGTTGCTAACCCCAATTGGAGAGCATGCTCTGAGCTATAGATGTAGTAAATAACTCGAAAATCAATAAAAGTGGCAAACACGGCCAAATACAACATCGTTTAAGTCATACATATTTCGGGCGATGACCAGCAAAAGACGGGCACAAAAGACTGGCACAAAAAATCCCTTCTGCCAAAAATGTCTTTAAAAAAAAGGCAGGACTGTCCCCACTTTCATCATAGCCCAGCGTTATTGTGAAAGTGAGTTTAGTAATTTTAATTGTTTCTATATTCATTTCTGAGATAATTGAGCGTTAATGTCTATTTACCCACGATATACACTAGTGACTAGGTAATAACACCAAAAGACACATCTCTATACGATCGTTAATTTGGAGCCACGTCACCCAACGTCACTTGTAACGCCTTGCTTAGTACTCGCGTAACATTCCTGGGGTCACCACTGCAAACATAAGGTCTTTCGTTACATTAATCCCATTCTTTATATATATAATTTCTTAAACTGAAGCTCTTTGAAGTTCAACATTTCGTCTTTTGAACAAATATGGATTGGGCTGAAAAGAGTAACTATGACAAAGAATTAAAGGAACGCCTATCTATTTAAATGTCATGAGCTCACTGTGACAATGAATATCCGGTCAAGGCTGGTGACCGGACGGCTTCCACTATACAAGAATAGTTATAATATTCAGTTCTTGTATAGTGCGTATCATATTATATAACGTGCTATGCTTCCAAAGAGCTTTGAAAATCATTAGCCTAGCTCCGGCGGCAGCCGTTATAAAAGCACAGTGCATTTTCAGGAATTATCTAACCACATTTGCGAATAGCAGCTCTCATTGCATGAGGATTTTGTTAAAACAGAGGTAACTGAGTCAAAATCCTTAACCAATGTACCACAGTGCTCCTATATTACACTTACCCACACATTCAGGAAACGGTTCCGAGAAATTTCCTGAGCCCGTGCAGTTAACAGACGATGGACCAATTAGGTTATAACCAGTCGGACAAGAGAAGTTGCATCGTTCATTGTAGCTTACTGATGTATTGGGTGAACACGAAGAATTTACGTTGTCGTCAAATGCAGGTACGGTGCACGTAATCTCTGAGTTAATATTGAAAAGAATCAGACAAACCATGAGTGCTTCTAGAAACATTCAAACGTACTTGCCTTTGATATTCATGAGGTAGAATAAAATACATCCTCAGTATACATGTCTATAACGCATGAAATGTACTGCACTATGGGTGTCGTAGGTAACTTGAAAATGAAGTAGAATACAAATAAACATCCTCAGTATACATGTCTATAACGCATGAATGTACTGCACTATAGGTGAAGGAAATAACTTAAAAATGAAGTATATAGAATACAAATAAACATCCTCAGTATTCATGTCTAACACATAAAATGTACTATGCATTCATCCTGTTCATGTAGCCTTAAATTGTCATCCTGTAGAAGTCTCGACTCTATATCCAAAAGCCCTAAACCCCCATTAATCTCTATGCCAAAATAACATACCTTTACAGAAATACTTCCCAGTCAAGACTACCTTTAAAATATATGCTTATTAAACAGATCCCATCTTACTTATAGTATGTCAATCTTGTCGTTCCTATTTAGACTCATTGAACTTTCATCATAAATCTCAAAAACCTGACTGTATCTCAGTCTTTTTCTTTCACAACTCTTATTTATTTGACACTTATTTCATATGTCAACACCAACATTTGTCAACTTAAACAACCTTAAAAGAACAACCTGACAATATCATTATTACTAATCCTTGCGTGAATTTCATACTCACTATAAATACGGTACGTACTTTAAATGTAACCGTATGCAATATCATTCAACCTACCATACACATTACCATATAAATTAAATAACACATATTCGTACTCGAATGTGACACCAAATAATAATTAATTTTCTCCAATTCATTATGATACACTTCATAATATCTTTTATAAACTTTACTTACTTATTTTGCGGAAATTACTAGCGACTCTGAAATACCATTGCAATTTTCCCAAACCCGGAATTCTGGCCTCTTAATAACCGTCTAAAATCAAATGGCAGCTCACATCCATAGAAAAATGTGCTCTGCAACGTGTACACTGAAATCGATAGCTCAACACGTTATCTGTAAGGCCGTAGAAATACTGGCTGCGTTCCAGTGGGGTGAGAGTCTGATCCCGCTGTTCTTACTAGAGGAGAGGAGCTAATAGGTGACGCTGTTAGCTCTAGAAAAACTCTTATAACCCAATTACGAGAACACGACAAGGCGGATTGGGTCGCCTTCAAATAAACCCCGTCCTGCATCGGGCAGTAGCGATGCAGTACCTGTAGTTGGCGGATGATCCAAACCTTGGACAACGGTGGCTAAGGGGGAGCAGAGGGCAGGTCGGCAATATTTGCCGCCGCATTCAATATGACGTCATTGACAGCTGATTGGCTAGTTTGGTAGTGACGTCGAACGAGCTTTGTTTGTGCTGCAGTGATCGAGCGAGCGAAATAGTCTGCAAGCACAAACCCTGGTCAGTCGTAAAAGTGAGTCTGCACTATAAGACTACCATAGGCCATGTACTGTAGCTGCTCCTGACACAACCAGTAGGTAGCTGGGCTAGACTTCTCTCAAGGCACAATGATTTTTTGATTAAGTGTCAAATTAGGGTCTGTGCCTGCAGACTACGAGCGAAAATGAGACAATCGAAGCAATATGATGCCCAGGCGGCGATCGCCCGGGCACCAAGCGCATTTCGGTGCCTCGCCGATCACCGGTGGCCGGTGGGAGACCGCTCAGGAATGATGGAATCAGTCGGTCACTGCCGGGACGTCCCCCGGAGAGAAGCTTCCGGTTTCGCCAAGTTTTGACCTAAAATCGACAGGCGACCGACGGGAAAATGACAGCCCACCGCCCAAGCATTGCTGAGGCTATACACCCTGGTTGACTTCTCAAAAAATCGTTGGGCGATGCATAAATTCCAGCGGTGACCGAGCAGGCTACAAATCGGTCGGTCGCCGCTCTGTAATGTGACCATATAGCTTTAGTCATTTAAAGTTGATATTCTAAGAAAATCCCAAATATTGAGATAATTACCTCAATAGACAGCTTTTAACCCCCAGAATAACACTAAATGGTGTCCAACTGACAAAAACAAGTTAAGAATGGTGAATTAATGCGAGTAAACTCTACCAAAATATCTAAGACTGAAACCCGGAAGTGCATGTAGAGTCGGCCCTCTATCCGTGACGTCACTAACGGGACTCATGGGCTCAGTGAGAGTGAATGGCAGTGATATCCCTACGTAAATGCTATCCTGTCAGAGCTTAGATTTGTTGTTGTTAATGAGTATATTTGATTGATTTTCTGTTTTCATTTGAATGAAGAATAACGAAGCAACGTTTTCCAGTCGCTGATTCCTTTTTATATCCTCATATTCACCTATTTGGTAGAGATTTAAGACGAGTTTACTGCTTGGGAAACAAGGTTAAATCATGCACGTATGAATAGGCGGATGCATTTTGCGGATGTTTTGTAAAACGAATAGGCCTAAAACTATATGATAGTACTTGTGTGTGACTACCTCAAAAAAGGACACAGTACCAGTTAAACATAATATGTGGTAAAATATCAAACTTTGACGAGATCAAGCAAGCGCGCTTCCTCTGTAATATTTTGACAACGTCTGAGATTAGTGATCGAACGATATTCATCTGCGAGTGGTGCGGCTCTATAGCACGAACGTTCGTGAAGCGAGCAGAATCGGGATGTAAGACCAGGCCGCTGCTCTAGGCGCGGCATATGCTTGTGATGGAACGTACGTGCGCTAGTTACATGTTTATCGGCAATTGCAAGAGAATGAAAGCGACGTTACCAGCTAAAGGCCCGGTCACACAGGGAGGACGCATGGGGAACGCACGGCCAGCGCATTGGAAATTTGCAATTTGGGCCAGTGCGTTGTCGTTCGCTAGGCGTGCGTCATCATTCGTTACTCGTTCGTCGAGCGAGCTGGACCAACGCTGGACCAGCGCTATGCATGCGTCGTCATTCGCTGTGTGCGTCGGGATTTTTTGAGCATGCTCAAAAACGTGCGCCGAGCTCGACGCATGAATATACACGCCAAAGGCACGCCAGACATGCGTGGAGCGCGCTAGACCAGCGCCAGACATGCGTGGAGCACACGCCCTGTATACGCACAGCGCGCTAGCTACACGCCGTGCATTTTGTGTCAGCTCGCTAGCTTTTCCAAAATTATGACAAAAGTTAGGCACACGTTCTTTTCCGATTTCCAATGCGCTGGCCGTGCGTCGTAGAACGCGGTGCATGCGTGGACCATTCGTCCAGCGCGCTAGCAACACGCTGTGCATTCGTGGAAGTTGTTATCATGTGCGCTCTGTGTGCGCCCTGTGTGCGCCCTGTGTGCGCCCTGTATGCGTCCAGCGCGCTAGCAACACGCTATGCATTTGGTGTCAGTTAGCTGTAGCTTCGACAAAAGTTGGGCGCACGACAACGCACTGGCCAAAATTGCACATTTCCAATGCGCTGGCCGTGCGTTCCCCATGCGTCCCCTCTGTGTGACCGGGCCTTTAGAAAAACAACTAACAAAAGACCTGGGCGGGCCGCACAGAAACGCTGTTAGTAGCAGGTTTGTTAGCGCTAACAAGTCACTAACAAATCAGCCACTAACAACACGGGTAAAATGACCGTACAGGAAACGTTGTTAGAGCGCTGTTAGTTGATTTGAGCCATCGAGTTAGGTAAAATCTATGATTTGTGCGTAGATGTGACGTCATTTCGGTGATTTGCGCATGCGTCGGGTCGTTTGGCGTCGTCAGGCCAAATTTGCGAACCCGTTCATCGATGATTTGGGGTTCGTCAGAAAACTAGAGACCCGTCGTCATAATGACTTCATCTTGCTACATCGCAGCGTAAATCAGAAAGTAAAAACAGAAAGAGAAAGTGATAGAATGATAAAACCAAAGAATAACATAAGAGAAGATGATGGAAGGAAGAAACAAAGGATGAAATAAGGAAAGACAGAAAGAGAAAGTGATAGAATGATAAAAAAAAAGAATAACATAAGAGAAGATGATGGAAGGAAGAAACAAAGGATAAAATATGGAAAGACAGAAAGAAAAAGTGATAGAATGATAAAAAAAAAGAATAACATAAAAGAAGGTGAAAGAAGGAAAAAAACGTAGAATAACATTGGAAAAGACAGAAGAGAAAGTGATAGAAAGATAAAAACAAAGAATAACATAAGAGAAGATGATGGAAGGAAGAAACAACAAATAAAATAAGGAAAGACAGAAAGAGAAAGTGATAGAATGATACAAAAAAAAGAATAACATAAGAGAAGGTGAAAGTAGGAAAAAACAGAGAATAACATTAATAAAGACAGAAGAGAAAGTGACAGAAAGATAAAAACAAAGAATAACATAAGAGAAGATGATGGAAGGAAGAAACAAAGGATAACATAAGAAAAGACAGAAAGAGAAAGTGATAGAATGATCAAAAAGGGAGCGCACGCAAGAAATTATTCACTAACATTGTCACTATTGGTGCCCCTGGCACTGTAAGTAAGTTGTTAAAACATTACCACTACTGTTAGCTTCTATGCGGCCTTATGGCAAGCCGTTTTATCATTTAAACATATTTCTTGATATCAAGAAATCATTTCTTTATATCACGAAATCGAATTCTTGATATCACGAATTCAATTCTTGATATCAAGAATTCAATTCTTGATATCAAGAATTACCATTGCTTTACAATGTAAAATCATTTCTTGATATCAAGAATTCAATTCTTGATATCACAAATATGCTTTCTTGATATCACGAATTCATTTCTTGATATCAAGAAGTCGAAATCGTGATATCAAGAATTGAATTCTTGATATCAAGAAATGATTTTACGTTGTGAACCAATGGTAATTCTTGATATCAAGAAATCAATTCTTGATATCAAGAATTCGATTACTTGATATCAAGAATTCATTTCTTGATATCTAAACATCATTTCTTGATATCAAGAATTCGAATTCTTGATATCAAGAATTCATTTCTTGATATCAAGAAATAGATTTCTTGATATCACGAATTTTTATAGTGAATGCTTTCGAACACAAAGGTATTGCACGAATTCATACTGACATAAGCGCGCCGTTTTAACATTTATTCCGAAGTCCGGTGTGGGTTGTCGAAAGTCAATGTATCGCGAGAATTCAACTAATGCAAGAATACTTGTGCCAGTCTGCGTGCAGACCGGTGCAGTGTGGGTTGTCGAAAGTCAATGTGTCGCGAGAATTCAACTAATGCAAGAATACATGCTGCCAGTCTGTGCAAACCGGTGCAGTGTGGGTTGTCGAAAGTCAATGTGTCGCGAGAATTCAACTAATGCAAGAATACATTTCGACAACCCACACTGCACCGGTTTGCACAGAGTGGCAGCATGTATTCTTGCATTAGTTGAATTCTCGCGACACATTGACTTTCGCCAACCCACACAGGACCGGTCAGGCAGGATATAGGAATAAATGTTAAAACGGCGCGCTCAGTATGAATTCGTGCAATACCTTTGCGTTCGTAATCATTCACTATAACAATTCGTGATATCAAGAATTTAATTCTTGATATCACGAATTCGATTTCTTGATATCACGAATTCGATTTCTTGATATCACGAATTCGATTTCTTGATATCAAGAAATGAATTCTTGATATCAAGAAATCGAGTTCTTGATATCAAGAATTGAATTCTTGATATCAAGAAATGATTTTACGTTGTAAAGCAATGGTAATTCTTGATATCAAGAATTCATTTCTTGATATCAAGAATTGATTTCTTGATATCAAGAAATATGTTTAAATGATAAAACGGCTTGCCATACGGCCTTGAAATGTCAGGCTAACAGCGCTGATAGTGAATTCGACTAACGTGCGCTGTTTGCGTTAACAACGTTTCTGTGCGGCCGCCCCTGCTCCTCAGTGACTACCGGTGACAGAATTGGTAGATCGCACAATGCACAGCATGGAAGAAGATGAAGGATCTTCAGGGCGAAAGACGAAAGGCGAAAGACGAAAGGCGAAAGACATGGGAAAAAGGAAGAAGAAACCATCGGGAGATCGCTGTAAACTATGGTAATAAACTGTAGGTCCATTGTTCACTGCGTGCGGCCTGGGCCGATTTCCCCCCCCCCCCCCCCCCCCCCCCCCCCAAAAAAAAAAAAAAAAAAAAAAAATGACTGGTGAAAATATCGACTAATCCCATCGTTGGCATGTATATGTCATAATTTTTTTAATGGGGAATTGATATTAATACTATGAAATATTAGGGGAAGGTAAAGAATTGTACATAGAATTATGATTTATTAGACTTTTCAGCCTTTGAAACAAAATAAGCAGAAAATCGTATCTCTCTGCACATGCTTTCTATGGAACATCCAGGTACGTGAATATACTCTTCCCGGACGTGATGTCATAAATAGTAGACTAGCGCCGTGACTGATTTTCTATGCAAAGAGAGGCAGATATTTTCCACAATTCAATCGAGGATTTCGAATAGCTAGAATTTTTTTGTGATATATACTATGTAATTGAAAAACTTATAAATAACATATGCTTGCCGTAGGTACCAAATTAAGGGACATTTATTTGCTTAGAATATCAGCGTTAAGTAAATGAGACAAATCTGGTGAACTTCACATGACATTTTTTGAAGTTCAAAATGAATGCTGGTTTAAATTGTTATTATAAAGTTAGATTACAATGTCTTCTTTAATACCAGCATGTAATTGCATTAGGGTCCATATTGAGCTCAAGCTCTAGTTTGTGGTTAACATCCAATGTTAGGGGGAAATATTGAATCGGTAGTTGTAATTGTTTCTAGAAGAAAGGAAATTACATCGGTTTGAAAAGGTGTGTGTGTGTGTGTATTGGGTTTTTACAGACGTGTATCAATCAGATATGATTATTTACGTCTGGGACCGACCTTTAAACGTCACCATCCGAAAGACGTGACTCAGTTTCGAACCTGCGTCCTCGGCTGAATCAGTTTGTAACTTCCACTTTTTAGCTGGATTACAGGCGCACGCCACAACGCCTAGGTGGTCTCAAAACCCCTAGCCTTTTATCAAGCCCTAATAAAGCACTGGTGTTCTGAACCAGGACCCGGTTTCGATTTCCGGGGAGAGATCATTTTTAATGTGTGCAAAAATCTCCGTCGATTGTAACATAATACATATATACCACAGTTAGGCTCACCACAGGCAAAACATGGTCTTCCTGGTGGTTTCACGGGAGGCGATGTGCAGCTACAAGTAAATGCTTGGTTGTTATTGAAACAAACGTCTGTGGCAGTCACTAAAGTGGAATTGATAAAATGAAAAAGAAGATAAAAGATAATGTTACTGACAAATAAATGCAGAATTAACCCAATATCAATCATGAAAGACACAAACTCAGCAAAGTTACAGTTAGACAGCATCAAATGAATTGAATGAAGAATCTACAATTACATGTAGCTAAACAGAAATACTCAGAAATAAAAGATGTTGACAAGAGTACGTCCAGGATCGGTTTGATTTACAGTCCTGCACAGCAAACCCTACTTTCCATGATTTTACAAAATATATTCAAATGTATTCATATGATAAAGAGGGATAACATATATAAAAACTAAGAACAGAAGAACCCAGTTAAAGAAAAATAAATAAGGATGAAATGAGATGATGAAGTGTCCTGAATAATAATGAAGCATGGCGGAAAGAGGCATGAACTCGGTGAAGGTGATGAAAAGATAATGGAAATGAGGTAAAGAGCATGAACAACCAGATCAGAGGGAAACAATTTCAAGACCGTAAAATAACAAATTTAACCTCTTAAAATAAATTAATAAACTAAAAGAAAACTAAAAGAGTTCGGATGACGTGATTACAATGTAGAAGAATTCGTAGAAAATCATTTAGGTAATGTAGCTTAAGAATCGGTGCACACTGTAAGGATTTTAAATTATCGAAATCATAAGAAATTTACCCAGTCTTGCTGATAATTACACTCTGCACGGAGAAATTTGTAAATATAGGACTATAAACACATGGCTTTCAAGCTTTCCATCTATGCATGTGGCATGTGAAGAACAATACATTACGGAAGACGTTTCCAACATGATGCTCGGCCACACTGACATAAAAGAATAACGGAGTTTACAGATAGCATATGGTACAAATGACCCCAAATATCCACAGATCTTTTGCACATGGAGAAGTTCCACTTTGAGCATCTTAGGATAATAACTGCCAAAGTCCTAGATGTGCTTCATGGATCAGGCGCGGATCCAGGATTTCTTAGGGGAGGGGGCCCAACTTTTTTTTTTTTGCTCCCGAAAATTTGAAAATCGCGCCGGCCGAAAAGTCGCTCAGTGGGGGGGGGGGGGGGGGGGGGGGGGGGGGGGGGGGGGGGGGGTACAGAGCACAATTTTTTTGCTCCCGAAAATTTGAAAAACTCGCCGGCCCAAAAATCGCTCAGTGGGGGGGGGGGGGGGGGGGGGGGGGTAGTAAGCACTTTTTTTTTTTTTTTGATCCTCGAAAAAATTTCAATTTGCACCCCCCCCCCCCTTGAGCGCCAGGGGGGGGGGCCCAACCCCCCAAAATCGTAAAAATCACGTGATTTTACATGATTTTTTTCTCAAGGGGGGGGCCCGGGCCCCCCGGCCCCCCCCCCTGGATCCGCCACTGTCATGGATACCTTTTGTTTGCCCTCTTGAAAAGAATACTTCTACCTGCGTATTTTAGAATGTATCGTTGGTGCATAAATGAATAATGTTACATAACCCTCATGAGCGCATATCCAGTATTCATCTCTGTGGGTTTTACCTTTTTGGTACAAATGACCCTTTATCTGCTCATGCTCAGACTGCAACCGTAAACTGGCTTATACGAGTACTCACAATTTTAGGCTCCCTCTTACTATACCACAACGGGACCACAACCTAGGCTATCCAGAATATTTTCTTGTAACTTGTCTACTAGTGAGCTTCAGTCATGTCAATTTTTTAATTTTATAATTTCACTGTTAGCCTTTGATAAACTCAAAATAGGTTCCTACCAAACTCCAAAGGCCTACCTAGAGGGAACAGTAGGGCGCTTTAGTAACGAGACGGAAAGCAAAGAGGACGGCAGAATTCACTCAACCGAGATCAAATAATGTATGCAGTTCGGATTCTGTGTATTGAAATACTATTATTCTTATCAGGTGAATGAAATAATTTGTATTGAGGCACGTCACAAAGACATATGCATTAAATTTGGTTACATTACGAAAATGGTCTATTGTACGGCGATACAACTCTTCCGTCTAGTTTAGGAAACGTACGCTATTATGGCTGAGAACGGTCGTGAAAATCAACAAGACGGAGAAAACTCTTGTTCGCACATGCGCAGATTGATTATTTTGCTCGGTTACCCTCGTCTTTGCCTTCCGTCATTTTCGTAATGTAACCAAATTTAATGTATAAGTCTTTGTGAAGTGCCTCAACACAAATTATTTCATTCACCTGAAAAGAATAATAGTATTTCAATACACAGAATCCGAACTGCATATAATATTTGATCTCGGTTGAGTGAATTCTCCCGTCTTCTTTGCCTTCCGTCTCGTTACTAAAACCTCCTACTGCCATTCAAACACCGTTTGAAGTGGCACAATGTGGCGAATAACGTTGGCAAGCACAACACAATAGAATGTATGCAATATAAATATTGTGACCAACTGAAACCAAATTGGCCAAAGTGTGTGTATAAATGGCTCTGGGAGGAAGCTGACAACGATAGTGGCTCACCGACCACAAATAAAACCATAAGAAAAAAAACAACCTTTTATAGATAGGGACAACTGTCCTTTCCCCCTCTAAATATTACCCTCCCCAGCACTTTAGTAATGACCTGTCAAAATGTACAAAATAACTCATCGTCTGGCAGTGTGACCATGGTTCACGCGCGTCGTAAGTTCACGCACAGTTCCATTATCTAAACAACAAACAGATGCAACTAATGGAAAGAAGAACCTGCAATCACCTAGTGACGAGCATTTCTAGAAAATGTAGTGAGAAATTATAAAAACATTAACAAAAGATCGGCAGCTTTGCAGTGTTTGGTGTCTGTGCCGAAAAAAAATGTGTATTTACCGACAAGGGTTTGCAAATCTTTATTTTCAAAGAAGATGTCATCAAAATTGTGCGTAGAGAGCGATACCAACTGACTATTTGATATTTTGCCTTCATCTTAATTCAATTATCTCACCTATGGTAGATCTCTCTTTTAGATAAAATTCAGCTGTAAACTTTCGTGCCCGAATTATAAAGCACTCGCTGATTTATGACTTGTTCCTCAGTTGTAACGCACGCCGATCTCACGTCGGAGTTTGAGGGAGCGATATCGTCGGAATTATTTTACACTTGATGTAGTTTTGAATTCTGAACTGCATTTGGTAGTAAATCATTCTTAATTAATTTTTAGTAGGAAATGATAAATCATGGATCGAACCTAAATATTCTTTAAATGTTCGCGAACTTTGGACGCCCCATCATACATATCCAACCCATAGCTTGTAGAGATATTTCTGTAGAAGTTGCCCTCGTTCATACATTAAATCTATGGAGCCTTGAAATAGTTTACTTCCGCAAAGATTGTGGCCTGAATTCGTACAAAGCTAGGTTTGAAATGCGTCGAAACGCGTCATAAATTATGACGCACATAAACCTAGGTTGGTCGACAAACCTCCTTTGAGAATTTGGGCCTTTATGGGGGAGGGAACTATTTGGAGCTCCATGTATTGTCCTTTGATCGCGTATGAGTGCGTGTGTCACAACAATAACGATCTGAAAGAGATAGTTGTGACATGCGAATTACAGTAGTTTAACTCATGGAGCTCCACATAGTCCCCCCCCCCCCACATGATTGATCTGGTGAAAAGTGATGATAGATATTAACTTACTTCTGTTAAAAGTCAAGACCATGGTAAAAACGACATAGATCCATAAGTGCTTCATCTTTAGCTGTGGAGAAATAAAACAAGGTGATGTATAGAGAAAATTGTTGATAAATGATTGATTCATCAATCAAATGCATTGGTGATTTAAATTTGAATAATAATGACAATAATAATGATGATAACAATACTAATGATAATGATAATAATAATGATAATAGTTATAACAATAGCAATACGAATTAGTTCATTATATACCCAGACGGTGTGTTCGAACAGTTGATTTTAAACAGCAATTAATTTAGAAGAGGTTAACACGCAATATTTCAAAGATATTCTTAGACCTGTGTTGGATAATATTAAGGAAAAATATTCACGATTATAAGGGATATTCTATTATAGTTACTGTAACTGTAGTACCTGCTCCTATTTTTGTTATTAAATCATTGCATAAAAGTATATATGCTTTTCTTTGGAGTTCAAAAAGAGAAATAGTGAAAAGAAATGTCTTTATAAATAAACAGTTAGATGGTAGTCTTGATATGGTAGGCATTGAATCGAAAACAATTTTTTTGTATTTATCTTGGATAAGCAAATTATTGGATGAACAAACTTGTAGATGGAAATCATTATTCAGACATTGGATTGAAAGGATTGGATTTTTTCCAGATTATTTACGATATAATTTGAATAAGAAAGATATAAAAATGATGTGTATACAAAAAGGACTGTCAGAGTTTTATCAAAATCTTCTTGTTGCATGGTCAGAATTTAAATATCGAGGTTTAGTTAATGTAAAAGAAATATAAGAGGAGATATTATGGAAAACAGCCATGTTAGATTAAAAAGTTCTAGATTATTGTTTTCAAAGTCGTACGTAGCTGGAATTTCTAAAGTAAAGCATGTGATTACAAATGGTATTTGGAAAGACTCGATTATGTTAAATAGTAAAGTTGGTATTCATCAATTATTATTATTTACATGCACAGGCCAATTGAGTTAATTTTCTCTTTATAAGTGAACATGCCTTCCTATACTTGATTCTCTTCTCATTTTTTGCTTCCATTTACTTTTTTTTTTTTTATCAACGTTCTGTTCATACAATATGTAATTTTCATAATAATATCTATAATTTTCTCTCAGTAACTGTGTAAACTTATTATGGGCGTTCCCAACTGTTATCCCAAATGTTATGTTTTTTCGGGTTTTCGCCTCCTTCCGTATCTGAATTATTTATTGTATACTCTATGTTGAAATCATTGTTACATATGTAATTTATATATACATTGTGTTTTATATTGTACTGTTGTGAAGGGAATTAATGTTAATAAATACACACAAAGTTGACACCCCGTTAATTTTCAAAATAAATATTCAATATAGAAATATCTTTCACATATCAAAATAAACATAAATGACTGAACAAAGTCATTTGACAATAATGAGTCTAAGGAAGAAAATTGCACAAATGGGGCATCTGTCCATTTGAATGTTGATAAGCATCTTTAAATTTGTAGATCAATCTAAAACAATGAACAAAATAATGATCATGAGAAACTACAAAGGAGAGGCCCCTTTGTCGTGCTTGTCAAAACCATGCAGTCATGGGACTACAAAAGACATCCAGAGCCCAATCCTCCTCATTATTTCTCATTCTTTGTTTACATTGTTGAACAAGAATGACTTACAGATGCCCATGTTCATTAACATTTGAACGACTGTTTGCTCTATTCTAGTTTTCTTCCTAATCATGAAAGAGTGCCCAGGGGTTGATACTGTGACCATTATTAATTAGCACCTTTATCAATGATATTTGTTTTTAATTTCCAACACTTGTCAAAAGTATCTTTGTCGCTGACGATACTGCAATCTTTGCAAAAGGGGATAAGTTTGCTCATGTTTACCAAACATTAAAAAATAAGCTGGATGTTTTGATAAAATAGTTTAACATAAACAAAAAGGAAGATAAATTGTAGTAAAACTAAAACTACGCTGTCGCTCATATAGTTGGAATATTTGTTTTAAACCCAATTTAGGGAATTATTTTGACAGTGATTTATTTCTAATTATTCCAAATAGATCTAGATAATAATATACATTCTCAGATTTTATTGAATAATAATTTGCCAGTGTTTGTTTTGCGTGACTGCTAAAGCATATGTATGCTACTATGCTCACCAACTAGAGGACCTACCCCCTTAAGTCATAAATGACAGTAATGAGGATTAATGCCCAACAAAAGGGCACTAATATGACACATCGACACGGTTCTGATCCTGGGGCCTCACAGTTACGAGGCCATTGTTTTGCCACTGAACCATGACTGTATGCAGCGGGAGCTAGGGTAAGGGGCAGTCCCCACAAATAAAAAAACCCAAAGAAAATGCAATCAATTATCAATAATTCATTGAATTCCCCCCGGTTCCCAACAGAAAAATATCTTCTGTGTGCCCATGCCTTGAGCCATACATTTTTACTTTGCATGTTCACAGTTTAATGAATTACAACTTTTTATTCAATTATCATCATCTTTGCAAGTTTTTAAAAATCAAAACCGACACTATCAGTCTCTTCTTCTTGAAAATAAAAATATATGAATAATTGATTTCGCTACTTTCAACGAGGGCTGACTCGTTGTGTTTTTTCTTTTACTAGTTTGTTCGTATCATTATCCTCTAGTCTTGTTAAACTGTCCATTGAGTGCTTATGCTGTCTTTCTATTGTGCAACTAACTTTAAGCCACACTTTTTAGCCACACTTTACTTTAAACCCTTCTATCTCACTGGAATCTGTTTCGATCTTTAATGTGGTTTAAATATTTGTTTTATTTTATTGTATCGGTGCAAGTATATCAATCTATGTGAACTTGTTTTGTTTAATTGATAAATATAATTATATGCCCTTGCTTATTTGGTTCATTTCAACCAAGCTTGAATTTTATATAGGTCGTCTTTTCCAACTGAAACGTGTTCTGCGTTTAAACCTACCTTATTTATTTAGTAGTAAATAAATGTGTATTATGTTTTGTGTATATGTTTTTATTTGGTGTTGTTGTAAGTTTTGTCGTGTACTTTGTCGATTGCCTACAGGGTACCCTTAAAAAGCAGGCATTGCGGCTCTGAAGGGACAACCCTGTATTCAAAAGAAGACTGAATAAATATAAAAATCACCCCTCTCCTCCCACCCCGTTTCCTTCTCGAAAAGATTTTCCTCCACTGATAAAATCTAAAGTCCCCCCTGTCCGTCCATCTCTTCCATTAATCACGTTAATAATAGGGACCTTTAGATTTACACAACGACAACGTGGATTGCTACGATCGACGTCCTTTTAATGCACTGCCTTGAATGGACGTCACACGTATGAGTCCACGCAAATCTAAAAGTTCCTTATATCCGCTGATCTATACTTCCTTGTCAATTGCTAAAAAAACACCGCGTAATACAGACTCTTAAAATCACAATAAAGCTGCCTGTGCAAGAGCAGAATAGGTAAAATGTGCGAGAAACGGAGAAAAGAAAAAGAACAAGAAGACATATGACTCTGACTTCATGCAGTATGTTATCAATTCTGTTGGCGAACACAATTTGTATGGAGAAAACCTCAAAAGTGTTACATTCAAAGATACAGATCAGTTCGGGTCATGCGATTACATCGTGAAAGAAACTTTGTGGAGGCAATTGGGAAAGCTTGATTACTAAGAAGATACCCTGTGGTTTCGGAATTATCAACACAATAGGAATTTCACTCATTCCCAATTTCTTTTCAAAGCATTTTTCTTCATATATACCTTTTCCGTGTGGAGTATTGGGGGTGAGGAGGGGCATAACTCTGCACCCCATCCCCATTTTCATCACCCCTCCCTTACCCGATATTGCTTGAAGTACATCGACTATTAAAACATTGTTTTTAGCGGCTGATCATTTGTTGATTGCCAGACGGGCTTTATAAACCTAACGCCCTTTTGGCACTCAACAGTGTACATGTATATACTTCCTACTACTGCTGGGTATGTACTCACCTCTTTAATATTCCTTTTTGCTCAAGTGTCGCAGCATATTAGTAAATATATCCCGATATTCAATTTTGACTATCTCAAGTAATATCCGATATCCCTGACTGTCACCTAAAAATTCAATTCACAAGCAACAGTAATAACTCGCTACAGCCTGATTCCACTTGCCTGTCTTATTATGGCAGTGTGCATACTGTTCCTTGTTCTGTTTATTGCTCTTGGGAAGCAATTCATGAATGCAAAACTGTGCTTGGCAATGGAACACATTGTACTTATACGGTGATGATTCATATTTATATATCCATTCACGCATATCAATTGAAAACGGAAAGGCTGGTACACAGTATTTCTGGAAGTTTCATGAATAGAAATTCGGCAATGTTCATTGATTCGGAGCATTTATTGGCTTCACAGTAATACACTTTGTGGTTTTCCCCAAACAAATGAGCATAGTACCCACATGGGTTCACTTATGGTGAGGACCACGGGCGTAAATCAGGGGGATGGGAGGGGTATATGTCACCCCCCCCCCCTTTTGAGAGGGGAGGGAGGGGGAGACCGGCGTGAAATTATATATTCCAATTTTCAATGGAAAAAATAAATCTATAAGTTAAAGAAAAGTTGAATACTTCAATATAAGTAACCTTTGTCTGTAAAAGCTGTTAAAATAGTAAATATATATATATACATAATATAGGTTTTCTTTCCAAATATCACTCTCAATCCAAATGGATTGTGTGTATATTTGCGCGTTTAATTGCAACTTGCCTGACCGAGTAAGTGGTATTTTTGGGTTGTGATCATCCCCCTCCTCTTCCCGGAACGGATTTTACCCACTGATGTTATCTAAACTAACCACTTTCCGTTCGTCTCTTCCATTAATCATGTTAATAATAGGGACTTTTAGATTTGCACAACGACAACGTGGATTGCTACGATCGACGTCCTTTTAATGCACTGCCTTGAATGGACGTCACACGTATCAGTAAACTAACGTAAACTAACCCCTTTCCGTTTGTCTCTTCCATTAATCACGTTAATAATATCCGTTGATCTTTACCTCTTTCTGAATTGCTGAAAACACTGCGCAATATATACTCTCAAAGATCACAATAAATCTATGCAAGATCACAAAACGTTAAATGTGTGACAAACGGAAACAAAATAAGGAAAAAAAGTAGGATAACATGTATTTGAATTCATGGAGTATCAACGGTAGTGATTGCATTGGGCTTGGAGAAAACCTCATTGTAAAATTTAAAAGTCAAAGATATAGATCAGTTCTGCTCATGCGATTATATAGTAAAAGAAACTTCGTGGACGCAATTGTGATAGCCTGATTACCAAGTAGATACCCTGAGGTCTAGGAATTATCAAAGGCAAAAGCATTCTTCTTGCAATAATTATACTTATAATGAATTTTCCGCAGTTTTCTTCCCGTGTGAAGTATTCGGGAATATGGAAGGGCATCACTCTACCTCACACACAAACAACAGTAATGCAACAACCCGATTCTACACAACGGTGCCAGATTTAGTATAAGTATGCTTCCTGGCATAATGTTGACCCTTTTAGCATCTTGCATTATGCCTGGCATAATTTGGCTATTTTAAGCAAAATGCTGGCATAATTTATGCTTAAAAAAAAAAAAAAAATTTAATATATCTCTCAAGTACATGTAGGTAGATGGTAAATCATTCCAATTTTCTATATTGTTTTTCTAAGCCGTCGCTAAATTGCTTCTTACCCCTTCCCCCTCCCCCTTATTCAGCGGTTGGCTGAGTCGGCGCAAAATATTTCCTGAACAATTCGATGTTTGGGCGTTTGGCATAATTTTTGGCGATTTAGCATAATTTTCGCTGCTCCCCTAGCATAATTGTATGTTTATCATTGGCCACGCTGATTCTACATGCCTGTCTCATTGACAGTGTCGACGATGTTCCCCGTTCGGTTTAATGTTCGTGGTAAGCTAAGTATAAATCCAAAATTGTGCTTGTCGATGGAACATATTCTACTCATAGGTTGATCATTCATATTCATATGCCCACGCATATCAATTGAAAACGAAAAGGCTGGTAAACAGTGTTTCGGGAAGTTTCATGAATAGAAATTCGGCAATGTTCATTGACTCGGAGCGTTTGCGGCTGTATTGGCTTCACACTAACACACTTTGTGGTTTTCCCCAAACTAATGAGCATAGTACCCAAATGGGGTGATCTTATGGTGAGGACCACGGGCGTAAATCTGGGGGGGGATGGGAGGGATATATGTCCACCCCCCCCCTTTTTTGAGAGGGGAGGGGGGGGGGGGTGACCGGGGTGAAATTATATATTCCAATTGTCTATGGAAAAGATAAATCTATTAGTTAAAGAAAACTTGAATACTTCAATATAAGTAACCTTTGTTTGTAAAAGCTGTTAAAATACAAAATATATATACATATATAGGTTTTTCTTCCAAATCTCACTCTCAATCCAAAGAATTGTGTGTATATTTGTGCGTTTAATTGTGATCTTCTGACCCAAACACTCTACTGCAACTTGCCTGACTGAGTAAAGGATTTACTTGGTTGTGATCACCCCCCCCCTCCCCCTCCCCTTCCCAGAACGGATTTTCCCCACTGATGTTATCTAAACTTACCCCTGTCTGTTCGTCTCTTCCATTAATCTCGTTTATCATATCTACTGATCTTTACCTCCTTTCTGAATTGCTGAAAACACCGCGCAGTACAAACTCTCAAAAATCACAATAAATCTGTGCAAGATCACAAAACGTTAAATGTGTGACAAATGGAAACAAAATAAGGAAAAAAAAAGTAGGATAACATGTATTTAAATTCATGGAGTATCAGCGGTAGTGACTACATTGGGCTTGGAGAAAACCTCATTGTAAAATTAGAAAGTCAAAGATATAGATCAGTTCTGGTCATGCGATTACCTTGTGAGAGAAACTACGTGAAGGCAATTTGGATAGCCTGATTGCTAAGTAGATACCCTGAGATTTAGGAATTATCAAAGGCAAAAGCATTCTTCTCGCCATAATTATACTTATAATAAATTATCTGCAGTTTTCTTCCCGTGTGAAGTATTTGGGAATATGGAAGGGCATCACTCTACCTCACACATAAACAACAGTAATGCAACAACCCGATTCTACACAATGTTGCCAGATTTAGTATAAGTATGCTTTCTGGCATAATGTTGACCCTTTTAGCATCTTGCATTATGCCTGGTATAATTTGGCTGTTTTTAGCGAAATTCTGGCATAATTTGAGCTTTTTTAAAAGCATTTTTAATACGTTTTTCAAGTACATGTAGGTATGATGGTAAATCTTTCAAACAAATTGCTTCTTACCCCCCCCCCCCCTCCCCCCCCCCCCCGCTTCGATTCAGCGGATGGCTTAGTCGGCGCAAAATATTTCCTGAACAATTCGATGTCTGGGGGGTTTTGCCATAATTTTTGGCGATTTAGCATAATTTTCGCTGCTCCCCTAGCATGATTGTATTTATTTCACTGGCCACGCTGATTCTACATGCCTGTCTCATTGACAGTGTTGATGCTGTTCCCGTTCTGTCTAATGTTCGTGGTAAGCTAATGAGAAATCCAAAATTGTGCTTGTCAATGGAAGATATTCTACTCATAGGTTGATCATTCATATTCATATGCCCACGCATATCAATTGAAAACGAAAAGGCTGGTATTTCTGGAAGTTTCATGAATAGAAATTCGGCAATGCTCATTGATTCGGAGCGCTTGCCTGTATATTGGCTTCACAGTAATACACTTTGGGGTTTTCCCCAAATAAAATACCTAAGCATAGAACCCAAATGGGGTTCACTTATGTTGAGAACTACGGGCGTAAATCAGGGGGGTGGGGAGGGGTATTTGTCTATCCACTCTCCTTTGAGGGGGGCGGGTAACAGGTGTAAAATTATTTATCCCAATTTTCAGTGAGGAAAAAATAAATTCATCAGTGGAAGAAAATGTGGACACTTCAATGAAATTAACTTTTTTTTTTACAAGCAATTAAAATACAAAAAAATAGATATATATATAAAGGTTGATCGTCCACTTTTAAGATGGGAGTAAAATATAGAGGCCATTCCGGAAAAGAGACAGAGAGAGTATGTGTGTGTGTCCGTTTAACTTTAGAATGTAAAACCTTCCCGCTCTAAAGGGGCAACGGATATATCCCCTCCATCTTGTAGAGCGTTTATCAACTGAGGTGCCGCGATAATATTTTTTTGCCGCGAGTTATATAGTTTGCAATAACGTCGAATTCATGGAAACAAAGTATAGGTAGCCGCAAGATTATCAAATATATATCACATGGGGTGTTTTGATAAGGTATACTATTTCAGATATGAAGTTTTATTTTCACAATGAACAAATAATTAATTATATTTGCTTATATAGCGCCTAACACTTACTTTATCAGACCTCCTTCTAGAGCCTTCCTTCGCTCGGGCACTTTGCGCTCTCAAAATGGTCCACCTCATATAATCTCTGCATCCCCACTAAAATCTTAGTTACGGGCCTGAATCCGGGGTAATAGCATGAAACTTTGTTAAGTATATTTGTATCGTAGCCGTGCTATGTAAATGGACATATTATCAGTATGATACTAATGATCACACAATGATTATGATTGTACGATCGCATGTAATCATGGTACACAATTACAAGATAATCATTATTTCACTATAAAATGATATTTATAATTACATGATAGCCGGAGGATTACACGGTTGCACGATGCTCATGATTACCTAATAATCATGATTAAACATGGTAATCATGACCAGATGAACATTATTATACGATTACATGGTAGTCGTGACTACATGTAATTACATATTCATTCAAAAGCAGTGTTGTCTTTGAAGTGTTGTTGAAGTCTTTGCGATCGGTTCCGAAGGATAGGAATATTTTTTTTAAAATCTTGAATGAATAGTAATTATCAATAATAGTTTTGTTATTCTATCATTTAAGTTCATGACTGATTGAAATATTGAAATACTTCCATTCGAATCTTTAAGTTATTTCGATATCTGAATATTATAGCAACAAAGTACGAACCCCATTTTAACCAATCCCAAGCATAATACGTATAGAAACCTGCTTAAATGCATTTATTTGATAACAAGACATATATCATGCATATTCGATTGAAATATTGAAAATACGTCCATTCGAATCTTAGTTGTTTCGATATCTGAATATATAGCAACAAAGTACAAGTCCCATTTCAACTAATCCCTACCATAACACGTACCTGCTTAAATGTGATAAAAAACATATAACATGCATATTCGAAATAGTACAGTAATAAAATGTAAAAATATTTTTCAAATGTATAGAGTATAGTTTCAGCTGCAATATTAAGCCGAAAATTAATATACGGTGATAACATTAATCATGACGGGAAACTTTCTAACTCCAAAAATATGGAGTGTCTAAAAAAAAAAAAAAAGTTGAAAACGACGATCTGGAAGACGAAGAATGTATGAGGGCAAGCTACGCCACTGCTCATGCATATTCATCATGACAAGGTCATCAACCTGGATGAGGTAGTAGACATATTTTAGAAGAGCAATCCAAGGGGGAGGATGCTCAGTATGATATAGGTAAGAAAAAGGTACAAACAACAAAGGTAGGACACAGTTATTAGAGAAACAATTTTGATGTTAACAAATTTACCTAAAACTTGATTTTCAGACATAAATATGCCATAATTCTACCTACCCCGGGAAGGGGGAACACCCTCCCAAGACCCCTTCGGATCCCCCCCCCCCAGACCTCCTTCTAGAGCCTTCCGTCGCTCGGACACTTTGCGGCCTCAAAATGGTCCACCTCATATAATTTCTGCATCCCCACTAAAATCTAAGTTACGGGCGTGCATCCGGGGTAATACCATGATGCTTTGTAAGTATATTTGTATCGTAGCCGTGCTATGTAAATGGACATATTATCAGTATGATACTAATGATCACACAAAAATTATGATTGGACGATCGCATGTAATCATGGTAAACAATTACAAGATTATTATTATTTCACTATAAAATGATAATCATAATTACATGATAGCCAGGAGAATTACATGATAGCGAGGAGGATAACTAGTTGCACGATGATCATAATTACCTAATAATCATGATTAAACATAACAATCATGACCAGATGAACATGATTATACGATAATATGGTAATCGTGACTACATCTAATTACTTTCTGATTGTTATTGATATATACTAAAATCATAATTCATTCAAAAGCAGTGTTGTAAATACAATAAATATATCTTTATTCAACATCTGTGTTTCAATATGGCCCTTATGTTCCCCCTCTTTTCTTTTGTACATGAAAGAACTACAACATAATTACATTCTAAATACATGTATACACATGGACTACACGATATCAACTGTCTTGTAATATAAATCATGCATGAAAAAAGCAGGACTGTAACGAATGTATATATAATGTCATTGCAATCTTCGCACATTTCAAAAAGTGAGGCAAAAAGCTATTGAAATTTTCTTAGGATGATTTCGTTGAAGTCTTTGCGATCGGTCCCGAAGGATAGGAATTTTTATCATGAATGAATAGTAATTCTTAATAATCATTTTTTAAATTCTATCATTTAAGTTCATAACTAATTGAAATGTTGAAAATAACATAAGTCGAATCTTAGATATTTTGATATCTGAATATATAGCAACAAAGTACAAGCCCCATTTCAACCAATCCAATCAAATATAGGATTCTGCTTAAATGCATTGATTTGATAAAAAAACATATATCATGCATATTTGAAATAGTACTGTTATAAAATGTAAATTATTTTCCAAAAGTATATAGTATAGTTCAGCTGCAAAATAAAGCAGCATATTAATATATGGTGATAACAATAATTATCAAAATGATATGAATAACATCAACAATGAAAATAATAACAATAATAACTCTACTAACGACAACAACAAAATATAAGAATCACCAATACTTTCTAGATATCAATTTTCAAAACACAGTGGAAGTATTGCCTACATACACGTACATTATTTTCAGATTAGGCAATACGTCCTTGTAATGTTCACACACTTCCGAGAAGGTGCTTAAATGGTTGATTTTGTTTGAAGTCATTTCGAGCGGCCGGTTATATGCAACACATTGGATTTCAGGGTAGCGTTCTTAAAATAAAGCAATATTTTGCTAAAATATGCCTCCATTTAATTTGAGACAAGTAGAAATACAAGATCTCTTTTTAAATAAAAGCAACGTGTTTTACCAACATCGCTACCACTGCTGTAGTGTACTTTCAAATGTGCCACTCTTCTTTTAAGGTGTACATATTATAGAAGCGATTTCCGGTTTCTGAACCCAAGCGTCATCATGCGCGCGTCATGAAGTTGGTGATGCAATATGGGACACGGCGGTCGGCACATAACATTGTGAGCAATATATGGCAGTTTACGTACATCTCAAGTACTGTCACTAAGAGGCATGTAATGTACGATCATACATTTATAATAATATAGGAATACAAACTTTGAAGTATGATAGAAGAGAAAGTAGAAGGCGGCACGATATACACGTTTAGGTTACTATTTTTTTCTTAAAATATATCACAAAATTCTTGATATCATGTTATCGTAAATAATAATTAATTGTAACACTAATCTCGAATCAGCTGTATCCCTTGATGTAACAAATCGAACCACGGGCGTTAATCCCGGCTATTATCTAGTGTACAAGCAGGAATGCGTATCAGTGTTTGCACAAAGCCACATGTTACCAATCAAAATCTTGTTGCATTTGCTTTTTGGACACCCTGTATTTATAGCAAACACAACTTACAGTAATTCAACATACAAAAGGTTTGCAAGGTTGATTTTAAAGCTAATATTTATGCCGTTAACAGTAATCTACGAAAGACAAGTAAAAGAAACCATAGCAAAAGTCACACAGAGCGAAGTGACAGCATACAAATAGATAAATACAATGGCGTATCCAGCAATGGTGAGGAATCCCAACCAGAGAGAAATGTGGAATAGAATGGAAACCCAACATGAGGAATACATAGGGCGGACGGCGAGAAGAAGTATTCCTTTGTGTGTCAAGGAATCTAAACAGGGTGGGGGGGGGGGGGGGAGGGACTATGCTAGCTCAATTCCATACCAAATAAGCTACTGGATGCATGAATAGGTCACCCCTCTCAACCTCATAACAAATCTCTGTCTGGTTTTCACGGACTCGTTTAAAAGTACGTGTCCAAGGATCCATGGTGGAATTTATTCTGGCCATTCCTTGTGGGGGCGCCGTTTGAGTAGGACGCCTCTGTCCAGTAACCACTGGCTGTTCGATATCTATATGAAAATCCATTGTCGTCTACCGTCTGCCGAGAAGACAAGCCCTGAGCTTCGCTATCATCACGAAACACATCACCAGTATTCGAGCTCCAGCCCATCTCTAGCCCATCCTTGTATTTGTGCACGAATGGAGGGTTGATGTGTCCCGAAGACAGGTGGCCGATACTTCTGCTCCGCTTTCGTCTCGCTCCCGGAGTGCTTTCCTGATAGGTTCGATAAAAAGAATAGCATAAGTTACGAAGCCTCATTAAGATATAAAGCGGCAAAACCACGGCCGATCTATTTAATAGCTGCATATACATTAGAAACAGAAATCGCCAATTTGTTCACATTCCGGCAAAGATACCACTTGCAAAGACGACGAAAGATCGAAATCGAAAAATCCTCCTCTCGATTGTAGTTTCATGATACGCCTGCCGAAGTTTCATCGTTGTGTTGCTTCCGTGCTAACGCATGCAGGGCACTGAGGAGTGGCGTACGACACTACTCACAACAAATCGGTATGAGCAAACTTCCACGGGTTTTTGAGGGTATTTCCAGGAATGTAAATGTTAGTAAAAAACTTGATTTTTCAAAATGTTTTCGTTGACATGTAAAGAGGCCTAGTGATGACGTATATGCTTCACATTCCTGGATCTTTTAACACGGAATTCAGTGAATACACGTTGTACCTTTGTTGTGCGCATTTGCCTTGCATTTACACGTACACAACAGGCGTGTTTTGGGGTCGTTACCACGTCTTTTCTGAACGAGCCTTCACTATGAACATGACGACAAAGAAAGCGGACAAAATATACAGTTCCTTAGGTAGACAAAGGATCATCCCTTCACTGCTATTATGTAAAAAGGTGAATATGCATGTGATACCTGTTCTACACATTTTTACATAATAGCAGTGAAGGGATGTTCCTTTGTCTATCTGAGGAACTGTATATTTTGTCCGCTTTCTTTGTCAGTCATGTTCATAGTGCTTACAATCGTATCAACTACTCAAACAGTGAACGTCAAAGAACTTTTGTCAATGCGTGGTATAACACAAGGGATATTTTGCCGAAATACCATATCAACTATCTTCGAGAAATTAATTTTATGTTTTTTTCTTCTTCCCTTTCCTCCCCTCTCTCTTTTCTTTTGCATCTTGTGTGCCCCCTCTTTTGCGGTTTTTGCAGCCCCTTCAAATGCCACTAACGAAACAGGCCCCCTGTTAGCCGTAAAGACGCCACTGATTGTATTACAAGCAAACAAATTGTTTAGGAGGAAAATGAAGAGGATATCGTTGCTCTAGGTCAGACCTCAACGACTTATGCTAATGAGTCTCCCTCAATGATTATATCGGCTTGGTGGTATAGGGCCCCGTCTTATAAAGAGTTACGATTGATCAAAATCAATCGCAAGTCTTCCTATCAATAGCAAGTTTGCAGTTTCCTTTCTCGTATGTACATAGTGGAGAGTGATATCAGCTCTTTAGAAGACGGGCCCCAGGAGGAGAACTGGAGGAAGCAGTGCCCAAGTTCGATTGACAGAACTAACGTTTTTATCGTAGCACAAATCTGGGACGTCATGCAAATGCCCCACCCCCTTCGGAATAAACGTGACATAAACGAGTCACAAAGTATGCCCAGCCCCCCTCCCCATCGTTTTTTTTATTTGTTTTAGGTAATTCAATTTTGTTTCTTCATATTTTTTCATGTTTTTGGGGGGTACATGCATTTCTCTTTGCTTGCTTGAATTTGTAAAAGTATAAAGGCACATACAAATCCTGGTGACCCTTTCCCCCCTGCTTTTCAGCATTTTGGGGGGATATTGCGCCTTCCCCTCCCCTTTCTTGGTAAAATTTTGAAAGTGATATTGAGGACTTACGTTAACAAAGTGTTCTGTCTGCCGGTATGGTGACGGGTTGGAACGTCTATTCCGACTGGTGTCCTTCTTGAAGTTACCCGTCATTCCATGCGATACACCGTACAACGTCTCCATTTGCCACCTCCGGCCACGGTAGAGACGTACAAGGTAACCCATGGTAAGAAGGATGAAAATGACCAGGACGGCCACGATGGGCAGGGCGATGCTAAGTGCTGTTGGACCGCCATCGTCACTTAGAGGACTAATTTTTAAGACAAAGGTGAGTATTGTATCGGTTATGTAATATCAATATGAATAAGAAAAGTTTGAGTATGTAGCACATAAGAGCTGGTGTATATTGTGAGGTTTTGGAATGACCAGTATAAATATCGAGTCAGTCTAGTTGAGCTTCACATACACTGTACACGAAACCTGGTAGATGGGACCAAGCATAAATGTTCAGACCACACCTTTAGTAACTTATTGTCTTACGCGGACTTCTTAAAGGGCCCATGACATCGAAATACAAGTGTATTCCTGTTGGTGTGCAGTCCTGCATACATCTCATATTTTGATATGTAACATTTTGAATTTGTTTCATAGATTTTTAAATATTTTTGAAATGTTTGTTTTCAAACTTTCTAAGCTCCACCCTAAAAACCTCTAGATCTCATCCCCCTTGTGACATCATCTATCAGTCATCAATGAGCTAACTTGAGAAAGTGTCATGTAACTTTGCCAAAGTTGACCACCTGTTACAATACCATAAACAATAGCAACATATAAGTTGCTATGTCAGACTAAACTAATATTCTAGAATAGACAATGGTATGTAATTTCCCCCAGCTTAACACACTTTCATAGTAGAATTGCATGCTTGCATACATATGTACAAGACATCATCATTGCCTTTGTCTTCCTGGTGATGCTACAGCATGTCTGTCTGGCAACTTGTATTGTATTGTATTGTAATACTGCATGCAACCTGTTCCGGGGATATCCTTCATAAATTTAGGGATGAGGGTAAAATTATATTATCAAAGAATGTAAATCGTCTGTTAAACATGCTTTCCCGCTGCATTGGCCCAACTACTGTAACAGTGGATGTTGGGGCACGTTATGGGAGGGGGGTGGTGACGGAAATGACGAGCAAAAAAGATCCCTGGACCATTTCCCGCACTCTTACCCATCAAATAGACTTGAAAATTCACATTTAATTTTCCAAGTATGACCGTGCTCCGCCCCGTCACTCTCCCTGTTCCACAAACCCTAAGGCCCGAATTCACAAAGGAGGTTTGTCGACAAAACTCCTTTTGTTTCGACAAACCTCCTTTTGTTTTTTACAAACCAGGTTTGTAAAATACGCGTCAAAACGCGTCAAATGATGTCGACAAACCTCCTTTGTGAATTCGGGCCTGTATGGATAGACTCACGCAAAGCCCCCTGTCCTGCTGAAATACAGAAAATGAGGGCATATTTACAGAACATAAAAACAGGAGAAACTCACATGCAGGTGACATTCGCAGAGCCGGGCTCGACCCTTTCACATGTAGCACCATTTCTACAAGGATTGTCCAATGAACATGGATCAGTCTGCAGCTCAAAACCTGCGGATGGAAATGATTTAAAACGTTTGCCTCCCGTCATGAAATGTTAGCAACGTATACACTGTACTTGTTAGAGCAATAGGATATGCGATAGCTCAGTGGTAGAGCAGTGGTCTCGTAGCCGGAAGACCCGGGTTCGAAACCAAGTCGATGTGCTAGTGCCCTTTGGTCAGGCATTAATCCTGTGAAGAGCTACATCCAGAATGATGATGATGATAACGCTAATAACCTTGATAATTATAATTATAACAATAATAATCATAATAACGATAATGATAATGATGATAATGAAGATAATAATAATAATGATTATGATGATGATGATGATATTAGTTAAGCTAGTAATAAAAATAATAATAATAATTATGATGATGATGATGATGTTTAATAGTAATGCTAATAATGATAATAATAACAATTATAATGATAATAATAATGGTAATAATAATAATAATGATAATAATAATGATAATAATACAATAGTACAATAATAAAAAATAATAACAATAATAGCAATAATAACAAGAGGTCCACAGGCCTTACGTTCACATGAGCGGATGAAAATAGGGACCTCGCAATAAGGGACCTAGCTCCCATCCCCTTTGCATCAGGAACATAGAATATATTGAAACAGCACGGTAACTTAAGGTTGCTGCTCCCAAGTCCCTTGCTGGGGCAGGCATCCCATTCAAACAATTTTAGGTCTTCTTCACATGGAAATGATTCCTAACATGCTAAGCCAGAATCCATACCAACGTTTTGGTCTGAAATCATTTCTTGTCACTTAATGACATATCAGAACATGAAATATAGAATGCGGCTATATAACCTTTGAAGAGATAACCTTGATTCAAATGGAACAATTTTTTAAAATTATATTTCAATTTTCAGCTTTAAAAATTCGCACGTGCACGTGTATATTTTAAGTTTGCCTTTCTCACATTTCTGTTTGGATAGTGGAAATTGAAGGCCGTTCCAAAGCCCCCTTGGGTTTTTGAGACAAAATTGAAAATGTGAAAAGTTTACGGACGACGGGCGGGACAAAAACCGACCACAGTAGCTTACTTGAGCCTTGACTCAGGTGAGTTAATAATGAAAAAGAAGAAGATAAGAAGAAGATGGAGGAGAAGAAGACGAGAGAGAAGAAAAAACAAAATTGGTATTTGTTAAAGCGCATATACCCACCAACCAAGGGGATCAGGCCCGCTCAAGGCGCTTTTATATCACCCCGGCTGCGATATTTTGTTTCTGCCAGGACTTGCGCCACCGACGCGAGAGGGCAGTATTCACCATCACCCACTCATGAACAGGTTTGTATTTTCGGTCTTCTGATTGGCTGATATATTTTTACGTTCTTAGCAGCTTGGAAAGAGGTCACAAGCAAGTAGACTTTTAATATTTATTGCTTTGCCTCACTATTTATAACGTCCAGAAATAGGACAGAAATATTATTGGGGTTCGAACCCACACCCCTAAGATTTTCATTCGCTGACCTTACCGATCAAGCCAACGATGGGTTGATGTACGATGGGTTTGCATGATTATTATATCCCTAATCCTAACCCTTAAGGTTATGTCATTGTTACGTCACACGCTGTAAGCAGCCAAAATTTATGAATAATTCATGTTTTATAGCCACAAGTTATAGCGTGAATACTGCCCTGTCTCGTCGGTGGCGCAAGTCCTGACAGAAATAAAACTCGCAGCCAGGCTACATATTCCATTGCCAACAGCAGTCAATGAACTCCTTCCTATCGGACCCATTTAACACCAGGGTAAAGAGCGGCGAATGTAGTATTGCTGCATTACTCACTTTGAACGTCGACTCCAGGGATGTTGTTGATAGAGGCTATCACGAGTAAGAACAACTGTTGAATAGTGATGTTATTCTTAAAGGTCACGTCCATTCTGACCATTGCTGTGAGGAGATCTATGACGTCATCATTCGCCGAAATGGCTATTCCATTTACACTTATTACTTCTGGAAGACTGTCGATAGTACTCACGATCTAAAGAGATAGAGACGAATATTGATTTGATGATGCAGTTATTCAATTTTACACAGCAATACAAACATGACAAAACTTGTAAAAAATATATTTTTCACAGCATTATTTTTTGCGCAATAGCAAACAGAAGCCAATTCAGGTATCATCAACAGATAATAGGCAATATTCGTTATGTAACCATATTTATGCATATGCCTTTTTGAAGCGCCTCAATACCAGTTATTTCATTCAACTGTTACGAATAAATGTATCTTAATAGTCAGAATTCAAATCGCACACATAAGTCGTTGCTAAGTAGGACAAACATGGCTTTTCATACATATAACAACACGTAAGATATGCAATTTGCTTTCTGACTATTGAAATTATTCGTAACAGGTGAATGAAATAATTTGTATCGACGCACTTAAGAATATTCTGTTTACTTAAAGAATGCAACGCACCCTTTTAGAATAATAAAACAGTAAACATTATAAAGTGTACCAATCACCCAAACGTACTTTTTGTTCTGTTTGTTAGGGGTTACATGTGGCTAAACTACATTCAAAATATAAGCTTCAATATTACTTACGAGATTTTTAAATACGCTTTCATATCAAATTAAAAACAACTTGTGAGTACACTACTCAACACACCTATACACACTCTCATGGAGTAGGACCTACACGAAACCCGAGTCCGGCTTGGGTTCCGTGGACTTGGTTTGATGCTATTCTGTAATTTCTTCTTGGTCCATAGAATGCCGGATAAAGGTTGACTTTATACATTCTAGATGTACACGACTTATTTTATTAGATACACTTGCATAGAGAGTTTCCCAAATGGCCGAATGACAATTTTAAGAAATGACCAAGGTAACACTTACTGAATCCAGCAGAATCCGTACCTCTGGTGACCCAGTGGGAACAGCTGCACGTTTCCTTCGACCACTAGTGGCAGTACTGGAGTCCTCAGTGACATTGCCCACAAACGTAGCTATATTATTTATAACGAAAAAACATAAACAGGCCCACGTAACACAACGCTTTGAGGTCAATTACACATTTGAAACCAAGATTTGGATTGGTTAATGGTCAACCTTTTGAACACAATGTGCATGCAATAATGATCATGATTGGCCATTACCATTTTGCGACTGATTGCAAACCTCTGTTTGATTATAAATGAATTTAATCGAGATAAGTGTAAAAATTTAATGCAAGCACCTCCAAATTAATACGTTTATTTTCGCAGGGCTAAGTGTCGTATAACCACACAATGTTATATTTCAGGCCTACCGATAGACGGTGAAAGTGGATTCAATTAGTAAAAATGGAAGAAAAAAGTGATAGGGGTTCTCTCCTTCCTACCTGACTCCCAAATATGTACAGCAATAATAATGATAATATATACCCAAAGCCGTCCCTCAGCGTACAAAGCGTACACCACTCGAATCCCTAATTTGCCATCAGCGCTAATTGGTATGATCGCTCGTTCGCCACAATTGCATAAACATGTAGGCACAAATCAATATGCACCAATTGAGGAAAGAATTGCTTTCTGCAACACAATGGCCTTGCAGGGATAGCCAAATCTGGTCTTGATTAGCTCCATGATAACCTTTTAAACACAGTTATATGGACTGATAACATGAGGCAAAGGACGGGAGTGTCACTTCAGCAGACTTTTCGCGGTTTAACTTATGTTAGAGAGGAACATACCTGTTTTCGGACAAACGCTGCCGTTGAGTTCACACTCTGCAAAATAATATATAAAATATGTTATACACTAATCAGTATTCAGTATTGCGACAAGTGCGCACATACAGTAATAAACAGAAACCCTGTTGAGGGTCGTTTTTGCGAGTTCTCAGATTGTTTGATCCCTTTGTTTCATGAGCATCGTTAGGACCATGACCATTACACCTAGGACATTCTGCACTGTCTAATTACCTGAACTTCTGTGAAAACCTTTTCTATTACACCCTTCATTTTTATCTTTTGTTCTCTGTTTACTTGTGGTTCATTCTACACTCCTATCACAATGATCACTCTTCTTTACTTTTCAATATTTTGGCAAATACTCTCAGTCACTTTTCTTTTGTTGTATATATATTAATGTTGTCATGTGTTTAAGTTCTTAAGCTCTTATGACACTGCCCATGAAATAAGGTGATCGAAAATTTGAGACCTCGCAAACATGACTGTTATTACGATTTCTGTTTCGTACTTTACAGTTGTATCACCATTTACACTTGTCAGTAACTTTCAAGTTAACATGAATCAAAGTCGGTTTGTAAACATTTTGACATATAATAATTACAAAATGATGAGCAGGCAGTGGATTCTCTAAGTATTTCTTCTCGAACAATCATTTACTTGTAAAAAATGCAAGGAACTCAGTAGCAGCCGACAAGAGTGGAATCTCGATATAGCTTTTGGATATGTATATTGTGCATTAATACGTATACTGCGCGCACGCCGCATGCATGCACCATTTAGTATGAAAGCCCAGGAAGTTGCTCGAAATTACATCCAAGAGTCGCACATCAGGGCCCCATTGCATAAAACTTACTATTGATGGTAACTTTGCCATCAATGGTAACTACCATGGACACTTTGATTTTAATTGGCTGTTGAGCCCTGTTACCACGGTAGTTGCCATCGATGGCAAAGTTACCATCAATGGTAAGTTTTATGCAACGAGGCCTCGGGCATTTTGGGGGTATTGGCGATATCGATAATTGATACGCACTTTCATTAGATGAATTAATTGCGTCTTCACAGTAAAAGATATTAAGATCAAAATGAAACTAAAGGAAATTAACTGAAGCACATTAAAGAAACTCTTTCGAACAAATATACAAAATGGCGCCAAAATAACGTCACGACGCACTTACAGTATGTGGTCGAAATTTCATTTTCAGCAGATGTAATATAAAACACGTATCCAGAAACAAATATAACTTTTGAGACAAAGTTAAACACGAAAAAGGGACAAACTTATTTTTAAAGAAGAATTTCTGACAAATCTTATTTGGTAGTCTGCAGAGAATTAAGACACAATTTAGTTACCACAGCTCGTTCCAGTCCAATCAGGAGCACAATTACATGTATAAGAGCTGACACCATCTATACATGTTCCACCATTCGAACAAGGATTAGAATCACATTCGTTAATATCTGCAATGAAACATTTAAGTTTGTATTGAAAAAGACACTCGATTAAAGCCACTTTGTACATGGATAAAACAAGACAAATGCAACTTCGTCTCCTAAATTTAGTTAAAGGGCAAGTCCACTCCAAAAATAATTTACTTTCTATAGAAACAGAAAAATCAGAAAACCAATCAAAAAAGTTTGAGCAAAATCGGATAACTAATAAAAGAAGTTATGAATTTTTAATAATATGAAAAACTTTGAAAATCACTAGACAAATTGGCAACTCACTCATCAGTCTGTGACGTCATGTCCTCACTATCCACTAATTCTTTTCTTTATATTGATAACATAAATTTCCTATTTTCCCCCTCAGAAACTTATTTCTTCACACCAGCATCCAAGTTAGATTGATAGTAATATGTTTTTTTGTGGATGCACTAATATAGAGTAATTTTTGTTTTAGTTAAATCATGAAAAATGTGAAATTTGATAAACAATGTATGAAAATTCAATAATTATGAATAATCAATATTCAGAAAAATAGTATCAATTCTTCAAAGTTCATAAAAGATTTTGTGAAATGTCATGCACGCAATATGATACAAATCATATAACCTGGTCAAAGGCATGGGGAAATCAAGTTTTGGGGGATAACAAGGGAAATTAATGGGATTAAACTACATAAAGCAATTGATAAATAGTGAGGACATGACGTCACAAACTGATGACCAAATTGGTAAAGTTGTGACAGGGGCAAGGGTCATACAACCACACAATGTATTATTTTAAGCCTACCGATAGACGGTGAATGTGGATTTTGTTAAGAACAACAAGACAACAACAACTTCCCACCCGACTTCCAAATCTGTACGGAAATAATACTGATATACCCACTTAGCGTGTAAGGTGAACACCACTTCAATCTTTAATTTGCCATCAGCGCTAATTGGCATGATCGCTCGTTCGTCACACGAGCATATGTACACAAATCTATATGCACCAACGGACGGAAGGATTGCTTTCTGCAACACAATGGCTTTGCCGGAATAGCCACTTCTGGTCTTGATTAACTACATGATAACCTGTATGAACTGGTAACATCAGGCAAAGGACGGGAATGTCACTTCAGCAGCTAACTAGAACAGCTGAAGACAGACAATTATGGAGAACCTGTGTCTCAAGGTCCATTTTCTTTTTATTTATTTGTCGCCCCAACAGCCTCCAAGCTTTGGGACACAATCATATACATTCAGATAGATAATGGGATAGATAGATAGAATAGTTGTACTATTAAACGGTTAACTAAATATGGAAGCCTGTGGTACATGTATCCCACGATAAATCTTACGCGACACAGAGAGATTATTTATGGGCCATATTAAGTGTAAAATCACGGGTAAATCGCGTCATTTAAAAAGGTCGGACAATTACTATCCCTTGTTTAACTTAGGTTTGAAAAAAACAAACCTCTTTGACAACCCCCAGATTCGTTACAATCTGCAAAAATTAATATATAATACATTTTAATTGTACAATACACTGGTCGGTATCCAGTGTTACCAGAGGTGGTACGTACAAACAGTACCAAACAGAAAACCCTTAAAATAGTCATGTTTGCGAGTTCTCAGATATTTCGATAACTTTGTTTCATCGTTAGGACCATGACCACTTCGCCTTGGACGTTCTTCACTGTCTAATTACCTTAACTTTTGTAACCCTCTTTTCTATAACACCCTTCATTGTTATCGTCTTTACATTCAGAATGCACCCCACCCCTATTTGCACATACCTTGGTCATGTCTGTTGTTCTTTTAATTGTGGTTTATTCTACACTCCTATCACCATGAGAACTCTTCTTTACTTTTGCAAATATTTCCAGTTGCTCTCTTTTGTATTTTGCATTAATGTAATTATGTTGTTTGATTTCTTATGTCAAACATTCCTATAATACGCAGGTAACACGTTCCTGACGTTGGTCATGAAATAGGTGATCGGAAATTTGAGAACTCGCAAACATTACTCTTGTTAAGATTTCTGTTTTGTACAGTAAATACACTGGGCAGTAACTCTCAAGTTAAAATGAATCAAAATTGGTTTATAGACAAGATATTGTGGTAGCCAAGGCGATCTTACGGATGATTTCATGAACGTTGGAGAAAAATGACATTTTGATCGTTCATAACTCAATTTTTTTCTTTTTCTAGAGTGCTTGTTCAGATAACGTTCAAATTACGAAAGGCAATAGTTCAAAAAAGGACTTCCAAGATTTGTTTTCAAATTATGTTTCTATAACTTCCATTTCCATTGCTGGCCATATTATTGCCGTACATCTTGCCTCCCTTAACCTCGTTTTTGTTTTACTCAAACATGACATGTGGCCACAAATTCAATACGTCTCTAAATCAGTGAGGTCTTGGTTGCGTAACTTAGGATTCATATATTAATACCTTATTTATTTATTTGTTTATTTATTTATTCATGATTTCTTTCACCAGGGTAATTTATATTCCACTGAAGGCCAGTGGACCTGCTTTTCAAGAAAGCCCTGTCTAATAAAATAACAGTATAAAAAGGGAATATAATATTACCATCATTATTGTACATGAATGTGAAATATCAATTTAAATATATATCTTTTTGAAAATAACACTATTTTAAGAATAGAATATTTATTATCAATTATATAAAAAATAAAACAATATTGAATTATAACAACAATTAGTATCATCCCGTATTTGATTTGTAGTCAAAACATAATCTTTCACAAGATTGGTAATAACAGCTTCCATTTGTTTTTGTTTTTAGAGTGGGCGTTTCCAAAACTGGTCTGTAGCTCTAAGATTGTCAAATAATGAATTAGGCTGACTTTTCCAATTCTGTATGGATTTTCTTTTGGAGGTGTGGGGGGGGGGGGGCTGGGGGAGGGGGTTATAATGATGATCTTGACATGAAGATTTTCTGACGAATGTTATTGGTAGTCTTCAGAGAATTGAGACACACTTCAGTTTCCTGTTGAGCAGGTCAATCCACTATAATTACTAGCACAGTAACAGGTATAACAACTAGCATGATCTTTACATGTCCCACCATTCAAGCAGGGTTTTTAATCACATTTGTCAATATCTGCGATGGAACTTTTGAAATTGTATTGACAAAGACACTGAATGAAAGCCACTTTTTACAAAGACTTTTCCAAAAAATGATAGTAGGGATGATCTGCGAAGCTTAAAAGCCAATCCATTAGCTCTTTCATCAAGTGACAATTTTTGTTTAATCACAGGATAAATATTAAGATAGAAATCAAACTAAGAGGAAAATGTTATTTGATGTGCAAGGAGCTTTTGCATTACACGAAAAATGTATGTATGCAGGTAAGTAATCTGCTTTGACTTTAATAGCTCACCTGTTTCACACCTAGTCCCAGTATAGCCAAGAACGCAGGCACAAGTATAGGTGTTTAATCCATCAGTACAAACTCCTTCATTCTCACACGGATCAGAAGAACAATTGTCGATATCTGTGCAAAGTGAGTTCCGAAGACAATGATTGGGATAAAAGCGATGAGAAAAATAATTTTGCGTTTAAGCAATTGATCGTCATGTGGCGGATAAAAGGAAAAATCAAGTTAAATCTGGTATTTTTAATTAAGTCAATGACAGTGGAGAAAAAAATTATATTTGTAAAACTTTTAAAGGGAAGGTTGAATTCTGTTGCAGAGGGCGTTACAAAAAAGATTTTTTTTTTCGTGAGACAATGAAAAACTGAGTGTCACATTTGAAAGAACATACAATTTAAATGACAAACCATCTTTGTTTGATCAAAATCGGTTCAGAGACGGCTGAAATATCCATAAATATAACAATCAATAATACTTGTGTACCACCACAAATATAAGTTAATTTGAGAAAAGAAACCGTTGAAAAAACGAAATAGCGCCTTTTACGTCGTATTTCAGCCAATGTTGATGTTGTTTTGTGTTCATGACGAAAACTCGTCGTTTAAAATTGAAACCCCCATTTGACTTTCACCATTTCTACTTGTACTAGAGCTGAGATTGTGATAAGCCCTAAGTAAACACTAGCGCTGTAGTCCACCCCCACCGAGACCTTGATGAGGTGATAGCGAGAGAGAGATAAGCATGATACAAGGGGAAAGGAAGGGAGAAGGGAGAAAGAGACACATGCAGGGGTTCGCTGCCAGAGTTAAAATTGTTGTTATATCGCCAATTATGGGTCATTTTGCTTCGTTCGAACTTTCATTTTGGTCTTCATCCAAATTATTAGTGACTTTAGGACATGAAAATATCTTAAAACAAGTAAAATACTTATTTCCTACTTCTCATTTCCTTTCAGGCAGACCCCAGTAAGAGTTTGTCTACACTAGTATTACGTAAGATGATGTAGAGTCCAGCTGCAATCCAATATCTTAATCTCTCACTCAAAGCCTCAAGGCTCTGTCCAAGTTTTTAACGAGAGAATTGAAAGTGGGGTAGTGAGACCCCATCAGATTCCCATTGGTGCCTGTGTAATAGTAGTAGCTCTCTCAAAGTTTTAACGAGAGAAACGAAACTGGGGTATTGCTACCCCACCAGATTACAAAGTTTTAACGAGAGAAACGAATCTGGGGTAGTGCTACCCCACCAGATTACATTGACTGCTGTGCTATAGTGGTGGGGTATAGTTTTAACGAGCTTTTCGTAATGGGCATTTTCGTGTTGGTTATATCACGCACAACCAGCCGGCCTATGTATTGTTATTTCTAATTAATTAATTAATTAACGGTCACCATATTTTTTGAAAGTGGAGCTAAATTGGTATAATTGTATTGGCTAAATTTCACACATTTTGGGGTCTAAAATTACCTTCATAGCAATTTAAGGTCTTGAAAGGGCACTAGAAATGTCATAGATAAGAATAAGAGCAATAACAATGCATTTTGAAGGCATTTGCGGTCTGAAAACAGAACTCAACTATCCCTTTAATCATAAAAATCAAATGGAGTATAAAAAGAACTAAATCACCTCGGTTAATGTTCGGTTAATGATGATCTTAACATGAAGATTTTCTGACGAATCTTATTGGTAGTCTTCAGAGAATTGAGACACACTTCAGTTTCCTGTTGAGCAGGTCAATCCACTATAATTACTGGAACAGTTACAGGTATAATAATTAACATGATCTTTACATGTCCCACCATTCAAGCAGGGATTTTAATCACAGTTGTCAATATCTGAGATGGAACTTTTGAAATTGTATTGACAAAGACACTGAATGAAAGCCACTTTTTACAAAGACTTTTCCAAAAATGATAGTGGGGATGATCTGCGAAGCTTAAAAGCCAATCCATAAGCTCTTTCATCAAGTGACAATTTTTGTTTAATCACAGGATAAATATTAAGATAGAAATCAAACTAAGAGGAAAATGTTATTTGATGTGCAAGGAGCATTTGCTTTACACGAAAAATGTATGTATGCAGGTAAGTAATCTGCTTTGACTTTAATAGCTCACCTGTTTCACACCTAGTCCCAGTATAGCCAAGAACGCAGGCACAATTATATGTGTTTAATCCATCAGTACAAACTCCTTCATTCTCACACGGATCGGAAGAACAATTGTCGATATCTGTGCAAAGTGAGTTCCGAAGACAATGATTGGGATAAAAGCGATGAGAAAAATAATTTTGCGTTTAGGCAATTGATCGTCATGTGGCGGATAAAAGGAAAAATCAAGTTAAATCTGGTATTTTTAATTAAAGGTAAAGACCAGTTATGGTCATGCGATTGCATTGTGAAAGAAACGTTGTGGAATCGATCAGAAAAGGTTGATCCTCTAGCATCTAGCATCTGCAAGGTTCTGCAATCATTAAAATGATAAGAAATTTGGCCCATTCTTCGTAAAGTTACAAGCACTATACACAGAAAGATGTATATGGGACTACTCTATATATCTCACAGACCATGAGAGAAACAAATTTACCAAATATATGAATTAGAAGGCGGTTTCCCGGCAAATTTTTTATCATCATGTATTAGTCAAAACATATTCTTTTACATGATTGGTAATGAGAGCTTCCATTTCATTTTTTAAAATTGGGGCGTTTCCAATACTGGTCTTTACCTTTAAGTCAATGACAGTGGAGAAAAAAATTATATTTGTAAAACTTTTAAAGGGATAGTTGAGTTCTGTTGCAGAGGGCGTTACAAAAAAGGTTTTTTTTCGTGAGATAATGAAAAACTGAGTGTCAAATTTGAAAGAACATACAATTTAAATGACAATTCATCTTTGTTTGATCAAAATCGGTTCAGAGACGGCTGAAATATCCATAAATATAACAATCAATAATATTTGTGTACCACCACAAATATAAGATAATTTGAGAAAAGAAACCGTTGAAAAAACGAAATAGCGCCTTTTACGTCGTATTTCAGCCAATGTTGATGTTGTTTTTGTTGGCATTTTCGTGTTGGTTATATTACGCACAACCAGCCGACCTGTGCATTGTTATTTCTAATTAATTAATTAATTAACGGTCACCATATTTTTTGAAAGTGGAGCTGAATTGGTATAATTGTATTGGCTAAATTTCACACATTTTGGGGTCTAAAATTACCTTCATAGCAATTTTAGGTCTTGAAAGGGCACTAGAAATGTCATAGATAAGAATAAGAGCAATAACAATGCATTTTGAAGGCATTTGCGGTCTGAAAACAGAACTCAACTATCCCTTTAATCAATAAATCAAACGGAGTATAAAACGAACTAAATCACCTCGGTTAATGTTCGGTTAATGATGATCTTAACATGAAGATTTTCTGACGAATCTTATTGGTAGTCTTCAGAGAATTGAGACACACTTCAGTTTCCTGTTGAGCAGGTCAATCCAGTATAATTACTAGAACAGTTACAGGTATAACAATTAACATGATCTTTACATGTCCCACCATTCAAGCAGGGATTTTAATCACAGTTGTCAATATCTGCGATGGAACTTTTGAAATTGTATTGACAAAGACACTGAATGAAAGCCACTTTTTACAAAGACTTTTCCAAAAAATGATAGTAGGGATGATCTGCGAAGCCTTAAAAAAGCCAATCCATTAGCTCTTTCATCAAGTGACAATTTTTGTTTAATCACAGGATAAATATTAAGATAGAAATCAAACTAAGAGGAAAATGTTATTTGATGTGCAAGGAGCATTTGCTTTACACGAAAAATGTATGTATGCAGGTAAGTAATCTGCTTTGACTTTAATAGCTCACCTGTTTCACACCTAGTCCCAGTAGAGCCAAGAACGCAGGCACAAGTATAGGTGTTTAATCCATCAGTACAAACTCCTTCATTCTCACATGGATCGGAAGAACAATTGTCGATATCTGTGCAAAGTGAGTTCCGAAGACAATGATTGGGATAAAAGCGAGGAGAAAAATAATTTTGCGTTTAGGCAATTGATCGTCATGTGGCGGATAAAAGGAAAAATCAAGTTAAATCTGGTATTTTTAATTAAAGGTAAAGACCAGTTATGGTCATGCGATTGCATTGTGAAAGAAACGTTGTGGAATCGATCAGAAAAGGTTGATCCTCTAGCATCTAGCATCTGCAAGGTTCTGCAATCATCAAAATGATAAGAAATTTGGCCCATTCTTCGTAAAGTTACAAGCACTATACACAGAAAGATGTATATGGGACTACCCTATATATCTCACAGACCATGAGAGAAACAAATTTACCAAATATATGAATTAGAAGGCGGTTTCCCGGCAAATTTTTTATCATCATGTATTAGTCAAAACATATTCTTTTACATGATTGGTAATGAGAGCTTCCATTTCATTTTTTAAAATTGGGGCGTTTCCAATACTGGTCTTTACCTTTAAGTCAATGACAGTGGAGAAAAAAATTATATTTGTAAAACTTTTAAAGGGATAGTTGAGTTCTGTTGCAGAGGGCGTTACAAAAAAGGTTTTTTTTTCGTGAGATAATGAAAAACTAAGTGTCAAATTTGAAAGAACATATAATTTAAATGACAAATCATCTTTGTTTGATCAAAATCGGTTCAGAGACGGCTGAAATATCCATAAATATAACAATCAATAATATTTGTGTACCACCACAAATATAAGATAATTTGAGAAAAGAAACCGTTGAAAAAACGAAATAGCGCCATTTACGTCGTATTTCAGCCAATGTTGATGTTGTTTTTGTTGGCATTTTCGTGTTGGTTATATTACGCACAACCAGCCGACCTGTGCATTGTTATTTCTAATTAATTAATTAATTAACGGTCACCTTTTTTTTTTGAAAGTGGAGCTGAATTGGTATAATTGTATTGGCTAAATTTCACACATTTTGGGGTCTAAAATTACCTTCATAGCAATTTTAGGTATTGAAAGGGCACTAGAAATGTCATAGATAAGATAAAAATAATAAGAGCAATTACAAAGCATTTTGAAGGCATTTGCGGTCTGAAAACAGAACTCAACTATTCCTTTAATCAATAAATCAAATGGAGTATAAAACGAACTAAATCACCTCGGTTAATGTTCGGTTAATGATGATCTTAACATGAAGATTTTCTGACGAATCTTATTGGTAGTCTTCAGAGAATTGAAACACACTTCAGTTTCCTGTTGAGTAGGCCAATCCAGTATAATTACTAGAACAGTTACAGGTATAACAATTAACATGATCTTTACATGTCCCACCATTCAAGCGGGGATTTTAATCAAAGTTGTCAATATCTGCGATGGAAATTTTGAAATTGTATTGACAAAGACACTGAATGAAAGCCACTTTTTGCAAAGACTTTTCCAAAAAATGATAGTGGAGGTGATCTGCGAAGCCTCAAAAAGCCAATCCATTAGCTCTTTCATCAAGTGACAATTTTTGTTTAATCACAGGATAAATATTAAGATAGAAATCAAACTAAGAGGAAAATGTTATTTGATGTGCAAGGAGCATTTGCTTTACACGAGAAATGTATGTATGCAGGTAAGTAATCTGCTTTGACATTAATAGCTCACCTGTTTCACACCTAGTCCCAGTATAGCCAAGAACGCAGGCACAAGTATAGGTGTTTAATCCATCAGTACAAACTCCTTCATTCTCACACGGATCAGAAGAACAATTGTCGATATCTGTGCAAAGTGAGTTCCGAAGACAATGATTGGGATAAAAGCGATGAGAAAAATAATTTTTCCTTTAAGCAATTGATCGTCATGTGGCGGATAAAAGTAAAAAACAAGTTAAATCTGGTATATTTAATTAAGTCAATGACAGTTGAGAAAAAAATTATATTTGTAAAACTTTTAAAGGGATAGTTGAATTCTGTTGCAGAGGGCGTTACAAAAAAGTTTTTTTTTTCGTGAGATAATGAAAAACTGAGTGTCAAATTTGAAAGAACATACAATTTAAATGACAAACCATCTTTGTTTGATCAAAATCGGTTCAGAGACGGCTGAAATATTCATAAATATAACAATCAATAATACTTGTGTACCACCACAAATATAAGATAATTTGAGAAAAGAAACCGTTGAAAAACGAATTTTACGTCGTATTTCAGCCAATGTTGATGTTGTTTTTGTTGGCATTTTCGTGTTGGTTATATTACGCACAACTAGCCGACCTGTGTATTGTTATTTCTAATTAATTAATTAGTTAACGGTCACCATATTTTTTTGAAAGTGGAGCTGAATTGGTATAATTGTATTGGCTAAATTTCACACATTTTGGGGTCTAAAATTACCTTCATAGCAATTTTAGGTCTTGAAAGGGCACTAGAAATGTCATAGATAAGAATAAGAGCAATAACAAAGCATTTTGAAGGCATTTGCGGTCTGAAAACAGAACTCAACTATCCCTTTAATCAATAAATCAAATGGAGTATAAAACGAACTAAATCACCTCGGTTAATGTTCGGTTAATGATGATCTTAACATGAAGATTTTCTGACGAATCTTATTGGTAGTCTTCAGAGAATTGAGACACACTTCAGTTTCCTGTTGAGCAGGTCAATCCAGTATAATTACTAGAACAGTTACAGGTATAACAGTTAACATGATCTTTACATGTCCCACCATTCAAGCAGGGATTTTAATCACAGTTGTCAATATCTGCGATGGAACTTTTGAAATTGTATTGACAAAGACACTGAATGAAAGCCACTTTTTACAAAGACTTTTCCAAAAAATGATAGTGGGGATGATCTGCGAAGCTTAAAAGCCAATCCATTAGCTCTTTCTTCAAGTGACAATTTTTGTTTAATCACAGGATAAATATTAAGATAGAAATCAAACTAAGAGGAAAATGTTATTTGATGTGCAAGGAGCATTTGCTTTACACGAGAAATGTATGTATGCAGGTAAGTAATCTGCTTTGACTTTAATAGCTCACCTGTTTCACACCTAGTCCCAGTATAGCCAAGAACGCAGGCACAAGTATAGGTGTTTAATCCATCAGTACAAACTCCTTCATTCTCACACGGATCGGAAGAACAATTGTCGATATCTGTGCAAAGTGAGTTCCGAAGACAATGATTGGGAACAAAGCGATGAGAAAAATAATTTTGCGTTTAAGCAATTGATCGTCATGTGGCGGATAAAAGTAAAAAAACAAGTTAAATCTGGTATATTTAATTAAGTCAATGACAGTGGAGAAAAAAAATTATATTTGTAAAACTTTTAAAGGGATAGTTGAATTCTGTTGCAGAGGGCGTTACAAAAAAGATTTTTTTTTTCGTGAGATAATGAAAAACTGAGTGTCAAATTTGAAAGAACATACAATTTAAATGACAAACCATCTTTGTTTGATCAAAATCGGTTCAGAGACGGCTGAAATATCCATAAATATAACAATCAATAATACTTGTGTACCACCACAAATATAAGATAATTTAAGAAAAGAAACCGTTGAAAAAACGAAATAGCGCCTTTTACGTCGTATTTCAACCAATGTTGAAGTTGTTTTTTGTTGGCATTTTCGTGTTGGTTATACTACGTACAACCAGCCGGCCTATGTATTGTTATTTCTAATTAATTAATTAATTAACGGTCACCATTTTTTTTTTAAAGTGGAGCTGAATTGGTATAATTGTATTGGCTAAATTTCACACATTTTGGGGTCTAACATTACCTTCATAGCAATTTAAGGTCTTGAAAGGGCACTAGAAATGTCATAGATAAGAATAAGAGCAATAACAATGCATCTTGAAGGCATTTGCGGTCTGAAAACAGAACTCAACTATTCCTTTAATCAATAAATCAAATGGAGTATAAAACGAACTAAATCACCTCGGTTAATGTTCGGTTAATGATGATCTTAACATGAAGATTTTCTGACGAATCTTATTGGTAGTCTTCAGAGAATTAAGACACACTTCAGTTTCCTGTTGAGCAGGTCAATCCAGTATAATTACTAGAACAGTTACAGTTATAACAATTAACATGATCTTTACATGTCCCACCATTCAAGCAGGGATTTTAATCACAGTTGTCAATATCTGCGATGGAACTTTTGAAATTGTATTGACAAAGACACTGAATGAAAGCCACTTTTTACAAAGACTTTTCCAAAAAATGATAGTAGGGATGATCTGCGAAGCTTAAAAGCCAATCCATTAGCTCTTTCTTCAAGTGACAATTTTTGTTTAATCACAGGATAAATATTAAGATAGAAATCAAACTAAGAGGAAAATGTTGTTTGATGTGCAAGGAGCATTTGCTTTACACGAAAATGTATGTATGCAGGTAAGTAATCTGCTTTGACTTTAATAGCTCACCTGTTTCACACCTAGTCCCAGTATAGCCAAGAACGCAGGCACAAGTATAGGTGTTTAATCCATCAGTACAAACTCCTTCATTCTCACACGGATCGGAAGAACAATTGTCGATATCTGTGCAAAGTGAGTTCCGAGGACAATGATTGGGAACAAAGCGATGAAAAATTAATTTTGCGTTTAAGCAATTGATCGTCATGTGGCGGATAAAAGGAAAAGATCAAGTTAAATCTGTTTTTTTAATTAAGTCAATGACAGTGGAGAAAAAATTATATTTGTAAAACTTTTAAAGGGATAGTTGAGTTCTGTTGCCTAGGGCGTTACAAAAAAGATTTTTTTTTTTTTTCGTGAGATAATGAAAAACTGAGTGTCAAATTTGAAAGAACATACAATTTAAATGACAAACCATCTTTGTTTGATCAAAATCGGTTCAGAGACGGCTGAAATATCCATAAATATAACAATTAATAATACTTGTGTACCACCACAAATATACACTGTTGGTCATAATGGTGGAATATTTATTTTTACCCCAGTTTAGGGAAGGATTTAAAAAATATTTATTTCTAATAGATCTAGATAATGGTATACATTCTCCCCCCGGCCCCCAACAGAAAATAATATTCGGTAGGGCTGTGCATTATGGTTCAAGGCATGGCCACATAGAGGAATTTTTCCTGTTTTGGGCCGGGGGAAAATGCAATGAATTTTTGACAATTTATTGCATTTTCTTCATTTTGGGGGATTTGTGGAAGGGGCCGCGTACCCTAGCAAACACTGCGTACAGTCATGATTCAGGGGCTAAGCAATGGCCTCGTTACTGTGAGGCCCCAGGATAAAAATCGTGTCGATCAGCTATATTAGTGCCCTTTTGTGAGGCATTAATCTTCATTACTGTCAATTATGATTTAAGGACGTAGATTCCCTAGCTGATTGGCATAGTAGCACACATATGATTTAGCAGTCACGCAAAACAAACACTCGCAAATTGATATTCAATAAAATCTGAGAATGTATGCCATTATCTAGATCTATTAGAAACAAATAATTTTTTCAAATCCTTTCCTAAACTGGGGTAAAAATAAATATTCCACCATTATGACCAACAGTGTAAGATAATTTGAGAAAAGAAACCGTTGAAAAAACGAAATAGCGCCTTTTACGTCGTATTTCAGCCAATGTTGATGTTGTCTTTTGTTGGCATTTTCGTGTTGGTTATATTACGCACAACCAGCCGGCCTGTGTATTGTTATTTCTAATTAATTAATTAATTAACGGTCACCATATTTGTTTGAAAGTGGAGCTGAATTGGTATAATTGTATTGGCTAAATTTCACACATTTTGGGGTCTAAAATTACCTTCATAGCAATTTTAGGTCTTGAAAGGGCACTAGAAATGTCATAGATAAGAATAAGAGCAATACCAATGCACTTTGAGGCATTTGCGGTCTGAAAACAGAACTCAACTATCCCTTTAATCAATAAATCAAATGGAGTATAAAACGAACTAAATCACCTCGGTTAATGTTCGGTTAATGATGATCTTAACATGAAGATTTTCTGACGAATCTTATTGGTAGTCTTCAGAGAATTAAGACACACTTCAGTTTCCTGTTGAGCAGGTCAATCCAGTATAATTACTAGAACAGTTACAGTTATAACAATTAACATGATCTTTACATGTCCCACCATTCAAGCAGGGATTTTAATCACAGTTGTCAATATCTGAGATGGAACTTTTGAAATTGTATTGACAAAGACACTGAATGAAAGCCACTTTTTACAAAGACTTTTCCAAAAAATGATAGAGGGGATGATCTGCGAAGCTTAAAAGCAAATCCATTAGCTTTTTCATCAAGTGACAATTTTTGTTTAATCACAGGATAAATATTAAGATAGAAATCAAACTAAGAGGAAAATGTTATTTGATGTGCAAGGAGCATTTGCTTTACACGAAAAATGTATGTATGCAGGTAAGTAATCTGCTTTGACTTTAATAGCTCACCTGTTTCACACCTAGTCCCAGTATAGCCAAGAACGCAGGCACAAGTATAGGTGTTTAATCCATCAGTACAAACTCCTTCATTCTCACACGGATCGGAAGAACAATTGTCGATATCTGTGCAAAGTGAGTTCCGAAGACAATGATTGGGATAAAAGCGATGAGAAAAATAATGTTGCGTTTAAGCAATTGATCGTCATGTGGCGGATAAAAGGAAAAATCAAGTTAAATCTGGTATTTTTAATTAAGTCAATGACAGTGGAGAAAAAAAAATATATTTGTAAAACTTTTAAAGGGATAGTTGAGTTCTGTTGCAGAGGCCGTTACAAAAAAGTTTTTTTTCGTGAGATAATGAAAAACTAAGTGTCAAATTTGAAAGAACATACAATTTAAATGACAAACCATCTTTGTTTGATCAAAATCGGTTCAGAGACGGCTGAAATATCCATAAATATAACAATCAATAATACTTGTGTACCACCACAAATATAAGATAATTTGAGAAAAGAAACCGTTGAAATAGCGCCTTTTACGTCGTATTTCAGCCAATGATATTGTTTTTGTTGGCATTTTCGTGTTGGTTATATTACGCACAACCAGCCGGCCTATGTATTGTTATTTCTAATTAATTAATTAATTAACGGTCACCATATTTTTTTGAAAGTGGAGCTGAATTGGTATAATTGTATTGGCTAAATTTCACACATTTTGGGGTCTAAAATTACCTTCATAGCAATTTTAGGTCTTGAAAGGGCACTAGAAATGTCATAGATAAGAATAAGAGCAATACCAATGCACTTTGAGGCATTTGCGGTCTGAAAACAGAACTCAACTATCCCTTTAATCAATAAATCAAATGGAGTATAAAACGAACTAAATCACCTCGGTTAATGTTCGAATCTTTCAGAAAATCCCGGCCTTAGAAAGAAAACATATTTTGGAAAAATCTTATTGTCTCACTAATCTTGGTGTTCCCTTAACCCTAAAAAGGCCGGGCCATTTGAGGCCTTAACTCTGATGGTGCCAAGGAGATTGGTGGTCTATGGGGTTTGTGTGTATTAATTGGTGCATATTTGCACCTCTGGCACTGCAAGAGTTAATACGGCCGGGCGGAAGCATTCTGGCCCCTCCTAAGATCTCGGCCTAGGAAGGTCAAATTAATATGACCATTAGCATGGTGATAGGTTGAAGTATATACCGGTATATATATATATTTTTTTTTTTTAATTAATATTTGTATGACAATAGGCAAACATTTTTTGGAAATTTTCAAAAATGCGTGATTTTGAACAATGCACTGGCAGATTGTTTTGAAATTGCTGTTTTAGTTTAATAATAACATTTATCAATTGAAATATAATCATTCTAATACAAATAACAAATAAACACACATACAGGTACAAATATGTTTGCCACATGTTGTTTTCATATGAAACTATAGTTTCTTTTATATTTATAATTACCAATTTCTGGTATTTTTAATTTATGTAATTTCTTATGTGAATAAAAAAAAAATATAATCATAAATGTATGACAGCATAACATGAAATGAATCACTCATAATATTGATTTTGATAAAGATCATATAACTGCAATATACTTACACACGCACATTTGTGAGAATTACATTTTTTGATTGACTTGTGATTATATTTTGTCACCTAACATCCGAACCATAGGTTCACCCATAACAAATTTGGTATCAAAATATGCAGGTAACATGTGGAAAAGAACCCATGAAATTTCAGCGCCAAAGGTTCAGGGGTCTTGATGCAGCGGCCAAAATTCGACTGGGAGGGGCATTATGACCCCCGGCCTTATTTAGGTTAACGGGAAAAAAAGGTCACTAAATCAATTTTCCCTTCATCGGGATAAAATTAATGTGAAAATGAACGCAAAAATGTCAAATACATAGTCTGAATTTTAAGTGACCTTAGCAGTTGAATCGGTACGATCAGGATAAAATATACAAGCCTAAACATACCCTAAAGCAAAAACAAATCGTAGTTAATAGAGATCGTTGCGGTAATCACAATATCAAATCTGCTCTTGAAAGTAACATGCACCCCCATTTTCCATGTGTCTACTCAAAATCAAGAGGAATCAAATTTCTCTCATTATCGCACCAAAAGGTGAAACATCCTCGCATCTTTTGTCTGTACTTTCAACCCTGTTGACACTGAATTAAGAAAAATTTCCAAGCTTGCGTGAACCGTACATCGGAAGTCTGTTAGTCCTGGAAAATGGCTCGCAAATTACATCCAATAGTTGCACATATAGGCATGTGGGAGTTTTGGCGTTATCGAGAATTGATATGCTCTTTCATCAGATGATTTTTTTTTTTCTTCACTGGATAAGATATTAAGATCAAAATGAAATTTAAGAAAATTAACTGAAGTAAATTAAAGGAACTCTTCCTAACAAATATACGAAAGGCGCCGAAATTACGTAACTCTGCAGTTATGTGATCAAAATGTCATTAGCAGATATAATACAGAACACGTATGCAGAAACAAGTGTAATTTTGAGACAAAAATGTACACGAAAAAGGGCCAAACTTTTTTTCGAAAGAAGAATTTCTGACAAATCTTATGTTGTAATCTGCAGAGAATTGAGACACAACTTAGTAACATGTACATGCATAAGAGCTGACACCATCTTTACATGTTCCACCGATCGAACAGGGATTAGGATCACAGTCGTCAATGTCTACAATGGAAAATTTGAATTTGTGTTGAAAAAGACACTGAGTGAAAACCACTTTGTACAGAGATATAAACAAATAAGAATGGGGATGATCTGCAAAGCATGAAAATCAATTGATATACTCTTTTATCAGGTGAAATATATTTTTTTAATCACATAATAACATGTTAAGATCTTAATTAAACTAAAGGATATTGAGAGAAGTATAGTGAAGAAACTTTTATCAAATATATACAACAAGTCGCCTAAATAACGTCACGATGCCAAAATGCCAACAAAATGTGATTTCAGAGGATTTTTTTTATGAAAAACGTATGCATAAACAAATGTAGCTTCTTTTACCTCGTTATGAACGAAAAAGAGATGATTTTTTTTTCTTCAAATAAAGAATATCTGACGAATCTGATTGGTAAGTCTTCAGAGAATTAAGACGCAATTTATTTACCTGTTGAGCAATTCATTCCAGTATAACCAGTAGCACAATTACATGTATAAGAGCTGACACCATCTGTACATGTTCCACCATTCGAACAGGGACTAGGATTACAGTCGTCAACGTCTGCAATGGAAAATTTGAATTAGTGTTGAAAAAGACACTAAATGAAAGCAACTTTGTAATAATAATAATGATAGCCTAATAGTCCACTCCAAATTTTATTAAAACGAAACGGAAATTCTTTTTGCCCAATTGATCGTGAGCCCGGCAGCCACTGAGCAGTGCCAGATCGACGTTGCTCTATCCCTTATTGTTGAACGCCAAACAAGGTAGCAACAACTCATATCTTTTAACGTATTTTGGTATGATACGACCTCCCGGTTGTGAGGCTCTACTGACTGAGCCAACACTCCGGTGTGTACTGAGATTTTTAAAAATGAGAATGGGGATGATCTGCAAAGCATACAAATCAATTGATATACTCTTGACGCTTGACTTGGAGATGCGAAGGTCGAGGGTTCGAATCCCGACACGGCACTAATATCCTTTGGCAAGATATTGACCTGCACTTGCTATTCTCCACCCAGGTGTTAAATGGGTACCCAGTAGGATGCGACCGTCATTGTTGGTCAAACAGTTTTTGAGCGTCATGTAACGCCTGGCTGGAATGCTCCCCAGGGAGTGGAGATTGTGCACACGTTGTGTGCGGGCAAGCACTGAATCCAATGACCGGGATAATAGTATATTTGTAAAGCGCTTAGAAACATTTTTATTAAGCGCTATATAAAAATTAAATATTATTTATTATTATTCATCAGGTGAAATAGTTTTTCAAAAAAAAATCACATAATAACATGTTAAGATCTTAATCAAACTAAAGGATATTAAGAGAAGTATTTTACAGAAACTCTTATCAAAAAATCGTTTAAATAACGTCACGATGCAAAAATGTCAAAAAAATGTAATTTTCAGCTGATGTTTTATAGAAAACATATGCACAAACAAATGTAGCTTTTTTTACCTCGTTATAGACGAAAAAGATAATGCTACTAACATGAAACCAGGGAAATAGAAGACGAAGTATTAGTTGAGCAACTATCCACAATACTGTACACAGTAATATTGTACGTATCGCCTGGTACCGGCAGATTAACGCAAGACGCCATGTAAGATGACTGGCTGGTGACTTCAATGGTCGCTGGGGATGCATCACCATGGCTACATGAGATGCTGAAACTTTCGACCGCTTTCTTTGGTCCAGTCCAATTCGCGCTCACGGATGTCGTGGATGCAGACCCTTCTGTGAGGTTGACAACTCCAGCAGGCCCTGCATGGATAAAAAGAAATTATATTCAAGAATACTATTTAAATATCTAATGCAATATTAAAATACACTCGAGTTCTAGTTAAGATGTAAAATAATGTTGAGATATTTTCATTTCTAAAATGTCAGTTTTGAGAATATTATAGCACAAATGTCTCCTAAAAAGTTATACCCTTTCAACATGGTCCAACTCAAAATATGATAGGAAATAGCTGAAATTGTAGACCAAACATTTATCTGTTAGTCCAATAATATACCTAGTTTTAGGTGCACTGAAATATTGTGTTAATTGAAAAAACTTCTGGTATGTTCTTATGAAATGTACCAACAAATATTTGTTACCCTCTATCTTTTGAATCAACTTTGCTTCTTGTCAATCGAGAAATATATATTTTTAATATAAACCACTGAAAAAAAGTTTGGAAATCTAAGTTTGGTTGATTACATCTCTGTTGCTTTAGCACAATTATCTCTTCGTGTTGGTATATTGTTAGTGCGTTTATTCGTCTTTTAGATGATACCCCATTTTTCCTTCACGAAATCTGACTTACCATTAAAAAAGGGGCATGGTTGTAAAGCAAAAAGTTAAACATTGACTGCTCTTGTTGTTTTGATTCTTCTTTCTTTGAAGATTGTAGGGTTGCTGTGTGGTGCGTTTCTTAACAATACAAGTGCTTATCAGTGTATTTCGCAACTTCTCACTTTTAACCATGCCCCTTATTCTGATTTACCGCTCATTATATGGCTGCACAGTGAAACAAATATGGTATCATATTACAGAAGAATACACATACTGCCTACAAATACTTAACACAGCGATAATGATCGAACGACAAAAGAGATGTTATCGATCAAGCTTGAGTTTCCCAAACAAAAATTGTATGTGGTTTATATAAAACTTGCACAACAAAGGAGACATGGTAGCAAAGGATAGTAGTTATCCACTACACTACAACACGTCTGCAATAAAATGCTGACAACTCCAATCGATGTCTGCGGAACTTACATGCATGCACTCCCACAGTTTGGATGGCGCTCTGCTTGTTGTTGCTAATAGCGACCACTGAGAGGTTGTATTCCAGTCCAGGTGTTGGTAACTCAGTACAGGAAGCTGTAAAGGTATCACTCGTTGGACTAGATTCAAGCGGAATAGATGCCGGGGAGGCAGTACCAGCGGAGCACATGATATCGAAGGTGTCTACCACACTGTTAGGGATTGTCCAAGTAGCTGAGATGACGGTATTATTGGAACACCCTTCCGATATATTCACAGCACTTGGTACTGGTTTGATATAGAAACAACAAATATTGAAGTTCGTGAACATTTTGCATAGTTTATACCAGCGTTTTTTTAACATGGGTGCCGCCCTGAAATGCCGCGAGAGCATTTAGTTACATCAAAATATTAAATTGGAGTATCTTCAATTTTTGTGAAACACCAAATATATTATATACCTCTTATATTTCAAAGTTACATTAATAATGCTGGATCGTTCGCTTCATAAGCTCGCAAAATTAGAAACAGGAAAATAAGAGGCAACGTGCAGCTTAAATTTCTTCTTATTAACCTACATTTGGGGAGGGGGCGCCCTCATACATTTTTAAAAATATCTTTTGTTTTGTGTCGATTACTTAAAAGCAGTAGTAGAAGTATTTTATTATTATTATTACTATTAAAAGTATAATTATTATCGTTTTTTGGTGATACTTACATGCAACCATGTCGATGGAAGATGAAGGACTAGTAGCGCAACTACCCACAATACTGTACACAGTCATATTGTACATATCGCCTGGTAATGGTAGATTAACGCAAGACGCCATGTAAGATGACTGGCTGGTGTCTTCAATGGTCGCTGGGGATGCATCACCATGGCTACATGAGATGCTGAATCTGTCGACCGCTCTCTTTGATCCAGTCCAATTCGCGCTCACGGATGTCGTGGATGCAGACCCTTCTGTGAGGTTGACAACTCCAGTAGGCCCTGCATGGATCAAAGAAATTATATTCAAGAATACTATTTAAAAATCTAATGCAATATTAAAATACACTCGAGTTCTAGTTAAGATGAAAAATAATGTTGAGTTATTTTCATTTGTAAAATGTAAGTTTATCGAATATTATAGCAGAAATTTCTCCTAAAGAGAAATGCCCTTTCAAAAACGTCCAACTCAAAATATGACAGGAAATAGCTGAAATTATGGACCAAACATATATCTTTTAGCCCAATAATAAACCTATTTTCATGTGCACTGAAATATTGTATGAATGGAAAAACTTCTGGCATGTTCTTATGAATTATATCAACAGATATTTGTTACATTCTATCTTTTGAATCAACTTTGCTTCTTGTCAATCGAGAAATATATATTTTATTAAAGAAGAATACACATACTGCCTACAGAAACTTAACAAAGGCTTAATGTTGCCACGACAAAAGAAATGTAATCGATCAAGCTTGAGTTGCAAACAAAATATTGTATGTGGTTTATATAAAACTTGCACAACAAAGGAGACATGGTAGCAAAGGATAGTAGTTATCCACTACTGGTTTGATGAACAAACCTTATTTTGTATTTCTATTTAATGTTTTCTTTTTTTTTATAGTAATTTGAAGACACCGTAGATTTTGAGTCAGAAGAAGCGAGTTACATAATCGCTAAGTTTAGGTTTTTAAAGTTACCTTATTACGCCATTTGACAGAGTACAGAGCAAGACGTCAGCAGTTGTCGAGAGAAAAATTTATTAACTTGTGACGCCAGATTGTCGCCTAAGAAGTGAGTTTTTGTAGTAATTGACATTGGATATTCAGTAATTTCATTTATGTGTGTAAGAAGTATGAGAAATTTATAATTTTCAGAGCTCAAGCAAAAGAATAAGCGGGTATTGAAATGTACATTTGAATTTGGTACTTGGGCGGATATTTGAGTTTATTTTTTTTATTTTTTTCAATGATATTTTATTTTCTCCATTGCTTTTCACAAACAATAACAAAATCAATACATAAAATAATCTGCATGTTAATATTATTATATAGAATATGATTTTACATTCACATCTAAATAATACAAATGAAATTTTACTATTTACATCAAATAAAGCATGAAACATGCATGCATGAAGAAGGCATGAACATAAAAAGACATTTAAGAGATGAAAAAAAGAAGAAGAAAAAAAAAAAAAAAAAAAAAAAATACTTACATACACACATACACACACGTGCACAGACACCCACACAAACACCCACTTAAAACATGCCTACATTTTGTGGGAATCTCGACCATTATATCAGCCATGTCCATTTCATTGCTTCTATTCGCCTTCCTTATTTTATTTATTCTGCACGAAGCTATTCTAAATTGTCCCACTTTCTAAAATGATATGTGAGTGTACCTCGGTCCCCAGCTAATTTCTTCTCCTCCTTTCTATTTTCTAATAATCTTTTCTTAATCTCCAAATAAGTTGGTGGTTTTTGTCTATTTTTACTATCTATAAATATCATATATTTTATCAAAATTATGATATGATTTAATAACTGTTCCTTCCCTATGTTAAACTCAACTATCCCTACATGGATACCTTTCCAATTTATATTTGTAATTTCTACTAAATTAAATGAATTCCCACACTCTTCCCAAATTGGTTTTACTTTCTCACAAAGACAAAATAAATGCTCGTAAGTTTCCTCATATTTACCACAAAAAGAACATAAATTTACTATTAACCATTTTAAATTTATATAAATGTAATTTGGTATATATAATATTATAAAGCATTTTAAATTGAAATTCTCTAAGCTTACCTTTCAATGTGTACTTTCTAAGTCTTAAAAATATTAATTGTATATCTTTTCCATGAATATTATAAGTCTGTTCTAAATGTCGTTCTGCATATGATTTTTCTACTTTCTTATTTAATAAAAAAGCGTATATAATTTTTGAGGTTATTTGATCTAACATATATACCTTTTCAAACATAATAATATCCATATCCAATTCCCTATCTATATTTGAGTGAGTATTTTTATTTAAAAATTGTTTCCATGAAGACGGGATGCCAAGAAAAATACGTTGTATTTTACTAATTTCTAAACTATTTAAACCTTTTCTTTGAAATTCCTCATTAGATTTTATATTACCTTCCTTATCAACAATATGATGCAACTTATAAACATTTTTGTTAAATAATCCCTCATCGAAATGAACATGACCATCGATAAAAACAATTCTATTATTATAGATAATCTCATTCCTCCTAGAAACACTTTCCTTTAACAAAAATATTCTCGTAGCCATCCAAACATCCAGCATGTCTCTATAAAATGCTGGTAATACTAATTCAGATATACCTACGGTTGCATTATTATAAAATATCAAAATATCAAAAACGTATTGCATACGTGTACAGGTCTTTGGTTTGAACGTAGGTGGCGTTTTACGAATTGTAGACGTGGCTCGTAATTTAAAAGGGAAAGTTCCGATGATATTATTAATTATATATTTTGGTTATAAAACAGTGAAAGATAACCAGTTCATGCATTAAGAGCAATTTAGAATGTGGTATATATAAAATATGATCGCTTATATCGATCCTTAAAGAAATACTAAATATATGATGAATTGTAATGTATAAATTGTTTCATCCTAAAATGCGATGGACAAGGTCTTAAATTTGTTACTTGTTAGAACCAAGGAGGGCAAGTAAAATTTATAGTTTGAGGATTTGGTGATATAAATGAAAGAAATGACTATATTTGTCATTTCTTTGTTGGTTATGCATGTATTTTTCGTATGGTCATTTAAACTAGATTTAGTCTTTAATTGGAGATTAATTGGGTATGTGATATTGACATGGTAGAATATTTAGATACAATCAAAAGTGTATTGTATTTTTATGAAATACAGAGTTCAGTTGATTTCAGTTGTAACCCATATGAGAATAGGAAAGGAAAACTCTTATACATGTTTAAGAGAGTGAATTCATTTATTGGTAACATAACACATACATATATTTTGAGTCCTTTGATTTATATCTTTGCAGATTTGAATACAATGAAATATACAGTTTCAAGTGGCAATCTGGTACGGTGTGACTGAGTTTCCTATTGATCCAACTACACTACAACACGTCTGCAATAAAATGCTGACAACTCCAATCGATGTCTGCGGAACTTACATGCATGCACCCCCACAGTTTGGATGGCGCTCTGCTTGTTGTTGCTAATAGCGACCACTGAGAGGTTGTATTCCAGTCCAGGTGTTGGTAACTCAGTACAGGAAGATGTAAAGGTATCACTCGTTGGACTAGATTCAAGCGGAATAGATGCCGGGGAGGCAGTACCAGCGGAGCACATGATATCGAAGGTGTCCACCACACTGTTAGGGATTGTCCAAGTAGCTGAGATGACGGTATTATTGGAACACCCTTCCGATATATTCACAGCACTTGGTACTGGTTTGATATAGAAACAACAAATATTGAAGTTCGTGAACATTTTGCATAGTTTATACCAGCGTTTTTTTTAACATGGGTGCCGCCCTAAGATGCCGCGAGCATTTAGTTACATCAAAATATTAATTTGGAGTATCTTCAATTTTTGTGAAACACCAAATATATAATATATACCTCTTATATTTCAAAGTTACATTAATAATGCTGGATCGTTCGCTTCATAAGCTCGCAAAATTTAGAAACAGAAAAATAAGAGGCAACGTGCAGCTTAAATTTCCTCTTATTAACCTACATTTGGGGAGGGGGCGCCCTCATACATTTTTTAAAATATCTTTTGTTTTGTGTCGATTACTTAAAGCTTATCTGCCATAGTTTACAGGAGGGATTAGAGCGCCCTGCAAGGTCACTGGACAGGTGGTTATCTCATCAACTCAGCTATCAGTTAACATAAGAAAAAGAGGATCATGGGGGACCAATGGTCACCGATTATGCATTGTTTGTTATATAGAGGGCGCAAGTAGCTACAAGTAGTGCAGTGGGACTTCAAAAGCAGTAGTAGAAGTATTTTATTTTTATTATTACTATTAAAAGTATAATTATTATCGTTTGTTGGTGATACTAACATGCAACCAGGTCGATGGAAGATGAAGGACTAGTAGCGCAACTACCCACAATACTGTACACAGTCATATTGTACATATCGCCTGGTACTGGTAAATTAACGCAAGACGCCATGTAAGATGACTGGCTGGTGTCTTCAATGGTCGCTGGGGATGCATCACCATGGCTACATGAGATGCTGAATCTGTCGACCGCTCTCTTTGATCCAGTCCAATTCGCGCTCACGGATGTCGTGGATGCAGACCCTTCTGTGAGGTTGACAACTCCAGTAGGCCCTGCATGGATCAAAGAAATTATATTCAAGAATACTATTTAAAAATCTAATGCAATATTAAAATACACTCGAGTTCTAGTTAAGATGAAAAATAATGTTGAGTTATTTTCATTTGTAAAATGTAAGTTTATCGAATATTATAGCAGAAATGTCTTCTAAAGAGGAACGCCCTTTCAACAACGTCCAACTCAAAATATGACAGGAAATAGCTGAAATTATGGACCAAACATATATCTTTTAGCCAAATAATAAACCTATTTTCATGTGCACTGAAATATTGTGTCAATGGAAAAACTTCTGGCATGTTCTTATGAATTATACCAACAGATATTTGTTACATTCTATCTTTTGAATCAACTTTGCTTCTTGTCAATCGAGAAATATAAATATATATATATATCTTTTAGCCCAATAATAAACCTATTTTCATGTGCACTGAAATATTGTGTCAATGGAAAAACTTCTGGCATTTTCTTATGAATTATACCAACAGATATTTGTTACATTCTATCTTTTGAATCAACTTTGCTTCTTGTCAATCGAGAAATATATATTTTATTAAAGAAGAATACACATACTGCCTACAGATACTTAACAAAGGCTTAATGTTGCCACGACAAAAGAGATGTAATCGATCAAGCTTGAGTTGCCAACAAAAGATTGTATGTGGTTTATATGAAACTTGCACAACAAAGGAGATATGGTAGCAAAGGATAGTAGTTATCCACTACACTACAACACGTCTGCAATAAAATGCTGACAACTCCAATCGATGTCTGCGGAACTTACATGCATGCACTCCCACAGTTTGGATGGCGCTCTGCTTGTTGTTGCTAATAGCGACCACTGAGAGGTTGTATTCCAGTCCAGGTGTTGGTAACTCAGTACAGGAAGATGTAAAGGTATCACTCGTTGGACTAGATTCAAGCGGAATAGATGCCGGGGAGGCAGTACCAGCGGAGCACATGATATCGAAGGTGTCCACCACACTGTTAGGGATTGTCCAAGTAGCTGAGATGACGGTATTATTGGAACACCCTTCCGATATATTCACAGCACTTGGTACTGGTTTGATATAGAAACAACAAATATTGAAGTTCGTGAACATTTTGCATAGTTTATACCAGCGTTTTTTTTAACATGGGTGCCGCCCTAAGATGCCGCGAGCATTTAGTTACATCAAAATATTAATTTGGAGTATCTTCAATTTTTGTGAAACACCAAATATATAATATATACCTCTTATATTTCAAAGTTACATTAATAATGCTGGATCGTTCGCTTCATAAGCTCGCAAAATTTAGACACAGAAAAATAAGAGGCAACGTGCAGCTTAAATTTCCTCTTATTAACCTACATTTGGGGAGGGGGCGCCCTCATACATTTTTTAAAATATCTTTTGTTTTGTGTCGATTACTTAAAGCTTATCTGCCATAGTTTACAGGAGGGATTAGAGCGCCCTGCAAGGTCACTGGACAGGTGGTTATCTCATCAACTCAGCTATCAGTTAACATAAGAAAAAGAGGATCATGGGGGACCAATGGTCACCGATTATGCATTGTTTGTTATATAGAGGGCGCAAGTAGCTACAAGTAGTGCAGTGGGACTTCAAAAGCAGTAGTAGAAGTATTTTATTTTTATTATTACTATTAAAAGTATAATTATTATCGTTTGTTGGTGATACTAACATGCAACCAGGTCGATGGAAGATGAAGGACTAGTAGCGCAACTACCCACAATACTGTACACAGTCATATTGTACATATCGCCTGGTACTGGTAAATTAACGCAAGACGCCATGTAAGATGACTGGCTGGTGTCTTCAATGGTCGCTGGGGATGCATCACCATGGCTACATGAGATGCTGAATCTGTCGACCGCTCTCTTTGATCCAGTCCAATTCGCGCTCACGGATGTCGTGGATGCAGACCCTTCTGTGAGGTTGACAACTCCAGTAGGCCCTGCATGGATCAAAGAAATTATATTCAAGAATACTATTTAAAAATCTAATGCAATATTAAAATACACTCGAGTTCTAGTTAAGATGAAAAATAATGTTGAGTTATTTTCATTTGTAAAATGTAAGTTTATCGAATATTATAGCAGAAATGTCTTCTAAAGAGGAACGCCCTTTCAACAACGTCCAACTCAAAATATGACAGGAAATAGCTGAAATTATGGACCAAACATATATCTTTTAGCCAAATAATAAACCTATTTTCATGTGCACTGAAATATTGTGTCAATGGAAAAACTTCTGGCATGTTCTTATGAATTATACCAACAGATATTTGTTACATTCTATCTTTTGAATCAACTTTGCTTCTTGTCAATCGAGAAATATAAATATATATATATATCTTTTAGCCCAATAATAAACCTATTTTCATGTGCACTGAAATATTGTGTCAATGGAAAAACTTCTGGCATTTTCTTATGAATTATACCAACAGATATTTGTTACATTCTATCTTTTGAATCAACTTTGCTTCTTGTCAATCGAGAAATATATATTTTATTAAAGAAGAATACACATACTGCCTACAGATACTTAACAAAGGCTTAATGTTGCCACGACAAAAGAGATGTAATCGATCAAGCTTGAGTTGCCAACAAAAGATTGTATGTGGTTTATATGAAACTTGCACAACAAAGGAGACATGGTAGCAAAGGATAGTAGTTATCCACTACACTACAACACGTCTGCAATAAAATGCTGACAACTCCAATCGATGTCTGCGGAACTTACATGCATGCACTCCCACAGTTTGGATGGCGCTCTGCTTGTTGTTGCTAATAGCGACCACTGAGAGGTTGTATTCCAGTCCAGGTGTTGGTAACTCAGTACATGAAGCTGTAAAGGTATCACTCGTTGGACTAGATTCAAGCGGAATAGATGTCGGGGAGGCAGTACCAGCGGAGCACATGATATCAAAGGTGTCCACCACACTGTTAGGGATTGTCCAAGTAGCTGAGATGACGGTATTATTGGAACACCCTTCCGATATATTCACAGCACTTGGTACTGGTTTGATATAGAAACAACAAATATTGAAGTTCGTGAACATTTTGCATAGTTTATATAAGCGTTTTTTTAACATGGGTGCCGCCCTAAGATGCCGCGAGCATTTAGTTACATCAAAATATTAATTTGGAGTATCTTCAATTTTTGTGAAACACCAAATATATTATATACCTCTTATATTTTAAAGTTACATTAATAATGCTGGATGATTCGCTTCATAAGCTCGCAAAATTTAGAAACAGGAAAATAAGAGGCAACGTGCAGCTTAAATTTCCTCTTATTAACCTTCATTTGGGGAGGGGGCGCCCTCATACATTTTTTAAAATATCTTTTGTTTTGTGTCGATTACTTAAAAGCAGTAGTAGAAGTATTTTATTATTATTATTACTATTAAAAGTATAATTATTATCGTTTTTTGGTGATACTAACATGCAACCAGGTCGATGGAAGATGAAGGACTAGTAGCGCAACTACCCACAATACTGTACACAGTCATATTGTACATATCGCCTGGTACTGGTAGATTAACGCAAGACGCCATGTAAGATGACTGGCTAGTGTCTTCAATGGTCGCTGGGGATGCATCACCATGGCTACATGAGATGCTGAATCTGTCGACCGCTCTCTTTGATCCAGTCCAATTCGCGCTCACGGATGTCGAGGATGCAGACCCTTCTGTGAGGTTGACAACTCCAGTAGGCCCTGCATGGATCAAAGAAATTATATTCAAGAATACTATTTAAAAATCTAATGCAATATTAAAATACACTCGAGTTCTAGTTAAGATGAAAAATAATGTTGAGTTATTTTCATTTGTAAAATGTAAGTTTATCGAATATTATAGCAGAAATGTCTTCTAAAGAGGAATGCCCTTTCAACAACGTCCAACTCAAAATATGACAGGAAATAGCTGAAATTATGGACCAAACATATATCTTTTAGCCCAATAATAAACCTATTTTCATGTGCACTGAAATATTGTGTCAATGGAAAAACTTCTAGCATGTTCTTATGAATTATACCAACAGATATTTGTTACATTCTATCTTTTGAATCAACTTTGCTTCTTGTCAATCGAGAAATATAAATATATATATATCTTTTAGCCCAATAATAAACCTATTTTCATGTGCACTGAAATATTGTGTCAATATAAAAACTTCTGGCATGTTCTTATGAATTATACCAACAGATATTTGTTACATTCTATCTTTTGAATCAACTTTGCTTCTTGTCAATCGAGAAATATATATTTTATTAAAGAAGAATACACATACTGCCTACAGATACTTAACAAAGGCTTAATGTTGCCACGACAAAAGAGATTAATCGATCAAGCTTGAGTTGCCAACAAAAGATTGTATGTGGCTGATATAAAACTTGCACAACAAAGGAGACATGGTAGCAAAGGATAGTAATTATCCACTACACTACAACACGTCTGCAATAAAATGCTGACAACTCCAATCGATGTCTGCGGAACTTACACGCATGCACTCCCACAGTTTGGATGGCGCTCTGCTTGTTGTTGCTAATAGCGACCACTGAGAGGTTGTATTCCAGTCCAGGTGTTGGTAACTCAGTACAGGAAGCTGTAAAGGTATCACTCGTTGGACTAGATTCAAGCGGAATAGATGTCGGGGAGGCAGTACCAGCGGAGCACATGATATCAAAGGTGTCCACCACACTGTTAGGGATTGTCCAAGTAGCTGAGATGACGGTATTATTGGAACACCCTTCCGATATATTCACAGCACTTGGTACTGGTTTGATATAGAAACAACAAATATTGAAGTTCGTGAACATTTTGCATAGTTTATATAAGCGTTTTTTTAACATGGGTGCCGCCCTAAGATGCCGCGAGCATTTAGTTACATCAAAATATTAATTTGGAGTATCTTCAATTTTTGTGAAACACCAAATATATTATATACCTCTTATATTTTAAAGTTACATTAATAATGCTGGATGATTCGCTTCATAAGCTCGCAAAATTTAGAAACAGGAAAATAAGAGGCAACGTGCAGCTTAAATTTCCTCTTATTAACCTTCATTTGGGGAGGGGGCGCCCTCATACATTTTTTAAAATATCTTTTGTTTTGTGTCGATTACTTAAAAGCAGTAGTAGAAGTATTTTATTATTATTATTACTATTAAAAGTATAATTATTATCGTTTTTTGGTGATACTAACATGCAACCAGGTCGATGGAAGATGAAGGACTAGTAGCGCAACTACCCACAATACTGTACACAGTCATATTGTACATATCGCCTGGTACTGGTAGATTAACGCAAGACGCCATGTAAGATGACTGGCTAGTGTCTTCAATGGTCGCTGGGGATGCATCACCATGGCTACATGAGATGCTGAATCTGTCGACCGCTCTCTTTGATCCAGTCCAATTCGCGCTCACGGATGTCGAGGATGCAGACCCTTCTGTGAGGTTGACAACTCCAGTAGGCCCTGCATGGATCAAAGAAATTATATTCAAGAATACTATTTAAAAATCTAATGCAATATTAAAATACACTCGAGTTCTAGTTAAGATGAAAAATAATGTTGAGTTATTTTCATTTGTAAAATGTAAGTTTATCGAATATTATAGCAGAAATGTCTTCTAAAGAGGAATGCCCTTTCAACAACGTCCAACTCAAAATATGACAGGAAATAGCTGAAATTATGGACCAAACATATATCTTTTAGCCCAATAATAAACCTATTTTCATGTGCACTGAAATATTGTGTCAATGGAAAAACTTCTAGCATGTTCTTATGAATTATACCAACAGATATTTGTTACATTCTATCTTTTGAATCAACTTTGCTTCTTGTCAATCGAGAAATATAAATATATATATATCTTTTAGCCCAATAATAAACCTATTTTCATGTGCACTGAAATATTGTGTCAATATAAAAACTTCTGGCATGTTCTTATGAATTATACCAACAGATATTTGTTACATTCTATCTTTTGAATCAACTTTGCTTCTTGTCAATCGAGAAATATATATTTTATTAAAGAAGAATACACATACTGCCTACAGATACTTAACAAAGGCTTAATGTTGCCACGACAAAAGAGATTAATCGATCAAGCTTGAGTTGCCAACAAAAGATTGTATGTGGTTGATATAAAACTTGCACAACAAAGGAGACATGGTAGCAAAGGATAGTAGTTATCCACTACACTAGATTACGTCTGCAATAAAATGCTGACAACTCCAATCGATGTCTGCGGAACTTACATGCATGCACCCCCACAGTTTGGATGGCGCTCTGCTTGTTGTTGCTAATAGCGACCACTGAGAGGTTGTATTCCAGTCCAGGTGTTGGTAACTCAGTACAGGAAGCTGTAAAGGTATCACTCGTTGGACTAGATTCAAGCGGAATAGATGCCGGGGAGGCAGTACCAGCGGAGCACATGATATCGAAGGTGTCAACCACACTGTTAGGGATTTTCCAAGTAGCTGAGATGACGGTATTATTGGAACACCCTTCCGATATATTCACAGCACTTGGTACTGGTTTGATATAGAAACAACAAATATTGAAGTTCGTGAACATTTTGCATAGTTTATACAAGCGTCTTTTAAACATGGGTGCCGCCCTAAGATGCCGCGAGCATTTAGTTACATCGAAATATTAATTTGGAGTATCTTCAATTTTTGTGAAACACCAAATATATTATATACCTCTTATATTTCAAAGTTACATTAATAATGCTGGATCGTTCACTTCATAAGCTCGCAAAATTTAGAAACAGAAAAATAAGAGGCAACGTGCAGCTTAAATTTCCTCTTATTAACCTTCATTTGGGGAGGGGGCGCCCTCATACATTTTTTAAAATATCTTTTGTTTTGTGTCGATTACTTAAAAGCAGTAGTTGAAGTATTTTCTTATTATTATTACTATTAAAAGTATAATTATTATCGTTTTTTGGTGATACTAACATGCAACCAGGTCGATGGAAGATGAAGGACTAGTAGCGCAACTACCCACAATACTGTACACAGTCATATTGTACATATCGCCTGGTACTGGTAGATTAACGCAAGACGCCATGTAAGATGACTGGCTGGTGTCTTCAATGGTCGCTGGGGATGCATCACCATGGCTACATGAGATGCTGAATCTGTCGACCGCTCTCTTTGATCCAGTCCAATTCGCGCTCACGGATGTCGTGGATGCAGACCCTTCTGTGAGGTTGACAACTCCAGTAGGCCCTTCATGGATCAAAGAAAATATACTCAAGAATACTATTTAAAAATCTTATGCAATATCAAAATACACTCGAATTCTAGTTAAGATGAAAAATAATGTTGAGTTATTTTCATTTGTAAAACGTAAGTTTATCGAATATTATAGCAGAAATGTCTCCTAAAGAGGAATGCCCTTTCAACAACGTCCAACTCAAAATATGACAGGAAATATTTGAAATTATGGACCAAACATATATCTTTTAGCTCAATAATATACCTATTTTCATGTGCACTGAAATATTGTGTCAATGGAAAAACTTCTAGCATGTTCTTATGAATTATACCAACAAATATTTGTTACATTCTATCTTTTGAATCAATTTTGCTTCTTGTCAGTCGAGAAATATATATTTTATTAAAGAAGAATACACATAATGCCTACGAATAATTAACAAAGCCGTAATCTTGCCACGACAAAAGAGATGTAATCGATCAAGCTTGAGTTGCCAACAAAAGATTGTATGTGGTTGATATAAAACTTGAACAACAAAGGAGACATAGTAGCAAAGGATAGTAGTTATCCACTACACTACAACACGTCTGCAATAAAATGCTGACAACTCCAATCGATGTCTGCGGAACTTACATGCATGCACCCCCACAGTTTGGATGGCGCTCTGCTTGTTGTTGCTAATAGCGACCACTGAGAGGTTGTATTCCAGTCCAGGTGTTGGTAACTCAGTACAGGAAGCTGTAAAGGTATCACTCGTTGGACTAGATTCAAGCGGAATAGATGCCGGGGAGGCAGTACCAGCGGAGCACATGATATCGAAGGTGTCAACCACACTGTTAGGGATTTTCCAAGTAGCTGAGATGACGGTATTATTGGAACACCCTTCCGATATATTCACAGCACTTGGTACTGGTTTGATATAGAAACAACAAATATTGAAGTTCGTGAACATTTTGCATAGTTTATACCAGCGTTTTTAATATGGGTGCCGCCCTGAGATGCCGCCCTGAGATGCCGCGAGAGCATTTAGTTACATCAAAATATTAATTTGGAGTATCTTCAATTTTTGTGAAACACCAAATATATTATATACCTCTTATATTTCAAAGTTACATTAATAATGCTGGATCGTTCGCTTCATAAGCTCGCAAAATTTAGAAACAGGAAAATAAGAGGCAACGTGCAGCTTAAATTTCCTCTTATTAACCTACATTTGGGGAGGGGGCGCCCTCATACATTTTTAAATATCTTTTGTTTTGTGTCGATTACTTAAAAGCAGAAGTAGAAGTATTTTTATTTTTATTATTACTATTAAAAGTATGACGTTTGAAGGTTTGCATGGTGGTATGAATAATCGCGGTAGAGGTTTACGGTACACCATGTGTAAAGTCCTAGAAGGACTAAGGAAAGTGGATAGAAAATAGAGGTGAAATACAAAGGCGGGAAAGTGGAGGTTGGAAGGAAGAGTATCTTTCGGAAGTGAGTATAGTCCTGAAAAGGACTGTAAACCAGAAAGTTGTAGATAGGATGAGAGGTTGGAGTAGAAGACTGGATTGAGTTGGAGAGTTGAGTAGAGTTGTAGAGCAGGAGCAGGAGAGTAGATCCGACGTTTCGGACAGGTTGACTGTCCGTCTTCAGGTGTGAGTAAGTGAAGACGGACAGTCAACCTGTCCGAAACGTCGAGTCTACTCTCCTGCTCCTGCTCTACAACTCTACTCAACTCTCCAACTCAATCCAGTCTTCTACTCAAACCTCTCATCCTATCTACAACTTTCTGGTTTACAGTCCTTTTCAGGACTATACTCACTTCCGAAAGATACTCTTCCTTCCAACCTCCACTTTCTCGCCTTTCTATTTCACCTCTATTTTCTAAACACTTTCCTTAGTTCTTCTAGGACTTTACACATGGTGTACCGTAAACCTCTACCGCGATTATTAAAAGTATAATTATTATTGTTTGTTGGTGATACTAACATGCAACCAGGTCGATGGAAGATAAGGTACTAGTAGCGCAACTACCCACAATACTGTACACAGTCATATTGTACATATCGCCTGGTACTGGTAGATTAACGCAAGACGCCATGTAAGATGACTGGCTGGTGTCTTCAATGGTCGCTGGGGATGCATCACCATGGCTACATGAGATGCTGAATCTGTCGACCGCTCTCTTTGATCCAGTCCAATTCGCGCTCACGGATGTCGTGGATGCAGACCCTTCTGTGAGGTTGACAACTCCAGTAGGCCCTGCATGGATCAAAGAAATTATATTCAAGAATACTATTTAAAAATCTTATGCAATATTAAAATACACTCGAATTCTAGTTAAGATGAAAAATAATGTTGAGGTATTTTCATTTGTAAAACGTAAGTTTATCGAAGATTATAGCAGAAATGTCTCCTAAAGAGGAATGCCCTTGCAACAACGTCCAACTCAAAATATGACAGGAAATAGCTGAAATTGTGGACCAAACATATATCTTTTAGCCCAATAATATACCTATTTTCATGTGCACTGAAATATTGTGTCAATGGAAAACCTTTGGCATGTTCTTATAACTTATACCAACAAATATTTGTTACATTCTATCTTTTGAATCAACTTTGCTTCTTGTCAATCGAGAAATATATATTTTATTAAAGAAGAATACACATACTGCCTACAGATACTTAACAAAGCCATAATGTTGCCACGACAAAAGAGATGTAATCGATCAAGCTTGAGTTGCCAACAAAAGATTGTATGTGGTTGATATAAAACTTGCAAACCAAAGGAGACATAGTAGCAAAGGATAGTAGTTATCCACTACACTAGATTACGTCTGCAATAAAATGCTGACAACTCCAATCGATGTCTGCGGAACTTACATGCATGCACCCCCACAGTTTGGATGGCGCTCTGCTTGTTGTTGCTAATAGCGACCACTGAGAGGTTGTATTCCAGTCCAGGTAATGGTAACTCAGTACAGGAAGCTGTAAAGGTATCACTCGTTGGACTAGATTCAAGCGGAATAGATGCCGGGGAGGCAGTACCAGCGGAGCACATGATATCGAAGGTGTCAACCACACTGTTAGGGATTGTCCAAGTAGCTGAGATGACGGTATTATTGGAACACCCTTCCGATATATTCACAGCACTTGGTACTGGTTTGATATAGAAACAACAAATATTGAAGTTCGTGAACATTTTGCATAGTTTATACCAGCGTTTTTAATATGGGTGCCGCCCTGAGATGCCGCCCTGAGATGCCGCGAGAGCATTTAGTTACATCAAAATATTAATTTGGAGTATCTTCAATTTTTGTGAAACACCAAATATATTATATACCTCTTATATTTCAAAGTTACATTAATAATGCTGGATCGTTCGCTTCATAAGCTCGCAAAATTTAGAAACAGGAAAATAAGAGGCAACGTGCAGCTTAAATTTCCTCTTATTAACCTACATTTGGTGAGGGGGTGGCTTATACATTTTTCAAAATATCTTTTGTTTGGTGTCGATTATTTAAAAGCAGTAGTAGAAGTATTTTATTTTTATTATTACTATTAAAAGTATAATTATTATTGTTTGTTGGTGATACTAACATGCAACCAGGTCGATGGAAGATGAAGTACTAGTAGCGCAACTACCCACAATACTGTACACAGTCATATTGTACATATCGCCTGGTACTGGCAGATTAATGCAAGACGCCATGTAAGATGACTGGCTGGTGTCTTCAATGGTCACTGGGGATGCATCACCATGGCTACATGAGATGCTGAATCTGTCGACCGCTCTCTTTGATCCAGTCCAATTCGCGCTCACGGATGTCGTGGATGCAGACCCTTCTGTGAGGTTGACAACTCCAGTAGGCCCTGCATGGATCAAAGAAATTATGTTCAAGAATACTATTTAAAAATCTTATGCAATATTAAAATACACTCGAATTCTAGTTAAGATGAAAAATAATGTTGAGGTATTTCATTTGTAAAACGTAAGTTTATCGAATATTATAGCAGAAATGTCCCCTAAAGAGGAATGCCCTTCAACAACGTCCAACTCAAAAATATGACAGGAAATAGTTGAAATTATTGACCAAACATATATCTTTTAGCCCAATAATATACCTATTTTCATTTGCACTGAAATATTGTGTCAATGAAAAACCTTTGGCATGTTCTTATAAATTATACCAACAAATATTTGTTACATTCTATCTTTTGAATCAACTTTGCTTCTTGTCAATCGAGAAATATATATTTTATTAAAGAAGAATACACATACTGCCTACAGATACTTAACAAAGCCATAATGTTGCCACGACAAAAGAGATGTAATCGATCAAGCTTGAGTTGCCAACAAAAGATTGTATGTGGTTGATATAAAACTTGCACAACAAAGGAGACATAGTAGCAAAGGATAGTAGTTATCCACTACACTAGATTACGTCTGCAATAAAATGCTGACAACTCCAATCGATGTCTGCGGAACTTACATGCATGCACTCCCACAGTTTGGATGGCGCTCTGTTTGTTGTTGCTAATAGCGACCACTGAGAGGTTGTATTCCAGTCCAGGTGTTGGTAACTCAGTACAGGAAGCTGTAAAGGTATCACTCGTTGGACTAGATTCAAGCGGAATAGATGCCGGGGAGGCAGTACCAGCGGAGCACATGATATCAAAGGTGTCTACCACACTGTTAGGTATTGTCCAAGTAGCTGAGATGACGGTATTATTGGAACACCCTTCCGATATGTTCACAGCACTTGGTACTGGTTTGATATAGAAACAACAAATATTGAAGTTCGTGAACATTATCCATAGTTTATACCAGCGCTTTTTAATATGGGTGCCGCCCTGAGATGCCGCGAGAGAATTTAGTTACATCAAAATATTATTTTGGAGTTACTTCTATTTTGTGAAACACCAAATATATTATATACCTCTTATATTTGAAAATAACATTAATAATGCAGGATCGTTCGCGTCATTAGCTCGCGAAATTTAAAAACAGGAAAATAAGAGGCAACGTGCACCTTAAATATCCTCTTATTAATTTACATTTGGGGGAGTGGGCGCCCTCATACATTATTTTATATTTTCTCTATTGTGTCGATTACTAAATAGCAGTAGTAGAAGTATTATTATTATTATTACTATGAAAAGTATAATTATTATCGTTTGTTGGTGTTACTAACATGCAACCAGGTCGATGGAAGATGAAGTACTAGTAGCGCAACTACCCACAATACTGTACACAGTCATATTGTACGTATCGCCTGGTACTGGCAGATTAACGCAAGACGCCATGTAAGATGACTGGTTGGTGTCTTTAATGGTCGCTGGGGATGCATCACCGTTGCTACATGAGATGTTGAAACTGTCGACCGCGATCTTTGGTCCAGTCCAATTCGCGCTCACGGATGTCGTGGATGAAGACCCTTCTGTGAGGTTGACAACTTCAGCAGGCCCTGCATGGATTAAAGAAATCATATTTAAGAATACTATTTAAAAATCTAATGCAATATTAAAATACACTCGGGTTCTAGTTAAGATAAAAGTAATGTTGAGTTAAATTCATTTGTAAAATGTCGGTTTGGAGAATATTATAGCAGAAAAGTCCCCTAAAAAGATTGCTCTTTCAATATGGTCCAAGTCAAAAAATGACAGGAAATAGCTGAAATTTTAGACCAAACATTGTTCTGTTGGCCCAATCACATACCTATATTTATGAGCACTGAATGTGGGTTATCATGTGTGTTTACTCGTCTTCAAAATGATACCCTATCTGTTATGATTCTTCATTCATGGAATGTGGAAAGAAACACTAAATAGTATTATATAAATAAATAATGTTATTATACAATAAATAGTATTATACCCCAAATATCAATATAAACATTAATATTGTTATTTCACTTTTTAAGAAAGAAATAACACGGAATAATGGTAATCATCGCTCATGTTGTTTTAAAAGACTTGACAAATAAGACAATTCTCGTACAGTACAGTGTCATGCTAATTTAACAATATCTTGTCGAAAATACAACACAGGAACCACTCCAAAACTGTTGCTAAGTTCATGTCCCCGGACAAAATAGCCCATGCCATTTGTAATAATTACCATGACCTTTTTTCTACATAAATTATCTTATTATTTAATTCGTGGAAAGGCTTTAATAGAGTGGTTCATAAATTATCTTACAGAAGGAAAAACAATGTTTCGTCAATATGTAAATATTGTTAAATGCAAAGATTTTTTAGCAAAGATCAATATCATACAGTGTCCCTCAGGATCTCTTCTGGCTCCTTTGTTTAATAGTAATTTGGCTATTCATATGTTTCTCATGACTTCCAGTGTTCTTCCATATTCAAGTCATTTATTCATTTTGCTGATCATTCAAATATTATGATATTTATGTTGCAACCAAAATATCTTCCTCACATAGGCTAATAATGAGCTTAAAATTATACAAATTTGGATGAACCTCAACAAATTGTGTTTAAAAAACTCACTACATGCTTTTCAGCGATTCTTTGAAATATCAGCAAAAAAAAATAATGTAGTAAATTAAATAAAATAAACAAACGTAATCACATTGAATCCAAAATAATTATTGCATCCACAATGACTTGTCATAGAATTTACATATGAATTATTTATGCAAACTACCGTCTATGAAAAAAAAGAATCCTTGCTGTTATGTTTAATCTATCAGTTATGATAATAAGCTTTGCTTTTCTCGAATTATATTTACAGCTGTGCGCCTACAATTATACCAAATTCCCCACATTTGCGCCAGGAATGTTCACTATTATTATTATCATTATTAAAATATTAATAATAATAATAATGACCTTTTAAAGCCCACTGCAAATTTTATTAAGTTAAATCCAAAATGGAAATTCTTTTTTGCCCAATTGATCGTGACCAGGCAGCCACTGAGATGCCGCGAGAGAATTAAGTTACATCAAAATATTATTTTGGAGTAACTTCGATTTTGTGAAACACAACATATATTATAGAACTCTTATATTTCAAAGCTCGCAAAACTTAGAAACAGGAAAAAAAAAGGGGCAACGTGCAGCTTAAATATCCTCTCATTAACCTACATTTGGGGAGGGGGCGCCCTCATATTATTTTAAAAAATATCTTCTATATTGTGTCGATTACTAAATAGCAGTAGTAGAAGTATTTTATTTTTATTATTACTATTAAAAGTATTATTATTATTATGGATTTTTGGTGATACTAACATGCAACCAGGTCGATGGAAGATGAAGTACTAGTAGCGCAACTATCCACAATACTGTACACAGTCATATTGTACGTATCGCCTGGTACCGTCAGATTAACGCAAGACGCAACGTAAGATGACTGGCTGGTGTCTTCAATGGTCGCTGGGGATGCATCACCATCGCTACATGAGATGCTGAAACGGTCGACCGCTCTCTTTGGTATAGTCCAATTCGCGCTCACGGATGTCGTGGATGCACACCCTTCTGTGAGGTTGACAACTCCAGCAGGCCCTGCATGGATCAAAGTAATTATTTTCAAGAATACTATTTAGATATCTAAATCAATATTAAAATACACTCGAGTTCTAGTTAAGATGAAAAATAATGTTGACTTTTTTTCATTCGTAAATTGTCAGTTTGGAGAATATTATAGCAGAAAGTCCCCTAAAAAGATTGCGATTTCAATATGGTCCAGGTCAAAATATGACAGGAAATAGCTGAAAGTTAAGACCAAACATTGTTCTGTTGCCCCAATTACATACCTATATTTATGAGCACTGAATGTGGGTTATCATGTGTGTTTACTCGTCATCAAAATGATACCCCATCTGTTTTGATTCTTCATTCATGGAATGCGGAAAGTAACACTAAATAGTATTATATAAATAAATAATATTATTATACAATAAATAGTATTATACCCCAAATATAGACATTAATATTGTTATTTCAATTTTTAAGAAAGGAATAACACGGAATAATGGTAATCAACGCTCATGTTGTTTTAAAAGACTTGACAAATAAGACAATTCTCATACAGTACAGTGTCATGCTCATTTAACAATATCTTGTCGAAAACACAACACAGGAACCACTCCACAACTGTTGCTTTGTTCATGTCCCTGCACAAAATAGCCCATGCCATTTATAATAATTACCATGACCTTGTTTTCTACATAAATTATCTAATTATTTAATTCATGGAAAGGCTTTAATAGAGTGGTTCATAAATTGTCTTACAGAAGGAAAAAAATGTTTCGTCAATATGTAAATATTGTTAATTGCAAAGATTTGTTATCAAAGATCAATATCATACAGTGTCCCTTAAGATCTCTTATGGCTCCTTTGTTAGTAATATTGAAGTTCGTGAACATTATGCATAGTTTATACCAGCGTTTTTAACATGGGTGCCGCCCTGAGATGCCGCGAGAGAATTTAATTACATTAGAATATTATTTTGGAGTAACTTCGATTTTGTGAAACACTAAATATATTATAGAACTCTTATATTTCAAAGCTCGCAAAACTTAGAAACAGGAAAAAAAAGGGGCAACGTGCAGCTTAAATATCCGCTCATTAACCTACATTTGGGGAGGGGGCGCCCTCATAATTTTTTTTTAAATATCTTCTGTATTGTGTCGATTACTAAATAGCAGTAGTAGAAGTATTTTATTTTTATTATTACTATTAAAAGTATTATTATTATTATGGATTTATGGTGATACTAACATGCAACCAGGTCGATGGAAGATGAAGTACTAGTAGCGCAACTATCCACAATACTGTACACAGTCATATTGTACGTATCGCCTGGTACCGTCAGATTAACGCAAGACGCAACGTAAGATGACTGGCTGGTGTCTTCAATGGTCGCTGGGGATGCATCACCATCGCTACATGAGATGCTGAAACGGTCGACCGCTCTCTTTGGTATAGTCCAATTCGCGCTCACGGATGTCGTGGATGCACACCCTTCTGTGAGGTTGACAACTCCAGCAGGCCCTGCATGGATCAAAGTAATTATTTTCAAGAATACTATTTAGATATCTAAATCAATATTAAAATACACTCGAGTTCTAGTTAAGATGAAAAATAATGTTGACTTTTTTTCATTCGTAAATTGTCAGTTTGGAGAATATTATAGCAGAAAGTCCCCTAAAAAGATTGCGATTTCAATATGGTCCAAGTCAAAATATGACAGGAAATAGCTGAAAGTTTAGACCAAACATTGTTCTGTTGCCCCAATTACATACCTATATTTATGAGCACTGAATGTGGGTTATCATGTGTGTTTACTCGTCTTCAAAATGATACCCTATCTGTTATGATTCTTCATTCATGGAATGCGGAAAGTAACACTAAATAAGTATTATATAAATAAATAATATTATTATACAATAAATAGTATTATACCCCAAATATAGACATTAATATTGTTATTTCAATTTTTAAGAAAGGAATAACACGGAATAATGGTAATCAACGCTCATGTTGTTTTAAAAGACTTGACAAATAAGACAATTCTCATACAGTACAGTGTCATGCTCATTTAACAATATCTTGTCGAAAACACAACACAGGAACCACTCCACAACTGTTGCTTTGTTCATGTCCCTGCACAAAATAGCCAATGCCATTTATAATAATTACCATGACCTTGTTTTCTACATAAATTATCTAATTATTTAATTCATGAAAAGGCTTTAATAGAGTGGTTCATAAATTATCTTACAGAAGGAAAAAAATGTTTCGTCAATATGTAAATATTGTTAATTGCAAAGATTTGTTATCAAAGATCAATATCATACAGTGTCCCTTAGGATCTCTAATGGCTCCTTTGTTAGTAATATTGAAGTTCGTGAACATTATGCATAGTTTATACCAGCGTTTTTAACATGGGTGCCGCCCTGAGATGCCGCGAGAGAATTTAGTTACATCAAAATACTATTTTGGAGTAACTTCGATTTTGTGAAACACTAAATATATTATAGAACTCTTATATTTCAAAGCTCGCAAAACTTAGAAACAGGAAAAAAAGGGGCAACGTGCAGCTTAAATATCCGCTCATTAACCTACATTTGGGGAGGGGGCGCCCTCATAATTTTTTTTTAAATATCTTCTATATTGTGTCGATTACTAAATAGCAGTAGTAGAAGTATTTTATTTTTATTATTACTATCAAAAGTATTATTATTATTATGGATTTTTGGTGATACTAACATGCAACCAGGTCGATGGAAGATGAAGTACTAGTAGCGCAACTATCCACAATACTGTACACAGTCATATTGTACGTATCGCCTGGTACCGTCAGATTAACGCAAGACGCAACGTAAGATGACTGGCTGGTGTCTTCAATGGTCGCTGGGGATGCATCACCATCGCTACATGAGATGCTGAAACGGTCGACCGCTCTCTTTGGTATAGTCCAATTCGCGCTCACGGATGTCGTGGATGCACACCCTTCTGTGAGGTTGACAACTCCAGCAGGCCCTGCATGGATCAAAGTAATTATTTTCAAGAATACTATTTAGATATCTAATGCAATATTAAAATACACTCGAGTTCTAGTTAAGATGAAAAATAATGTTGAGTTATTTTCATTCGTAAATTGTCAGTTTGGAGAATATTATAGCAGAAAGTAACACTAAATAGTATTATATAAATAAATAATATTATTATACAATAAATAGTATTATACCCCAAATATAAACATTAATATTGTTATTTCACTTTTTAAGAAAGGAATAACACGGAATAATGGTAATCAACGCTCATGTTGTTTTAAAAGACTTGACAAATAAGACAATTCTCGTACAGTACAGTGTCATGCTCATTTAACAATATCTTGTCGAAAACACAACACAGGAACCACTCCACAACTGTTGCTTTGTTCATGTCCCTGCACAAAATAGCCAATGCCATTTATAATAATTACCATGACCTTGTTTTCTACATAAATTATCTAATTATTTAATTCATGGAAAGGCTTTAATAGAGTGGTTCATAAATTATCTTACAGAAGGAAAAACAATGTTTCGTCAATATGTAAATATTGTTAATTGCAAAGATTTGTTATCAAAGATCAATATCATACAGTGTCCCTTAGGATCTCTTATGGCTCCTTTGTTAGTAATTTGGCTATTTATGTTTTTTTTATGACTTCCAGTGTTCTTCTCTATTCAAGTCAATTATTCATCTTGCGGATCATTCAAATATCATTCTATTCCCATCGCAACCAAAAGGTCTTCTTCACATAATAATGATTTTAAAATTATACAAATTTGGATGAACGCCAACAAATTTTGTTTTAAAGAACTCACTGTTCAGCCTTTCTTTGAAATCTCAACAAGAAAACATAATGTAATAGAATAAACAAACGTAATCACATTGAATTCAAAATACTTCTTGGCATCCATATTGACTTGTCACAGAAGCTAAATTTAAATTACTTATGCAAACTACCGTCTAAGCAAAAAAACAATCTTGCTGTTATGTTCACAATTATGTTTAATCCATCAATTATGATAATGTGCTTTTTCTTGAGTTATATTTACAGCTGTGCGCTTACAATTATACCACATTTCCCACATTTGCGCCAGGAATGTTCACTATTATTATAATCATTACTAAGAAAGAAAGTTGTCCGCTTGCTTAGTCATTTGCAGTAAAGGAGAAAAATCTGGTAAACTTCAGGTGTAATTTTTGGAGTTCAAGATGAATGCTGGTTAAAAATGTTATTATAACGTTAGATTTACAGTGTCTTCTTTTTACCAGCATGTAATTGTATTGGGGTCCATATTAAGCTCAAGTTTTAGTATGTGGGTAACATTATATGTCAGGGGAAAATATTGTATTGATATAGGTGTAATTGTTTCTAGAAGAATGGAAATAACATCGGTTTGATTAGGTAGTCTCCAAAACCCCTAGTAGCAGGCCTTGTAAAGCACTGACTTCCTGAACCAGGACCCGGTTTCGACTGTCGATCACAAGGTCCGCGGTTCGAGTCCCGCCGCTGCACTAATGTCCTTTGGCAAGACATTGATCTACATTTGCCACACTCCACCCAGGTGAAGTAAATGGGTACCTGGTAGGAATTTATTCCTTGAAACGCAGCGCGCGTAACAGCTGCACTGCTAAAGCCAGGGTAATTATGCTGCATTATTGTAGAGCGCTTAGAGACTTCTGACAAAGTAAGTGTTAGGCGCTATATAAGCACTGTAATTATTATTATTCGATTTCCGGAGAGACATCATTTTTAATGTTTGCAAAAATCTCCGTCAATTACATATCACACTCACAAAATGTAGGTCTCCCTGGTAGTTTCACGGGAGGCGATGTGCAGTTACAATTATATGTTTGGCTGGTACTGAAACAAACGTCTGTGGCAGTCGCTAAATTGGAATTGATAAAATAAAAAAAGAACATTAAATATAATGTTACTGACAAATAAATGCAGAATCACCCCCCCCCCCCCAATATCAATCATGCAAGACACAAACTCAGCAAAGTTACAGTTAGACAGCATCAAATGAATTGAATGAAGAATCTAAAATTACGTGTGGCTAAACAGAAATACGGTTTGATTTACAGGCCTGCACAGCGAACCCCACTTTCCATGATTTTACAAAATATATTCGAATGTATTCAAATGATAAAGAGAGATAACATATAGAAAAACTAAGAACAGAAGAACCCAGAAAATAAACGAACTAATGGTTAAAGGAAAATAAATAAGGATAAAATGGGATGAGGAAGTGTCCTGAATAATAACCAAATTCGTAATGCAACCAAATTTAATGCATAAGTCTTTGTGAAGTGCCTCAATACAAATTATTTCATTCACCTGATAAGCGTAATAGTATTTCAATACACAGATTCCGAACTGCATACAATATTTGATCTCGGTTGAGTGAATTATCCCGTCCTCTTTGCTTTCCGTCTCGTTACTAAAGCGCCCTACTGCCATTCAAACACCGTTTGAAGTGGCACAATGTGGCGAATAATATTGGCAAACACAACACAATAGAATATATGCAATATAAATGTTGTGACCAACCGAAACCAAATTGGCCAAAAGTGTGTGTAAGAATAATAGCTCTGGGATGAAGCTGACAACAATAGTGGCTCACCGACCACAAATAAAACAATAAGAAAAAAGAACCCCTTTTATAGATAGGGACAACTGTCCTTTCCCCTTCTAAATATTACCCTCCCCAGCACTTTAGTGATGACCGGTCAAAATATACTAAGTAACTCATCGTCTGGCAGTGTGACCATGATTCGCGCGTGTCGTAAGTTCACGCACAGTTCCATTATCTAAACAACAAACAGATGCAACTAATGAAAAGAAGAACCTGCAATTACCTAGTGACGAGCTTTTTCTAGGAAAATGTAGTGAGAAATTATAAAAACATTAACAAAAGATCGGCAGCTTTTGCAGTGTTTGGTGTCTGTGCCGAAAAAAAATGTGAAGTTACCGACAAGGGTTTGCAAATCTTTATTTTCAAAGAAGATGTCATCAAAATTGTGCGTAGAAAGCGATACCAACTGACTATTTGGTATTTTGCCTTCATCTTAATTCAATTATCTCACCTATGGTAGCTCTCTCTCTTTTAGATAAAATTCAGCTGTAAACTTTCGTGCCCGAATTATAAAGCACTCGCTGAGTTATGACTTGTTCATCAGTTGTAACGCACGCCGATCTCACGTCGGAATTTGAGGGAGCGATATTGTCGGAATTATTTTACACTTGATGTAGTTTTGAATTCTGAACTTTATTTGGTAGTAAATCATTTTTAATTCATTTTAGTAGGAAATGAGAAATCGTGGATCGAACCTAAATATATTTTAAATGTTCGCGAACTTTGGACACCCCATCATACATATCCAACCCATAGCTTGTAGAGATATATCAGTAGAAGTTGCCCTCGTTCATGCATTAAATCTATGGAGCCTTGAAATAGTTTACTTCCGCAAAGATTGTGGCCTGAATTCGTACAAAGCTAGGTTTGAAATGCGTCGAAACGCGTCATAATTATGACGGACATAAACCTAGGTTGGTCGACAAACATCCTTTGTGAATCCGGGCCTTTATGGGGGAGGGAACTATTTGGAGCTCCATGTATAGTCCTTTGTTCGCGAATGAGTGCGTGCGTCACAACAATAACGATCTGAAAGAGATAGTTGTGACATGCGAATTACAGTAGTTTAACTCATGGAGCTCCACATAGTCCCCCCCCCCCCCCACATGATTGATCTGGTGAAAAGTGATGATAGATATCAACTTACTTCTGTGAAAAGTCAAGACCATGGTAAAAACGACATAGATCCATAAATGCTTCATCTTTAGCTGTGGAGAAATAGAACAAGGTATATAGAGAAAATAAATTGAGTATAAATGATTGAATCGTCAATCAAATGTTTTCCAATCACAACTACTGACAGCATTGGTGATTTAAATTTCAATAATAATAATTATAATGATAACAATACTAATGATAATGATAATAATGATAATAGTTATAACAATAGCAATACGAATTAGTTCATTATATACCCAGACGGTGTGTTCGAACAGTTGACTTAAAACAGCAATTGATTTGGAAGAGGTTAACACGCAATATTTCGAAGATATTCTTAGACTTGTGTTGGATAATAAAAAGGAAATATAATCACGATTATAAGGAATATTCGATTGTAGTTACTGTAACTGTAGTACCTGCTCCTATTTTTGTTATTAAATCATTGCATAAAAGTATATATGCTTTTCTTTGGAGTACAAAAAGAGAAATAGTGAAAAGAAATGTCTTTATAAATAAACAGTTAGATGGTAGTCTTGATATGGTAGACATTGAATCGAAAACAAATTCTTTGTATTTATCTTGGATAAGCAAATTATTGGATGAACAAACTTGTAGATGGAAATCATTATTCAGATATTGGATTGACAGGAATGGATTTTTCCAGATTATTTACGATATAATTTTAATAAGAAAGATATGAAAATGATGTGTATACAAAAATGACTGTCAGAGTTTTATCAAAATCTTCTTGTTGCATGGTCAGAATTTAAATATTGAGGTTTAGTTAATGTAAAAGAAATATAAGAGGAGATATTATGGAAAAACAGCCATGTTAGATTAAAAAGTTCTAGATTATTGTTTTCAAAGTTGTACGTAGCTGGAATTTCTAAAGTAAAGCACGTGATTACAAATGGTATTTGGAAAGACTCGATTATGTTAAATAGTAAAGTTGGTATTCATCAATTATTATTATTTACATGCACAGGCCAATTGAGTTAACTTTCTCTTTATAAGTGAACATGCCTTCCTATACTTGATTCTCTTCTCATTTTTTGCTTCCATTTACTATTTTTTTCTTTTCTATCATCGTTCTGTTCATACATTATGTAATTTTCATAATAGCATCTATAATTTTCTATCAGTAACTGTGTAAACTTATTATGGGCGTTCCCAACTGTTATGCTGTACCCAACTGTTATCCCAAATGTTATGCTTTTCGGGTTTTCGCCTCCTTCCGTATTTGAATTATTTATTGTATACTCTATGTTGAAATCATTGTTACATATATAATTTATATATACATTGTGTTTCATATTGTACTGTTGTGAAGGGAACTAATGTTAATAAATCCACACAAAATTGACACCCTGTTACTTTTCAAAATAAATATTCAATATAAAAATATCTTTCACATATCAAAATAAACATAAATGACTGAACAAAGTCATTTGACAATAATGAGTCTCAGGAAGAAAATTGCACAAATGGGGCATCTGTCCATTTAAATGTTGATAAGCATTTTTTATCTTGATCAATCTAAGAAAATGAACAAAATAATAATCATGAGAAACACGAAGGAGAGGCACCTTTGTCGTGCTTGTCAAAACCATGCAGTCCTGGGACTACAAAAAACATCCAGGGGGTGTTTCACAAAGATCCTAAGTTGAACTTATCTCTAAGTTGGACTTAAAAATTATGGAAAGCCATTAGCATCTTTGAAAATATTTTGTAAAAGTTATTTTAAAAGGCATAAAATGTTGATTCAAATCATTCATATTTTCTATCATCAAGGAGATTTCATGTTCTGGATGTGGAATTTATAAAAAGTCTAAAATACTTGAATTTCTGCTTTTGAATATATTTCATTTTAAGGCTCCAATGGCTGTCCATAATTTTTATGTCCCACTTAGTGTTAAGTTCTACTTAGGATCTTTGTGAAACACCCCCCAGAGCTCAATCCTCCTCATTATTTTTCATTCTTTGTTTACATTGTTGAACAAGAATGACTTACAGATGCCCATGTCCATTAACATTTGAACGACTGTTTGCTCTATTCTAGTTTTCTTCCTAATCATGAAAGAGTGCCCAGGGGTTGATACTGGGACCATTATTAATTAGCACCTTTATCAATGATATTTGTTTCTTAATTTACAACACTTGTCAAAAGTATCTTTGTACGCTGACGATACTGCAATCTTTGCAAAAGGGGATAAATTTGCTCATCTTTACCAAACATTGAAAAATAAGCTGGATGTTTTGATAAAATAGTTTAACATAAACAAAAATGAAGATAAATTCTGGTAAAACTAAAACTACGCTGTCGCTCATATAGTTAGAATATTTGTTTTAACCCCAATTTAGGAAATTATTTTGACAGTGATTTATTTCTAATTATTCCGAATAGATCTATATAATGATATACATTCTCAGATTTTATTGAATAATAATTTGCCAGTGTTTGTTTTGCGTGACTGCTAAAGAATGTGTATGCTACTATGCTCATCAACTAGGGGACCTACCCCCTTAAGTCATAAATGACAGTAATGAGGATCAATGCCCAACAAAAAGGTACTAATATGGCACATCGACACGGTTTTGATCCTGATGCCTCACAGTTACGAGGCCATTGTTTTGCCACTGAACCATGACTGTACGCAGCGGGAGCTAGGGTAGGGGGCAGTCCCCACAAATAAAAAAACCCAAAGAAAATGCAATCAATTGTCAATAATTCATTGAATTTCCCCCGGTTCCCAACAGAAAAAATCTTCTGTGTGCCTATGCCTTGAGCCATACATTTTTACTTTGCATGTTCACAGTTTAATGAATTACAACTTTTCATTCAATTATCATCATCTTTGCAAGTTTTTAAAAATCAAAACCGACTCTATCAGTCTCTTCTTCTTGAAAATAAAAATATATATGAATAATTGATTTCGCTACTTTCAACGAGGGCTGACTCGTTGTGTTTGTTCTTTTACTTGTTTGATCGTATCATTATCCTCTAGTCTTGTTAAACTGTCCATTGTGTGCTTATGCTGTCTTTCTATTGTGCAACTAACTTTAAGCCACGCTTTTTAGCCACACTTTACTTTAAAACCCTTCTGTCTCACTTGAATCTGTTTCAATCTTTGAGTGTGGTTTAAATATTGTTTTTATTTTATTGTATCAGTGCAAGTATATCAATCTATGTGAACTTGTTTTGTTTAATTGATAAATACAATTAATGCGCTTGCTTATTTGGCTCATTTCAACCAAGCTTGAACTTTATATAGGTCGTCTTTTCAGACTAAAAAGGTGTTCTGCGTTATTAAACCTACCTTATTTATTTAGTAGTAAATAACTGTGTATTATGTATTGTGTGTATGTTTTTATTTGGTGTTGTTGTAATTTTTACCATGTACTTTGTCGATTGCCTACAGGGTACCCTTAAAAAGCAGGCATTGCGGCTCTGAAGGGACAACCCTGTATTCAAAAGAAGACTGAATAAATAAATAAATAAATAAATAAATCACCCCTTTCGTCCCCCCCCCCCCCCCGTTTACATCTCGAAAAGATTTTCATCCACTGATAAAATCTAAAGTCCCTCCTGTCCGTCTATCTCTTCCATTAATCACGTTAATAATAGGGACCTTTAGATTTGCACAACGACAACGTGGATTGCTACGAACGACGTCCTTTTAATGCACTGCCTTGAATGGACGTCACACGTATCAGTCCACGCAAATCTAAAAGTCCCTAATATCCGCTGATCTATACTTCCTTGTCAATTGCTAAAAAACACCGCGTAATACAGATTCTTAAAATCACAATAAACCTGCCTGTGCAAGAGCAGAATAGGTTACATGTGCGAGAAACGGAGAACAGAAAAAGAACAAGAAGACATAATCTGACTTCATGCAGTATGTTATCAATTCTGTTGTCGATCACAATTTGTTAGGAGAAAACCGCAAAAGTGTTACATTCAAAGATACAGATCAGTTCGGGTCATGCGATTACATCGTGAAAGAAACTTTGTGGAGGCAATTGGGAAAGCTTGATTACTAAGAAGATACCCTGTGGTTTCGGAATTATCAACAAAATAGGAATTTCACTCATTCCCAATTTCTTTTCAAAGCATTTTTCTTCATATATACCTTTTCCGTGTGGAGTATTGGGGGTGAGGAGGGACATAACTCTACACCCATCCCCATTTTCATCACCCCTCCCTTACCCGATATTGCTTAAAGTACATCGACTATTAAAACATTGTTTCAGCGGCTGATCATTGTACAGTGTACATGTATATACTTCCTACTACTGCTTGGTATGTACTCACCTCTTTAATATTCCTTGTTGCTCAAGTGTTGCAGCACATTTAGTAAATATATCCCGATATTCAATTTTGACTATTTCAAGTAATATCCGATATCCCTGACTGTCAACTAAAAATCCAATTCACAAGCAACAGTAATAACTCGCTACAGCCTGATTCCACTTGCCTGTCTTATTATGGCAGTGTGCATACTGTTCCTTGTTCTGTTTATTGCTCTTGCGAAGCAATTCATGAATGCAAAACTGTGCTTGGCAATGGAACACATTATACTTATAGGGTGATGATTCATATTTATATATCCATTCACGCATATCAATTGAAAACGAAAAGGCTGGTACGGAACTATTTCGGGAAGTTTCATGAATAGAAATTCGGCAATGTTCATTGATTCGGAGCATTTATTGGCTTCACAGTTATACACTTTGTGGTTTTCCCCAAACAAATGAGCATAGTACCCACACGGGTTCACTTATGGTGAGGACCACGGGCGTAAATCTGGGGGATGGGAGGGGTATATGTCCACCCCCCCCCCCTTTATGAGAGGGGAGGGGGGTGACCGGCGTGAAATTATATATTCCAATTTTCAATGGAAAAAATAAATCTATCAGTTAAAGAAAAGTTGAACACTTCAATATAAGTAACCTTTGTCTGTAAAAGCTGTTAAAATACTAAATATATATACATAATATAGGTTTTCTTTCCAAATATCACTCTCAATCCAAAAGAATTGTGTGTATATTTGTGCGTTTAATTGTGATCACCCCCCCCTCCCCTTCCCAGAACGGATTTTCCCCACTGATGTTATCTAAACTTACCCCTGTTTGTTCGTCTCTTCCATTAATCACGTTTATCATATCTACTGATCTTTACCTCCTTTCTGAATTCCTGAAAACACCGCGCAGTACAAACCCTCAAAAATCACAATAAATCGGTGCAAGATCACACAACGTTAAATGTGTGACAAACGGAAACAAAATAAGGAAAAAAAGTAGGATAACATGTATTTGAATTCATGGAGTATCAGCGGTAGTGATTACATTGGGCTTGGAGAAAACTTCATTGTAAAATTAGAAAGTCAAAGATATAGATCAGTTCTGGTCATGCGATTACCTTGTGAGAGAAACTACGTAAAGGCAATTTGGATAGCCTGATTGCTAGGTAGATACCCTGAGATTTAGGAATTATCAAAGGCAAAAGAATTCTTCTCGCCATAATTATACTTATAATAAATTATCTGCAGTTTTCTTCCCGTGTGAAGTTTTAAGGAATATGGAAGGGCATCACTTTACCTCACACACAAACAACAGTAATGCAACAGCCCGATTCAACACAACGTTGCCAGATCTATAGTATAATTGTGCTTTCTGGCATAACGTTGACCCTTTTAGCACCTTGCATTATGCCTGGTATAATTTTGCTGTTTTAAGCAAAATTCGGGCATAATTTGGGCTTTTAAACAATACATTTTTCATTTATCTCTCAAGTACATGGGTGTCGATCCTTACGTAATACCTATTCATCAGGGGGATGAATGAATAGATCACCCCCCCCCCCTGATGAATAGGTATCAATTACAGATCGACACCCATGCAGTCAAGTACATGTAGGTATCATGGTAAAAAAAAAAAAAAAAATTCACTGGCCACGCCGATTCTACATGCGGCTGTCTCATTGACAGTGTCGATGCTGTACCCCGTTCTGTTTATTGGTAGTGATTAAAATTATAAATGCAAAATTGTGCTTGTCAATGGAACACATTCTACTCATAGGTAGGTTGATCAATCATATTTAAATGCCCATGCATATCAATTGAAAATGAAAAGGCTGGTACACAGTATTTCGGGAAGTTTCATAAATAGAAATTTGGGAATGCTAATTGATTCGGAGCATTTATTGGCTTCACAGTTTAAATACACTTTGTGGTTTACCCCAAACAAATGAGCAGAGAACCCAAATGGGGTGCTCTTATGGGGAGGATCACGGGCGTAAATCAGGGAGATGGGAGGGATATATGTCCCCCCCCCCCCCCCCCTCTTTGAGAAGGGAGGGGGTGACCGGCGTGAAATTATATATTCCAATTTTCAATGGAAAAAATAAATCTATCAGTTAAAGAAAAGTTGAACACTTCAATATAAGTAACCTTTGTCTGTAAAAGCTGTTAAAATACTAAATATATATATATATACATAATGTAGGTTTTCCTTCCAAATATCACTCTCAATCCAAAAGAATTGTGAGTATATTTGCGCGTTTAATTGTGATCTTCTGACCCAAACACTCTACTGCAACTTGCCTGACCGAGTAAAGGATTTACTTGGTTGTGATCACCCCCCTCCCCTTCCCAGAACGGATTTTTACCACTGATGTTATCTAAACTTCCCCCTGTCTGTTCGTCTCTTCCATTAATCACGTTTATCATATCTACTGATCTTTACCTCCTTTCTGAATTGCTGAAAACACCGCGCAGTACAAACTCTCAAAAATCACAATAAATCGGTGCAAGATCACACAACGTTAAATGTGTGACAAACGGAAACAAAATAAGGAAAAAAAGTAGGATAACATGTATTTGAATTCATGGAGTATCAGCGGTAGTGATTACATTGGGCTTGGAGAAAACCTCATTGTAAAATTAGAAAGTCAAAGATATAGATCAGTTCTGGTCATGCGATTAGGAGAGCCTGATTTGGAGAGCCTGATTACTAACATACCCAGAGATTTAGGAATTATCAAAGGCAAAAGCATTCTTCTCGCCATAATTATACTTATAATAAATTATCTGCAGTTTTCTTCCCATGTGAAGTATTTGGGAATATGGAAGGGCATCACTCTACCTCACACATAAACATGTACCTACATGATGTACCTATGTACCTATGATGGTAAATCTTTCAAACAAATTGCTTCTTACCCCCCCCCCCCCCCCCCCCCCCCCCCCGCTTCAATTCAGCAGATGGCTTAGCGGCGCAAAATATTTCCTGAACAATTCGATGTCTGGGGGTTTTTGCCATAATTTTTGGCGATTTAGCATAATTTTCGCTGCTTCCCTAGCATGATTGTATTTTTTTTCACTGGCCACGCTGATTCTACATGCCTGTCTCATTGACAGTGTCGATGCTGTTCCCCGTTCTGTTTAATGTTCGTGGTAAGCTAATGAGAAATCCAAAATTGTGTCAATGGAACATATTCTACTCATAGGTTGATCATTCATATTCATATGCCCACGCATATCAATTGAAAACGAAAAGGGTGGTAAACAGTTTTTCGGGAAGTTTCATGAATAGAAATTCGGCAATGCTATTGATTCGGAGCGCTTGCCTGTGTATTGGCTTCACAGTAATACACTTTGGGGTTTTCCCCAAATAAAATACCTAAGCATAGAACCCAAATGGGGTTCACTTATGTTGAGAACTACGGGCGTAAATCAGGGGGGTGGGGAGGGGTATTTGTCTATCCACTCTCTTTTGAGGGGGGCGGGTAACAGGTGTAAAATTATTTATCCCAATTTTCAGTGAGGAAAAAATAAATTCATCAGTGGAAGAAAATGTGGACACTTCAATGAAATTAACTTTTATATTTACAAGCAGTTAAAATACAAAAATATATATATATACATATATATATATATAAAGGTTGATCGTCCACTTTTAAGACTAATGCCTTTTTTCAAAATCTCACATCTATCTCAATCCATAAGGAACGTGTGCATATTTTCGCTTTTTATCGTGATCTTACGACCCAAACACTCTACTGCAACTTGCCTGACTGAGATACGTGATTTTCTTTGTAAGACAGTATGGATTCAGGCCAAATAACAAAACATTTACAGACAAAGAACTACACACACGTTCACTGAAAATGAATAAACAGGTATATAATATTACGGGAGGTTTCATGAATAGAAAAACGACACTGCTCATTGAATTGGAGCGGCAGCCTCTGTATTGAATTCACACCAATACGCGTTTTGGTTTTTCAACTGAATAAAATACCGAAACACAGAAACAAAATGGGGTGCACTCATGTTAAGAACCACGGACGTAAATCAGGGAGATAGTGGAGGGGTATACGTCCGCCCCCCTTTTTTTAGCGGGGATGGGGGGGGTGACCAGTGTAAAATGTTGGAGCGAAAAAAATCAATTGAAGAAGGTTTGAAAACTTCAATATTAGAAACTTTTATTTGTAAAAGCTGTTAAAATACTAAATATATAATAGCTTTAGAACGTCCTAAATTGATCACAGTGTCTTTCCCTTCCAAATCTTACATCTGTCTCAATCAAAAAGAATCGTGTGTATGTTTGCGCGTTTGATAGTGTTCACCCCTACCCATCCTCCAACCCCTTCCCCTTCTCTGAACGGATTTTCCCCACTGATGTTATCTAAACTAACCCCTTTCCGTTCGTCTCATCCATTAACCACATTAATAATAGCCGTTCTGAAATGCTGAAAACACTGCGCAATAATGACTCTAAAAATCACAATAAATCTGTGCAAGAAAAAATACGTTAAATCACTGTGGGAGAAAAGAACAGCTTTGACTTCATGCAGTATGGTATACATTTTGGTGGTGAACACAACTTGCTTGGAGACAACCTCAAACAAATTTCATTCAAAGATACAGATCGGATCTGGTCATGCGATCACATTGTGAAAAAAAAAACTTTGTGGAGGCAATTTGGAAAGCCTCATTACTAAGTAGATACCCTGTGGTTTTGGAGTTATCCATATGATAGGAATTTCACCCATTCTTGATCCCGTTTAAAAGCATTTTCTTGCTATATACCTGTCATATATTATCCGCAATTTATTTTCTGCGTGGGGTATTCGGGAATGATGAAAGACATAACTCGACCCCCACCCCCTCCCCCTCAACCCCATCCCCCCCCCCCACTCCGTTAACGGACGGACCCCATGCGTGTTACCAAAATGTCCGGTAAAGGGGTACTTTTCGTGCGACAAAGTCCGGCCCGATAATTGTAAAAAAGGGGTGTATTATTTTTTCACCCGGAGATTTCTTTAGAAAGGGGGTGTTTTTCTTGTTTTTCTCTCATCTCTTTTGGCTCCTGATAAATTATTCCGAATTTAGGGGGGTACATTGAGCATTTTTCATGATTTAGGGGGTCTCCAAGGCAGGAAAAGCCCGCGAAAAGCCAGCGAAAGGGGGGTTCGGAAATGTTGGCAGTCCTCAGATAGGGGGTGCTTTCAAAAAGAGGGAACGAGCATATGCGTACCCTACATATCACTGAGTAGGGGGGGCCGGGCCTCATTCCCATTTTCGCCCAACCCAATACTAGTTGAACTAACTTTGATTTCAGCGGCTGCGAATTTATTGATTTCTAGACCGGGCGTTAACCTTAATAGGGATTTTTAGATTTGCACGACGACAACGTGGATTGTTACGATCGACGTCCTTACGATCGACGTCCTTTTAATGCACTGCCTTGAATGGACGTCACACGTATCAGTCCACGCAAATCTAAAAGTCCCTAATAACTCAACAGTGCCTATACTTCTTAACTACTCCAATACATGTACTCACCTCTGTACTAGTTCATGTACATCAATGAGTCACAAAAGAAGGCCTACGTAAATATATCCCAATATTCAATTTCGAGTTTCTCAAGAAGTATCCGATATTCAAGACTGTCAACTAGTAATCCAATTCACAAACAACACTGATAACTCGCGCCAGACCGATTCTACATGCCTGTCTCATGATGACAATGTACATGCTCTACCCCGCTTGTCTTTATTATTCTTGGGAAGCTATTCGTAAATTCAAATTGTGCTTGGCAATGGAACACATTGTACTCATAGGGTGATCATTCATATTCTTATGCCCATGCATACAGGGGCGTACGCAGGATTTTTTCAAAGGGGGGGGGGGTTTAAAATCGGGCCCAAAATTTCGCAACGAAATCGCGTCGGCCGAAAAGTCGCTCAGTGGGGGGGGGGGGGGGGGGGGGGGGGGGGGGGGTAAGAGGACACTTTTTTTTATTTGGTCTCAAAATTTGAAAATTTGACATTTTTCTTTGTTGGGGGGGGGAGGGGTAAGGTCACCTTTTTGAGGTCAGCCATGGGTATAATTTTTTATTTATTTTTATTTTTTAATAATTAAAAAAAAAAATACCAAAGGGGGGGTTCAACCCCCAACCCCCCCCCCCAACCCCTGCGTACGCGTCTGGATGTATGGCATGTACAATGTTGTGTGTATATTGGTAGCTTTTCAAAAATCTACGATGACTGGAAACCAATATGTAGGAAATGAGCAACTCAGTATTATTAATTCATGATTACTACACTATTATCATTGTATTCCATTAATTGGCAACAAATCACTGTTTTTGCAGGCCATCCCAAAATTACAATGTGAATTTTGTATTTTCTTCTGCTTCATGTTGTAATATCATGTGTAGAGTACATGGATCAAGAGCCCTATAAAATAATTTTGGAAAAAAAGCACTATCAAATTTGTGCTGGCCATAAAACAGTGCACTCGTGTATTGTGTGTTCAAGGTAATTTCATATTGGAATTTGAAGTGAATGAAATGTTATCAAACATCTGCATAGATCTAGATTAGTTGAGTAACAAACCATCTTCAATTCTTATGATCATGCTCATCTTCAATTCAATTACCTAATAAACTGATATTAATGTAAAATGTTGTATTAAGATATAGATTGATGAATGAAGTACTGATAATCTGATGAACTGATAGATTGAACTGATGTGAAATGAACTGAATTGATGAGCTAAACGGATAAAATGATGAACTGAACCAAACTGATGAGCTGAACTGATGAACGAAATATTGAGAAAATATGATGATGCATGATGATCATGATCAAATTTAATGCAAAAAATATCAAAATAAGTAGGCCTAATGAATATGACACAAAGTATTGAGAAATAAACTACTTGATCATGATCATGATTGCCGTGATGACGATTATGATAACCATGATGATGATGATGATCATGATGACGGACGTAAGCACGCGCGCGCGTTTTCTGACCTGAAATTGACCGGACGGATATTGAACTTAATCATGATAAATATGAATGAGAAATGCCTTTCCGTTATGAAGATATGATCATGAGTAAAAAGTACCAAAGAAACACAAAATGGCGCCTGGATGACGTCATAAAGACTTGATGACCTTGAAAATGTTACTCTCACGTCTCATGACAATGACCTATGACTGTGCCAAAATTGAACGAAATTGATTAAACCAATCTTGAGTCATCCTGTGAACAAAAAAGTGGGAACAATAAATAAAAATAAAGAATAATAAATAAATAATAAAGAAAGAAAATTCTGACGAAAACAATAGGTAGTCTGTCAAAGACAGACCACCTAATAAATAATAAAGAAAGAAAAATCCTGACGAAAAAAATTGGTGATCTGTCTACGACAGACCACCTAATAAATAATACATGAGATTTATAGAGCGCCAGTGGCGGATCCTGGAAAAAAAACGTGATTTTTACCTTTTTGGGGCGATAGGCACCCCCCCCCCCCCCTGGCGCTCAAGGGGGGGGGGGGGAACAAATTTTTAAATTTTGGAGGGGGAAAAAATGTGCTCACTACCCTTGAGTTCTTGAGCCTGCTTTCTTTGATGGCATGGAGGAACTTCGAAGCCTTACAGCCGGTGGCACAGAGATAAGGCAAGTCAACCCTTCAGGGTCATCTTGGAAGATTGATCTTCGGGGACTGAATTTGACACATAATAATCTAAGGAGGTTGAGTCCATTTGCCTTCAAGGGTCTGACAAATCTTACATCATTGGACCTGACATACAACGCTCAAGAATGATTATACCAAATACATCTCTATCAGGACTTGACAACTTACGAACGTTAAATGTAGCCCGTACCAGAATTGCGGAAATGACCTTATGTACTCCACTTCTCGAAACATTCGTTTTCACCTTCAGACCCTACGACTGGTGGCAATCTCTATCTGCCTTAAATCCAGGTAAAAAATTCCAGTCCACGCTATACCTCAGCAGTATCCAATTAAATAACTCGTATGTGAAATTGAGTGAACTGTGGGATCATCTGAGAATATATCTCTGTTTCAAGGACTTCACAATTTAAGGTATCTCGGACTAAAACGAAACAATATCGGTAGTTTACCGTCTAGGATTTTTGACAACCTTTTGGCGTTAAAAGTTCTCGATTTGAGTGACTGCCACATTTTCACGATCGAATCTGGCGCTTTTGCTTCGGTGACCTCACTGACCATTCTATCTCTGCAAAATAATGATTTACAAATACTTCCCTTGCATATCTTCGACAGCCTGATTCATTTGAGTATCTTCTCAATTGGAAATAACGCATTGGTTTATATCGATGAGGCTTTATTTGCTAAAATGCAGATGATAACTTCGATAGATCTTGCAAGAAATCAGTCTAGCACTTTCAATCAGACAACATTTTCCCAAATTTCAACCACGCTATCTTCAATCGATCTGTCACAAAATCCCATCGAATGCTCCTGCAAATCGCAATGGTTATTCAAGTTGCTGCGTGGAGCCATAGATGTTTAGAATGGTAACGAAACAAGATGCTCATCCTCGTCGCTGAAACCTTTCGGAGGAGAGGCACTGGAATCCATCCAACCAAACGATCTCTGCACAACGAATTTCCCTGTATACTTTTCAACAGCCTGCTTGGTTGTCATTGTCGTTATCGTCATCGTCATCGTGTACCACTACAGATGGCAACTGAGGTACAAACTCTTCCTTCTCAGACTCGCCATTTTGGGCTACAGAGAAATCCTGGACGAAAACGATCGCGAGGAATAGGATTTTGACGTCTACGTCATATCGACAGAGGATAATGAGAATTGGATTCAGGACCAACTGAAACCATATTTTCAGGGATTGCCGTACTACAAGCGAAGCAGAAACGTCTTCACGGATGATGATCTTCCCATTGGCATGCACCGAACGGAAGCCGTAGATCACGTCTTAACAAGAAGCTTTAAGATTCTTGTTCTACTGAGTAAAGCTGTCTGCGTTGATGACTGGTTTCTGACATGTTTCCGTATGGCAATGGATCAAGTAGCCGATACCCAGACAGAGAACATCGTACTGGTGTTCCTGGAGAACATTGAAGAAGATGAGTTGCCATTTTATGTGACATTGTACATGGGAGGCCAAGGGCCTTATGTAGAATGGGTGGAAGATGATGATGAGGGACAGAAATACTTTTGGAAACGTTTGGAGAAATGTCTGTCTGTAAACCGTAAACGTAACCATCTTATACCTGCAGAATGAGAGTTGCGTAGTCTATCTTTCTCCTGCTTTATTCTCTCTATATCTCTTTTGTCCTCTTCCCATTTTCGTTATTTCTAGGTATCAGCCCAATAACCCCCTTTTTGGCGGGGGGGGGGGGTGAAAGCGCCATGAAACAGTGGCAAATAGGCCTATCGTGATTCACTTTAACGAAGTCGACCTTGGGCCTAATAAAGTTTTTTCTGCGCCCATCTGAAATCTACGAAATTTGCAAATTCTTCCTTACTTAAAAAATACAACAGAGGAAAGGCATTTCCAAAGGAAAAAAAAAAAAACATTAAAAAAATGTTTATTAATCTTTTTAATTTGATTATCCTGTCAGCAATATAAGATTACTCAACCAATGGGATTGATTACGATTGGATAACCATGCACTAAGGGTCCGGGGAAATATTTAATTCATTCAAAGCTGGCATATTTTACAAGTTATAAAGATTACAAAACGCGGTAACGGAATGGCAAAAAACTGTAATTCAGATACCATATATGAAAATAATCACTTTAAGGTTTAACAAAAAAGTTAAAGATGATTATTTATTTTTTTATATTGACAATAGTACAATAATATTAAAGGCTTTCATGGCCCAGTAGCGCATGTGTTTTAGCCAACACCCATACTGTGAACGTACTCCACAGTGAAGATTATCGAGACGGCACGTGGCTATTTTGTATATTAAAATTGACCGAAAGTGAATTTCTAAACAGTTTTTGCAATTGTGAAATACAAAAATAGGAAAAATTTAATTGCATATAACCTCATAATGACACCTTCCATCTAATTAAATAAATATCCTAAGCAAACTTGTAACCTGAATTCGTTAAAATGAGTATGGGTAAATCGCCCTTCCACGCTTATTGGTACAGCCTATAAAATTAAGTGTTTTTCATTCATTTGAAACACATGTATACATAATTACAAATTGATGCAAGTCATTGCTGAAGGATCTGAAAGTATCACATTGTTATGATAAGGACATTCCCATGGCAAAGAAGTGACAGTTTGTATGTAAGCCATTTGCCATCTTGTTTTTCTAACTAGTTTCTTGTTAAGGATATATCGAAACTTTCGACATAATTTACTGGAATCTACATGTTTCGGACTGTAAAAGACAATGAATGTGTAGAACTTTGAATGCGTGTTATTATTATCTGTAATGTATAATATTATGCTCATAATATGATTAAATGTATATATTTGACTGAGAACTTATATTTACAAAGTGAAACAGTCTATGCATTTCGAAATATAAAAATTACATCTAATCAATCAATTTAGTGTTTGTTTAATTGTATATATGTTTGTCTGCTTTCTCGCTTTAACTGTATTTTTGTAAAATGAAATTCTTTTGACGAAAGAATGAAAATGCTGATAACAATTAAAACAATCTGATTTCATCCTGTATGCGTCCATTATGGGCCTATTTTGGTGCTACACCATTCCTAATCCTGCAGATGAAATGTAACGATAAGCAGGAGTTGACGTGTGAATAATCTATTTGGGCAGGTTTAATATCGACACAGGTTTTAAGATATCCAAATATCCAATGTGTAAATTAATGGAATTAAACTTAAACTCTATTTTACAAAAGTTTTCACTAGGATGAAGCGTAAATTGTTGAGGATATTCGGGTAAAACGTAATGACTTTCTGAAACCGGTTTAAGGAAGATATATCAGACAGAGAAACAGAGCGAGAGAGAGAAAGAGAGAGAGAATGGGAGAGAGAGAGAGAGAGAGAGAGAATGAGAGAGAGAGAGAGAGAGAGAGAGAGAGAGAGAATGAAAGAGAGAGAGAGAGAGTAGGTTATAAAGATAGAAAACTTGTGGGGGGCAAAGAGTCGTACGCGAATGCAGTCAAGACTAAATCATAGAGTACCAAATAGTTCCCTCCCACGTACAATCTCTATGGGAGGGAAATATTTGGAGATCCGTGAAATGATTGACTAATTCAATACAATTTTTTCAATTCAAATGAACATTTATTTTCTTCCATTCAATTAAACAACATATTTGACATCTGTTCAAACAATACAATTTATACGTAGGAACATAAATATAATTAAAAATCTTGTATTACAAGGAAGAAGGCGCGAAACCCGAGCTTGTAAAGGGTACGCCCGAATACACAAATACATAATATACATTATAAATAGAAGAAAGGAAGAAAGGGATAGACAAGAAGGAGAGGAGGATAGAGAGCTTGGGGAAAGAGAAAAATAGAGAGGAAAAGAAGCGGACTGCAACATAGTAGCAATGGAGTGTATGGCATGCATAAACAACATAATGGCAAGATATAGGTGAAGGGTATAATGTTGAAATATTTGACTGCATATATATATATATATATATGCTTCGTTACAAGTACATGCATTTATACAGCATAGGCCTACACATACATACATGCATGTTTACATAATTATACACAGAGGCGGCCCTCCCGGGGGGGGGGGGGGCATAGTGCCCCCCACTTTTTCAGATACCCCAAAATAGGAAAAGTGCTCCTTTTATTTTGTAAGAAGTGCCCCTTTTACATAGGAAAGGTGCCCCTTTTACTTTGACAAGTGCCCCTATTACTTAGTAAAAGTGCCCCTTCCCCCTTTTCACCTCTGACGAGTGCCCTTTTTATTTTTGACACGTGCCCCTTTTCCTTCGACATGTTCCCATTTTCCTTTGCAATAAGTGTCCATTTTCCATTCTCATAAATCTTGAAATTATCTTGAATAAGTGCCCTTTTTAATCTCTAGTAAGTGCCTCTTTTCAGGCACGAGAAGTGCCCCTTTTCACTTTTAATAAGTGCCCCCTTCACCTCTGATAATTGCCCTATTTAAAACTGAGAGGTGCTTCTTTCACTTTGACAACTTCCCCTTTTTTCCTTTGTAAGAAGTGCCCCTTCTCCTTTTAATAACTACCCCTTTTTAAATTCGGATGAGCACCCCTTTCATTTTAACATGAGCCCCTCTTATTTTCTAATAAGTGCCCCCATTAAAAAGAGAGAGCTCCTTCCCCTTCTCATAACTACCCCTTTCCCTTTCTAATAAGTGCCCCTTTTCCTTATGATAAGTGCCCCCATTAAAAAGAAAGAGCTCCTTCCCCTTCTCATAACTGCTCCTTTTAAAAATCTGAACGGTGCCCGCTTTTCATTCAACAAATGCACATTTTCCTTTATTATAAGTGCCCCTTTTACATTATCTGGTCAGTGCCCCTTTTCAACTCTGATAATTCCCCTTTTAATAATGATACATGCCCCTTTTCCTTTCTAATAAGGGACCTATCCCCTATTCACCTCTTATAAATGCCCCTATCAAAATCTGATGGGTGCCCCTTTTTTGTCAACAAATGCCTATTTCCCATTTTCGTAAACGCCTCTTTTTCATCACTGGTGAGTGATCTTTCAGGTGAAGAAACGCCTCATTTTCACCTCTTATAATTATCCTTTGTACTTTGACACGTGCTCCTTTTCTTTTCTAATAAGTGTCTTATCCCTTTCGATAATTGTACCCTTTTCATGTAATCATTAAACGTGCCCCTTATTTAAAGCGACTAAGAGCAATTTCCCCCAAAGTTCGCTCGCATTTAAAGATGATATAATTATGTTACTTATCAAAGGTCTTTTCAGTCTTTCGTTATGAGAATGTGCTTATAACCCCATCACGATTGGCTTTTTTCCTCTTTATAAGATGTAATTTTTCGCACTGCGACCTCACAGATCTTTAAAATTTTCTCGCTCGCTTCGCTCTCTCGTAAATGCATATTCAGACATCACACCCAACTGTAAAGTATGATGCTTAAGCGATATCTTGTATGATGTATGAAGAGAAACAAATATTGAAATCATCCCTGATAATGTAATCACAATGTAGGGGTATATACCAATGTCTAAAAAATTGTATATTTTCGCTTTGAGATTTCCCACTGGAGGTGCCCTTTTTCCAGAAAGTGCCCTTTTTTGTTGGTGCCGCCCCCCCCCCCCCACTTTGGAAGTCGCTCGGCCGCCCCTGATTATACACATGCGTACAACACATATATAAGCTTACACATCCTATTATACAATATACATACACACTCGTCAACCTAATCTGTATAGGGCTAATACTTATGCACTGTAATTTAAAATGATACATTTTTAAGCTTCCAAAAGAAGCTTAACAGAGATACAGATTTCCTCATAGGTTCAGGTAAATCGTCCCGGAGCTTAAGACCGGTAAAACGGATGTTATTTTGAAAAATACGTTTGATGTTGTTTGGGAATATAGATTTCTTCAGATGATCTGGTTATTCTGGTACAATATGTATATCCGAAACACGTTGGAATTGGCCGCAGAACTGAGAAGGTAGTTGTGAGTTTAAATATTTTATATGATAATGTACATTGTTGAAGTTTATCTTAATACGAAGCGACTTAAGAGATTTAAATAAAGGATCGCTACTGGATCGTGGGCGAGAAACTGATATGATACGTACAACTTTATTTTGCTGTGCACAGAGCTTTTTTAGACTTGTTCGATATGTATTTGCCCATATAATATTACAATAGGATAGGGATGGGAGAATCAAAGAACAATATAAAGTACGTTATTTCGTTTTCGGCAAAAACATACTTAGCGGTAAATAACACCTGTGTTTTGAGCTATTTTGTTTTCAAGCGCATTTATATGATTTTTCCATGTTAAAGGACTGTCTATGAAAATGCCAAAGAAATTTTGAAGTTGATTGTTAATTTATTGGCAGCAAACCAATTGCAGATATTATTAATTCGGTGTTAACAGTTTTACATAGTATATCGAGCTTTTTGTGAGAGTATAATAAGTTTGTATCATCAGCGTAAAGAATAAAAGAAAGCAGGTTGGATGATCGTTGAATATAATTTACAAACATTTTATGAAAAGTAAGGGGCCTAACAGTGACCCTGGGGTACCCCGCAAGTAATATCTTTAAAGTCAGACAGTTTAGAATTATAAATAGTACATTGACAACGATTACTAAGATAATCAGAAGCGACATATCTCTGAATCAACTGGCTATCATAGTGAAACAAAATACCGCCACCATGTGATATTTGTCGCAAAATACATATTATTACATTACATAGAGCCAACATGTGCCTAACTTTTTATGGGAGGGGGGGGGGGTTACGTTCGCGTAAGTTGCATTCGTTCGTGACACGTTTGACAAAGGTTGTATTTGTTAGCTGTTCGTAGGGGTTCCTGAGGTACGCTGGGGTAGATTTTAAGATTCGGACATGTTCAACATTTTGAGTGTTTAACAACGTTCTGGTCAATACGCTATGTTGATCATTCGCTGTTTAAACGTCTGGTGTCCGTTTCTACTTCGTCCGCTGTTCGTCCAACCCATACGCAACTTTTCCATATAGCCAATGTAGGCTACAACGTATACATAGCATTTTAATTTCTTGAAATAAAATATGACCAATGAATGGCCAACGAACACACATCCTATTCCGACCTACATCGAGGCGTCTATAGTCTACCAATAGGGACTTTTAGATTTGCGTGTGACATCCATTCAAGGCAGTGCATTAAACGGACGTCGATTGTAGCAATCCACGTTGCCGTTCGGCAAATCTAAAAGTCCCTATTGAAGATAAAATTTAGTACTGGTAATGCGATTGCATTGTGAAAGAAAAAGTGTGGAAAGGATCAGAAACAGTTGATCATGTAGCATGCAAGTATTGGGGTGCACTGCAAGGTTCTGGAGTCATCAAAATCATAATAAATTTGACCGAGTCTTGGTAAAGTAACAAGCACTCACATAGAAAGCTATATATGGGACAACACACATGGTGTCGGGGCTAGTACTACCTTGATTTCCTTGTCTTTCTATGCTCATTACTCAGCCAGTATACATTTTCTTCCAAAATTGTTTGGCACATGTCATTTATTTGTAATCTTGAACATTCAGTGTAAGTTTCGTTTGATTCTGTGAGAATTTTTTTTTTTTACCAGTACTGGAGTTTATCTTTAAAGTAAGTGCGTGCACAGTACAGCTTCGGTGCAGCTAGAGTTGTTTAGACTGTGACGTCACAGCAGCCGCAAGTAGCTCCATCATCGTCTGGTCCATCGGAGATGGGGATGCGTAGAGCTGGACTCCGGATTAAATATCTTCTGGCCGTTAATCGATATGAATATGACCTGATCCCGCTTACCATCGCCCCAGAGGCGGCACTCCAGGGGGTAGGGGGGCACAGTGCCTCCCACTTTTTCAAGTACCCCAAAAGTGCCCCTTTTTACATAGAAAAAGTGCCCCTTTTACTTTGACAGGTGCCCCTATTAATTTTTTTAATTGCCCCCTTCCCGTTTCCACCTCTGATAAGTGCCTCTTAAATTTTGACACGTACCCCTTTTCCTTTTACAAGATTCTATTTTCTTTTGCAATAAGTGTCCATTTTCAATTCTCATAAGTGCCTTTTTTAATCTCTAGTAAGTTCCCCTTTTCAGGTAAGAGAAGCACCCCTTTTGATAAGCGCCCCCTTCACCTCTGATAATTGCCCTATTCAAATCTGAGAGGTTCTCCTTTTGTTTTGACAAGTTCCCGTTTTCCTTTGTGAAAAGTATCCCTTCCCCTTTTAATAACTACCCCTTTTAAACTCAGATAAGCGCACTTTATATTGTCACATGTGCCCCCTTTCCTTTTTAATAAGTGCCCCTTTTCCTTATGATAAATGCCCCCATTTATCAAAGAGCCACTTTCTCTTCTCAGAAATGCCCCTTTTTATCTATGAAAATAGTTCCTTTTAATTCTCAGAAGTGCCCATTTTTATCTCTTGTAAATGACCCTATTCAATTCTGAGAGATACTCGTTTTTACTTTGACAAGTGCCCCTTCCACTCCTGATAATTGCTCTTTTCATCTCTTATGAATAATACTAATAATAATAAACCGTTCTTATATAGCGCATATCACAAAAATAAACGTATGTCCCTATGCGCTAAAAGCCCCTTTTATTTTGACACGTTTCCCTTTTCCTTCCTAATAAATGCTCTGTTTCCTTCTTATAAGTGCCCCTTCCCCTTCTTATAATTACCCCTTTCCATCTTTGATAAGTGCCCCGTTTATTTCAACATGTGCATCTTTTTCTTTTTAATAAGAGCCACTTCCCCCCTTTTCATAAAAGCTCCCTGTCACCTCCAATAAATGCCCCTATCAAAATCTGATAGGTGCCCATTTTCTTTCAACAAATGTACATTTCCCTTTATCATTAGTGCCCCTTTTTCATTCTCATAAGTGCCTCCTTTCATGTATGGTCAGAGCCACCGTTTCACCTCTGATGATTACCCTTTTAATAATGATATGTGCCCCTTTTCTTTCTAACAAGGAACCTATCTCTTTTTCATAAATGCCCCTTTTCACTTCTTATAAATGCTCCTATCAAAATCTATCCAATATCAAAATCTGATGGGTGCCTCTTTTCCGTCGACAAATGCCCATTTCCCATTCTCATAAAATACCGTTTCATCCCTGCATGGTGCGTGCCTCTTTTATTTAGGTGTAAGAAGTGCCCCATTTTCACCTCTGATAATTAGCCTTTGAATTTTGACACGTGCTCCTTTTCTTTCCTAATAAGTGTCTTTAAACCTTTCGATAAGTGTCCTCTTTTCCTCTCATCATTAAACGTGCCTGTTATTTCAAGCGAATAAGAGCAATTTTTCCCCAAAGCTCGCTCGCTCGTAGTTATTAATGTTATAATTATGTAACTTATCAAAGGTCTTTTCAATCTTCCGTTATGAAAATGTGCTTATAACTCCATCAGGATTGGGTTTTTCCTCTTTATATTAAGATGTAATCTTTCGCACTGCGACCTTACAAATTTAGAAAAAAATTTCCTCGCTCGCTTTGCTCGCTCGCAAATGAATTTTCAGACCATCACACCCAAATGCAAAGTATGATGCTTAAGCAATATCTTATATGATGTATAAAGAGAAACAAACATTGAAATCATCCCTGATAATGTAATCACAATAGGGGTATATACCAATGTCTAAAAAATTGTATATTTTCGCTTTGAGATTTCCCTTTGAAGGTGCCCTTTTGTGTTGGTGCCCACACCCCCCCCCCCCCCCTCTCACTTTGGAAGTAGCTCCGCCGCCTCTGCATTGCCCGGTTCATCAAATGCAGATAATGCAGTCTAATTGGCTGGCTGCTTCTTCCCCTTCTTGGGAGGCGCCCGGGGAGGCGTATGCTTGGAACTAGAACTGGAGCTCAGAGCTAGTGGAACAGGTCTAGGAATGTTGACTTTCACCTCTGATAATTACCGGTTAAACAACTCGAAGAGATAGCTGAATCAGCTGTAATTGATAAGTTCAATCACATCATTGAGGATGTAACTCATCCTTTACATAGGCATATTTTTTTCAACAAATCAGGACGTGTCCGGCTACCGAAAGTCAAAACAAATAGATTAAGGGGGTCATTTCTCATACGTGCCATGACACTGTACAATGACAGGTTCAAGAGGTAATTGTTAATTATTAATTATTAGTTACATAATCAGTTATTAAGGATATATGGATGCACTGCATATTTATTTAAACTCTGGTAATCTGCCTATTAAACCATGTAATGATATTACCAGTAGTGATCTCTGGTATGTCAATGGTTGTAATTTGTGTGCAATTATGTTTCTATACCAAAGCCTATACCAGTCTGCACTCATATTCTATTATGTGTTGTATTTATTCCTGATTTTGTATTTTTGTATAAATTGATAGTACATGCAGGGGCGTCGCCAAAGGGGGGGGGGGGTGTGGGGGTGTGACACCCCCCCCCCCCAACTGTCAGGATATTGTCGGTAAAATTAAGCTGCCGTCGGGAAAAAAGAGAAAAGTGGGAGAGAAAAGAGAGGGAAGGGAAAGAAAAAGAAAAAAAGAAAAGGAAGGAAAGGAAGGAAAGAAAGGAAAGAAAGGAAAGAGAGGAAAGAAAAGAGAAGAAAGAAAGAGAAGGAAAAAAAGAAAAAGAGGGAGGAGAGGAAAGAAAGGAAAAGAAATAAAAGGGGAAAAAAAAGAGAAAAGGGAAACAAAAGATACGGGGGATGAAAGAGATGAAAGAAAGGAGGAAGTAAGAGCCTGAGATGGGGGTTGTTGGGTGGAGTCGTCTCGTCGAGGGAGCAAGAAAGACACGCATACACGTAAATATGTTGCTGTGTCGGGTCAGCTGTGTCGGTATTCTTGCTCGATTCTCGTGTATTATATCAATGCAGAAGTTTGAAGTCCGTGAGATGGATAACGTCGGTCGGCCGACAAGTTTTTTTCCCCCTTCGAACTGTGACTTTTTATCCACTGTGACGACTTCGAGAGTGACTACAACTACAATATTTGTATTTTCTCGAAGTTTCACTTTCCTATAATATCAGCTAAAGAAATCAGAAGTACAAAAAAATTTCGGGGAAACTAAATTCAAACAAGGATTAAGAGTCAACAACGGTATACAACGAATCGTCTTGCATTCTTTAATTTTTGATGAAACGCCAAAGCTTCCGGGCTTCGCGCGGAAGGGGGAAACTTCATTTAAACAATGATTGAAAGTCGACAACGGTACAACGAATCGTCTTCTATCTCTAATAATTTAGGGAAACGTCTAAGCTTCCGATAAGGATTAAGAGTCGCGAACGGTAAAACGAGTCGTCTGCTTTCTCTCATAATTTAAGTAAAGGTCAAAGCTTCCGCGCTTCGCACGTGAGGGGGGGGGGGACTGTTTTCAGAGAATTAGGGTTAAGAGTCGCGAACGGTACAACGAGTCGTCTGCTTTCTCTCATAATTTAAGGAAACGTCTAAGTTTTCGCGCGACAGGGGGGAAACTGAATTCAGACAAAGATTATGAGTCGAAAACAGTAAAACGAATCGTCTGCTTTCTCTCATAATTTAAGGAAACGTCTAAGTTTTCGCGCGAGAGGGGGGAAACTGAATTCAGACAAGGATTATGAGTCGAAAACAGTACAACGTATCGTCTGCTTTCTCTCATAAGTTAAGGAAACCTCAAAACTTCCGCGCTTCACGCGAGCGGGGGGAAATTGAATTCAGAGAATTAAAGTTAAGAGTCGCGAACGGTAAAACGAGTCGTATGCTTTCTCCCATAATTTAAGGAAACGTCAAAGCTCCCAGGGGGGAAATCAATTCAGAGAATTAGGGTCAAGAGTCGCGAACGGTACAACGAGTAGTCTTCTTTCTAGTATAATTCAATGAAACGTCAAAGCTTTCGCGCTTCGCGCGGGAGAGGAAACTGAATTCAGACAAGGACTGATAGTCAGGAACGGTACAACGAATCGTCTTCTTTATATAATAATTAAATGAAATGTCAAAGCATTCGCGAAAAGGAGGGGAAATGAATTCAGACCAGGATTAAAAGTTATGAACGGCACAACAAATCGTCTTTTTTCTCTAATGATTTAAGGAAACGTCTAAGCTTTCGCGCTTCGCGCGGTAGGGGAGAAACTGAAATTTAGACAAGGAGTAAAAGTCGAGAAGAGTAGAACGAATCGTCTGCTTTCTCTAATATTCTAAGGAAACGTCAAAGCTTTCGCGCGGGAGGGGGGAAACTGTATTCAGACAAGGACTAAGAGTCGCGAACGGTACAACAATTGTCTACTTTCTCTAATAACTTAATGAAACGTCAATACGTCCGCGCTTCGCGCGGGAGGGGGAGAAACTGAATTCAGACAATTAGGGTTAGGAGTAGAGAACGGTACAACAAATCGGCTTCTTTCTATAATAATTAAATGAAACGTCAATGCTTCCGCGCTTCGCGCGGGAGACCTCTCACCCACCGGCCCCTTTTAGTGATTCGCTTGCTCACTACTGCCCCTCCCTACAATAAGATCCTAGCTACGCGCCTGCATTAAAATATATAGCTATGATGCTGACTAAGTTGACGAAATAATTCGTATATTTTTATCGGCGAGGAAAATGACCATTTGCGCATATGCAAGTATTATAGATAGTTCATAGGAAAACAATTTAACGCGGGAGGGGGAGAAACTGAATTCAGACAATTAGGGTTAGGAGAAGAGAACGGTACAACAAATCGGCTTCTTTCTATAATAATTAAATGAAACGTCAATACTTCCGCGCTTCGCGCGGGAGACCTCTCACCCACCGGCCCCTTTTAGTGATTCGCTTGCTCACTACTGCCCCTCCCTACAATAAGATCCTAGCTACGCGCCTGCATTAAAATATATAGCTATGATGCTGACTAAGTTGACGAAATAATTCGTATATTTCAATCGGCGAGGAAAATGACCATTTGCGCATATGCAAGTATTATAGATAGTTCATAGGAAAACAATTTAGCCTTCGGCCCCGGATTCGTAGGGTTAAAATTGTAGATATTGGGACATTTAGTTTTGTCGGTAATTGGTCGCTAGTTTTGTCGGTAATCGTTGGCCTCTACACCCACCCACTAAAAAAGGTCTAGCGACGCCCCTGAACATGCGCATGCGCACTACATTGGTAAATACCAACGTATTGTAAGGTGCGTTATACTTCACAATCTAGTTATCTCGTTTGTGCTAACTAGCTTTGTCTAGCAAAATTGAAGTGCTTCAGATCCTGCCATAATAGCCAGGTAACCATAATATGCATTTAATAGTCCATGGTTTAAAAAATCTATTCTTTGGTATGCTTCCATAAAGTGGTGGTTCTATACTACATACGCAGTGGGATCCGATTTGCCATATATCATATATCCACCACGTAGTTGTTATTTCTACGTTATAGTACTCATTTCAGTGGGGTCCATATTGCCACGGAGTGGTCCATATATCCACTTCACAGTTAGGCCCACATATGTTATTGCTACACTGTGGTACTCATTTCAGTGGGGTCCATTTTGCCACGGAGTGGTCCATATATCCACCACGCAGTTGGGCCCACATATATTATAGCTATACTGTGGTACTCATTTCAGTGGGGTCCATTTTGCCACGGAGTGGTCCATATAACCACTACGCAGTTGGGCCCACATATGTTATTGCTATACTGTGGTACTCATTTCAGTGGGGTCCATTTTGCCACGGAGTGGTCCATATATCCACCACGCAGTTGGGCCCACAAATGTTATTGCTACACTGTGGAACTCATTTCAGTGGGGTCCATTTTGCCACGGAGTGGTCCATATATCCACCACGCAGTTGGGCCCACATATTTTATTGCTGTACTGTGGTCCATTTTGCCACTGAGTGGTCCATATATCCACCACGCAGTTGGACCCACATATATTATTGCTATACTGTGGTACTCATTTCAGTGGGGTCTTTTTTGCCACGGAGTGGTCCATATAACCACCACGCAGTTGGGCCCACATATGTTATTGCTATACTGTGGTACACATTTCAGTGGGGTCCATTTTGCCACGGAGTGGTCCATATATCCACCACGCAGTTGGACCCACATATGTTATTGCTATACTGTGGTACTCATTTCAGTGGGGTCCATTTGGACACGGAGTGGTTCGTATATCCACCACGCAGTTGGACCCACATATGTTATTGCTACACTGTGGTACTCATTTCCGTGGGGTCCATTTTGCCACGAAGTGGTCCATATATCCACCACGCAGTTGGACCCACATATGTTATTGCTATACTGTGGTACTCATTTTAGTGGGGTCCATTTTGCCACGGAGTGGTCCATACATCCACCACGCAGTTGGACCCACATATGTTATTGCCATACTTTGGTACTCATTTCAGTGGGGTCCATTTTGCCACGGAGTGGTCCACATAGCCACCTGGCAGTTGGGCCCACATATGTTATTGCTATACTGTGGTACACATTTCAGTGGGGTCCATTTTGCCACGGAGTGGTCCATATATCCACCTGGCAGTTGGGCCCACATATGTTATTGCTAAACTGTGGTACACATTTCAGTGGGGTCCATTTTGCCACGGAGTGGTCCATATATCCACCACCCAGTTGGGCCCACATATGTTATTGCTACACTGTGGTACTCATTTCAGTGGGGTCCATTTTGCCACGGAGTGGTCCATATATCCACCAAGCAGTTGGACCCACATATATTATTGCTATACTTTGGTACTCATTTCAGTGGGGTCCATTTTGCCACGGAGTGGTCCATATATCCACCACGCAGTTAGACCCACATATGTTATTGCTATACTTTGGTACTCATTTCAGTGGGGTCCATTTGGCCACGGAGTGGTCCATATATCGACCACGAAGTTGGGCCCACATATGTCATTGCTACACTGTGGTACTCATTTCAGTGGGGTCCATTTTGCCGCGGAGTGGTCCATATATCCACCACGCAGTTGGGCCCACATATGTTATTGCTATACTGTGGTACTCATTTTAGTGGGGTCCATTTTGCCACGGAGTGGTCCATACATCCACCACGCAGTTGGACCCACAAATGTTATTCCCATACTTTGGTACTCATTTCAGTGGGGTCCATTTTGCCACGGAGTGGTCCACATAGCCACCTGGCAGTTGGGCACACATATGTTATTGCTGTACTGTGGTACTCATTTCAGTGGGGTCCATTTTGCCACGGAGTGGTCCATATATCCACCACGCAGTTGGGCCCACATATGTTATTGCTATACTGTGGTACTCACTTCAGTGGGGTCCATTTTGCCACTGAGTGGTCCATATATCCACCACGCAGTTGGACCCACATATCTTATTGCTATACTGTGGTACTCATTTCAGTGGGGTCCATTTTGCCACGGAATGGTCCATATATCCATCACGCAGTTGGGCCCACATATGTTATTGCTATACTGTGGTACACATTTCAGTGGGGTCCATTTTGCCACGGAGTGGTCCATATATCCACCACGCAGTTGGGCCCACATATGTTATTCCTATACTGTGGTACTCATTTCAGTGGGATCCATTTTGCCACGAAGTGGTCCATATATCCACCACGCAGTTGGACCCACATATGTTATTGCAATACTGTGGTACTCATTTCATTGGGGTCCATTTTGCCACGGAGTGGTCCATACATCCACCACGCAGTTGGACCCACAAATGTTATTCCCATACTTTGGTACTCATTTCAGTGGGGTCCATTTTGCCACGGAGTGGTCCACATAGCCACCTGGCAGTTGGGCACACATATGTTATTGCTGTACTGTGGTACTCATTTCAGTGGGGTCCATTTTGCCACGGAGTGGTCCATATATCCACCACGCAGTTGGGCCCACATATGTTATTGCTATACTGTGGTACTCACTTCAGTGGGGTCCATTTTGCCACTGAGTGGTCCATATATCCACCACGCAGTTGGACCCACATATCTTATTGCTATACTGTGGTACTCATTTCAGTGGGGTCCATTTTGCCACGGAGTGGTCCATATATCCATCACGCAGTTGGGCCCACATATGTTATTGCTATACTGTGGTACACATTTCAGTGGGGTCCATTTTGCCACGGAGTGGTCCATATATCCACCACGCAGTTGGGCCCACATATGTTATTCCTATACTGTGGTACTCATTTCAGTGGGATCCATTTTGCCACGAAGTGGTCCATATATCCACCACGCAGTTGGACCCACATATGTTATTGCAATACTGTGGTACTCATTTCATTGGGGTCCATTTTGCCACGGAGTGGTCAATATATCCACCACGCAGTTGGACCCACATATGTTATTGCTATACTTTGGTACTCATTTCCGTGGGGTCCATTTTGCCACGAAGTGGTCCATATATCCACCACGCAGTTGGACCCACATATATTATTGCTATACTTTGGTACTCATTTCCGTGGGGTCCATTTTGCCACGGAGTGGTCCATATATCCACCACGAAGTTGGGCCCACATATGTTTTTGCTACACTGTGGTACTCATTTCAGTGGGGTCCATTTTGCCACGGAGTGGTCCATATATCCACCACGCAGTTGGACCTACATATGTTATTGCTACACTGTGGTTCTCATTTCAGTGGGGTCCATTTTGCCACGAAGTGGTCCATATATCCACCACGCAGTTGGGCCCAAATATGCTATTGCTATACTGTGGTACTCATTTCAGTGGGGTCCATTTTCCCACGGAGTGGTCCATATATCCACCACGCAGTTGGGCCCACATATGTTATTGCTACACTGTGGTACTCATTTCAGTGCGGTCCATTTTTACCGCGGAGTGGTCCATATATCCACCACGGAGATGGGCCCACATATGTTATTGCTGTACTGTGGTACTCATTTCAGTGGGGTTCATTTTGCCACGGAGTGGTCCATATATCCACCACGCAGTTGGACCCACATATGTTATTGCTATACTTTGGTACTCATTTCCGTGTGGTCCATTTTGCCACGGAGTGGTCCATATATCCACCACGCAGTTGGACCCACATATGTTATTGCTATACTTTGGTACTCATTTCCTTGGGGTCCATTTTGCCACGGAGTGGTCCATATATCCACCACGCAGTTGGACCCACATATGTTATTGCTATACTTTGGTACTCATTTCCGTGGGGTCCATTTTGCCACGGAGTGGTCCATATATCCACCACGCAGTTGGGCCCACATATTTTATTGCTACACTGTGGTACTCATTTCATTGGGGTCCATTTTGCCACGGAGTGGTCCATATATCCACCACGCAGTTGGACCCACATATGTTATTGCTATACTGTGGTACTCATTTCATTGGGGTCCATTTTGCCACAGAGTGGTCCATATATCCACCACGCAGTTGGATCCACATATGTTATTGCTATACTTTGGTACTCATTTCCGTGGGGTCCATTTTGCCACGGAGTGGTCCATATATCCACCACGCAGTTGGACCCACATATGTTATTGCTATACTTTGGTACTCATTTCAGTGCGGTCCATTTTGCCGCGGAGTGGTCCATATATCCACCACGCAGTTGGGCCCACATATTTTATTGCTACACTGTGGTACTCATTTCAGTGGGGTCCATTTTGCCACGGAGTGGTCCATATATCCACCACGCAGTTGGACCCACATATGTTATTGCTATACAGTGCGTCCTGAAAAAAAACTATACACTTTTGAAATGGCTGCCGAATAAAAAAATATATAATTCTGGGGGGAAATTTTTATATGTGTCGAAAGCTCATAAACTCAACTTTCATATGACACCAAAAAGTCCGAAAATATTTCAAGCTTGATTGAGTACTGGTCACTTTTGTAAAGGGTATGCAATTAGGTTGCGCAGGAATTAGCTTTCTAATTTGTGAGAGGTAAATTCTTTGGAGCTTACGGAATTGAGGATGATATGACTAATTTATGATAAATTTTGATGAGTTTGGGTTTGCTGAGTGAAATTTGTGGTTTATGGATGAGTGAACAGGAATTGCATTTGTTATTACCGTATAGCAATGTAACTTTCCATGGTAGACTCAGTGGAGTGTTCATGGGAGTCAGGACGGGGTGATGGTACATGGTGCAGGGAAGGTGAAATGTAGGGTAGGACTTTGTTTGGTAGATTGGATGAGGGTCAAGAGGACATGTATGCCCATCCCCCTCTCTTTCTCTCTCTCTCTCTCTCTCTGCCTGGGTGTGCTTGTGCATAACTTGACAATCCATTACATTCAGCTATCAATTACTTAATCAACAATGTACGGTATCAGCCAATCAGTCAATCAATTAATCAATCAAGCATTCAATCACCATTCAGTATTTCAATCAATTTAATCATTCAATCATAATTAATCAATAACTTAGTCAATCACTCAATCTATCAACCAACCAACCAGTCATTTTAGCACTTGAGTTTATGTAAATGGTAAATGGGTAACCTGAAGAATAAGTAGCCAACATATGTGATATTCCTCTTTTCAACAAACCGTATTTGCATAATCAATTTACATAATCCCCATCTGGTAATTAAGTAAATCAATGAGATGTTCAACTTATCTTACAATAACTGAAATGTGGGGTGAAGGTTTTTATTCAAAGTCACAGATGTAAAAAAATAACAGTTTGTAAGATGGAAATTACAACATGTACCATCACCCCATCTTGACTCCCATGAACACACCTATCCACTGAGTCTACCAGGGAAAGTTACAATGCTACAATAAAAAATGAAATTCCTGTTCACTCATGCATAAAAGTTTGGTTTTATAAACCATGTAATTCACTCAGCAAATCATGAATGTATCATATCACCCTCGATTTTGTAAGCACCAAAGGATTTACCTCTCACAAATTGGAAGGCTAATTCCTGCGCAACCTAATTTTCATACCCTTTACAAAAGTGAGCAGTGCTCAACCAAGCATGAATTATTTTCGGACTTTTTGGTGTCATATGAAAGTTGAGTTTATGAGCTTTCCATCCATATGAAACTTTTCCCCAGAATCATATATTTTTTTATTCGGCAGCCATTTCAAAAGTTTATAGTTTTTTTGGGACGCACTGTACTTTAGTACTCATTTCAGTGGGGTCCATTTTGCCACGGAGTGGTCCATTTATCCACCACGCAGTTGGGCCCACATATGTTATTGCTACACTGTGGTACTCATTTCAGTGGGGTCCATTTTGCCACGGAGTGGTCCATATATCCACCACGCAGTTGGGCCCACATATGTTATTGCTACACTGTGGTACTCATTTCAGTGGGGTCCATTTTGCCACGAAGTGGTCCATATATCCACCACGCAGTTGGGCCCATATATGTTATTGCTATACTGTGGTACTCATTTCAGTGGGGTCCATTTTCCAACGGAGTGGTCCATATATCCACCACGCAGTTGGGCCCACATATGTTATTGCTACACTGTGGTACTCATTTCAGTGCGGTCCATTTTGCCGCGGAGGGGTCCATATATCCACCACGGAGATGGGCCCACATATGTTATTGCTGTACTGTGGTACTCATATCAGTGGGGTCCATTTTGCCACGGAGTGGTCCATATATCCACCATGCAGTTGGGCCCACATATGTTATTGCTATACTGTGGTACTCATTTCATTGGGGTCCATTTTGCCACGAAGTGGTCCATATATCCACCACGCAGTTGGACCCACATATGTTATTGCTATACTTTGGTACTCATTTCCGTGGGGTCCATTTTGCCACGAGGTGGTCCATATATCCAACACGCAGTTGGACCCACATATGTTATTGCTATACTTTGGTACTCATTTCCGTGGGGTCCATTTTGCCACGGAGTGGTCCATATATCCACCACGCAGTTGGACCCACATATGTTATTGCTATACTTTGGTACTCATTTCCGTGGGGTCCATTTTGCCACGGAGTGGTCCATATATCCACCACGCAGTTGAACCCACATATGTTATTGCTATACTTTGGTACTCATTTCCGTGGGGTCCATTTTGCCACGGAGTGGTCCATATATCCACCACGCAGTTGGACCCACATATGTTATTGCTATACTTTGGTACTCATTTCCGTGGGGTCCATTTTGCCACGGAGTGGTCCATATATCCACCACGCAGTTGGGCCCACATATTTTATTGCTACACTGTGGTACTCATTTCAGTGGGGTAAATTTTGCCACGAAGTGGTCCATTTATCCACCACGCAGTTGGACCCACATATGTTATTGCTATACTGTGGTACTCATTTCATTGGGGTCCATTTTGCCACGGAGTGGTCCATATATCCACCACGCAGTTGGACCCACATATGTTATTGCTATACTTTGGTACTCATTTCCGTGGGGTCCATTTTGCCACGGAGTGGTCCATATATCCACCACGCAGTTGGACCCACATATGTTATTGCTATACTTTGGTACTCATTTCCGTGGGGTCCATTTTGCCACGGAGTGGTCCATATATCCACCACGCAGTTGGGCCCACATATTTTATTGCTACACTGTGGTACTCATTTCAGTGGGGTCCATTTTGCCACGGAGTGGTCCATATATCCACCACGCAGTTGGACCCACATATGTTATTGCTATACTTTGGTACTCATTTCCGTGGGGTCCATTTTGCCACGGAGTGGTCCATATATCCACCACGCAGTTGGACCCACATATGTTATTGCTATACTTTGGTACTCATTTCCGTGGGGTCCATTTTGCCACGGAGTGGTCCATATATCCACCACGCAGTTGGGCCCACATATTTTATTGCTACACTGTGGTACTCATTTCAGTGGGGTCCATTTTGCCACGGAGTGGTCCATATATCCACCACGCAGTTGGGCCCACATATGTTATTGCTGTACTGTGGTACTCATTTCATTGGGGTTCATTTTGCCACGGAGTGGTCCATATATCCACTACGCAGTTGGGCCCACATATGTTATTGCTATACTGTGGTACTCATTTCAGTGGGGTAAATTTTGCCACGAAGTGGTCCATTTATCCACCACGCAGTTGGACCCACATATGTTATTGCTATACTGTGGTACTCATTTCATTGGGGTCCATTTTGCCACGGAGTGGTCCATATATCCACCACGCAGTTGGACCCACATATGTTATTGCTATACTTTGGTACTCATTTCCGTGGGGTCCATTTTGCCACGGAGTGGTCCATATATCCACCACGCAGTTGGGCCCACATATGTTATTGCTATACTTTGGTACTCATTTCCGTGGGGTCCATTTTGCCACGGAGTGGTCCATATATCCACCACGCAGTTGGGCCCACATATTTTATTGCTACACTGTGGTACTCATTTCAGTGGGGTCCATTTTGCCACGGAGTGGTCCATATATCCACCACGCAGTTGGGCCCACATATGTTATTGCTGTACTGTGGTACTCATTTCATTGGGGTTCATTTTGCCACGGAGTGGTCCATATATCCACTACGCAGTTGGGCCCACATATGTTATTGCTATACTGTGGTACTCATTTCAGTGGGGTAAATTTTGCCACGAAGTGGTCCATTTATCCACCACGCAGTTGGACCCACATATGTTATTGCTATACTGTGGTACTCATTTCATTGGGGTCCATTTTGCCACGGAGTGGTCCATATATCCACCACGCAGTTGGACCCACATATGTTATTGCTATACTTTGGTACTCATTTCCGTGGGGTCCATTTTGCCACGGAGTGGTCCATATATCCACCACGCAGTTGGGCCCACATATTTTATTGCTACACTGTGGTACTCATTTCAGTGGGGTAAATTTTGCCACGAAGTGGTCCATTTATCCACCACGCAGTTGGACCCACATATGTTATTGCTATACTGTGGTACTCATTTCAGTTGTGAAGTGAGGATGGTTTCGGTGACCGTACGTGAAGTTAGGAGGAACGTCTGTGTTAGAAAATCGGTTGTTAGCTCTGGTGTGCGGAGTCCATTCGGATCGGTAGGCCTACGGTTTGAGTCTGTTCTTGTGTACGACCAATTATTTCTGGTAGCCGTCATCCTCTTTTAGGATTGCTTGGATGTGGTTGTTGGTTAGTGACAAGACTCGGTACGGTCCTCTCCAGGTTGGCGCCAATTTGCTTCTAGATTTTGTTGAATCCTTTAGCCAGACGAGATCTTCATGCTTGTAGACAAGACTTTTTGACATAAATGAACTTCTTCCTTGCTCTAGCTTGATCGTTGCGGGATCTGGCATACAGAAAAGCTGTGTTCAGACGTTCAAAGGTCATGGGTGTATTGCAGGAGTGATGTAGGGGTATGGATCTTTGGTAGTTACTGATATTGGGAGTCTAGCTTCTCTCCCGTGTACCATAAAGAAAGGCTTGAGACCTGTTAATGAGTGCACACTAGTGTTGTATGCTATTTCAAGCTGATTCAGGTAGGCCTATTGGTCCCCCTTTGCTCCTCTTTCAGCTAGGCACTTACATGTAGCTAGTTGGTCTTTAATGACCCTGTTTGTCCTTTCCACAATACCTGCTCCTTGTGGATGGTACTGTGAAGAGCGGGATTTCCCGAATCCCAGGGTCTTGCACAGTAATGTTTGACAATGTTAGCTTCAAATTGTCGTCCTTGGGTAGGTGTGAAGGGTAATGCTCTCGAATGTAGTTCTCGAAAAGAAGTTTAGCTACAGTGGCTGCTGATTGGTCTTTCATGGCAATCATATTGGCATACTTGGTGAAATGATCCACAATGACAAGGATATAACGATGCCCTTTGGAAGATGTTGGAAGTTCGGCTATGTCAGCGAACACGGTCTGAAACGGGGCAGACAAGATGTTCTTGAGGGGAGCGTGGTAGTTGGGATTAGGTGATCTAACCGACTCACATGCTCTGCCTGTCTCGCAGAAATAAAGGACATATCTATGCATGTAAGGCCAGAAGTAGGATGACTTAGCTCGCTCGAGGGTCCGTTCTGCACTAAAGTGTCCTGAAGTTGGGTGACCATGAAGAAGGTTCAAAACTTCTTGTATACTAGGCTTTCTGGGAGTATGGCTTGGTAGAGTTTAACTGATCGTTTCTCGTCCATTTTCGTCAAAACAAGATATCGTTGTGGATGGATAGACGAGAAAGCTGCCAAAGAAGTCTGCGCTTTCTAGGCTGGATACGACGAATTTACTTGACAGTGGGTCTTGTATTGTTGGTAATCATGTGCCGGATATTTTCAAGGTCTTTGTCTAGCTGCTGGATGTGGAGAAGTTTAGGCTCGAGTCCTTGGAGGCAGTTTGGTGGGAAGATGAAGGCTGAGGAACTTTTGATTGTAATTCAGACATGGTTTGGGTGCCAACCGAAGAATCCTGCTGGGATGTAGCATTAAGGTGTACACCTGAGGACTCTGAGTGAAAGAAGGACGAGAAAGATGTGACTCTTGATGGCTGTCAGGGTGATGAGACAAAGAGTCTTGGGGTCTTTAAGATGGACGACCATGACTTGGGCTCGATGGGTGGTACTCACGACGGAGGGTGTGTCTGGGTTGAGGACTTGGTGATGGATATCTTTTTGTAGATGAAGACTTGTAGAGTTGTGATGGTGAGTGGTAGCGCTGGTGGAAACGCTGGTCATACCTTTCTTATACGACTCTGTGATCGTTGCCTTGCAAAAGGGCCACGTGAATGATGAAGGTTGTGATTACTGAATTGTGATTTCAGCATGTCGACATCATTGTCAACTTCGGAGCGGCGATTGCTGAGATGTGTTTGCAGGTGGTCAAACTTCTCGTCCGTTTCATCTTGCGTGGCTGCAACACAAGTGTCTGGTTTAGGAACTAGGGCATGACCTAGCATGTGGGCTCTTTCAATCCGAAGAGCTCGGGCTATGTCATTATTTCTTCAAAAAACAGCAGTAAGCGCTCTCTCACTCTCTGCCAAACTTGCCTTTGTTGAAGAAGGGAGATTCTGCCACACAGTAAAAGCTGATCCAGCCTGGTGCGAAGGAAGGAGAACATGCAAACGATTTTCTGAACTAGGGTCAACTCCGGCTGCAACTTTCAGGCGCTTTGCCCACTGGGTAAAATCTCTCCCATCCTTTCTTATAGCAACACCTGTTGAAACCGGCACCAGCATTAGTGAGCCACTAATTGTTGGGGCATATTATCTCACAAGTCATAGTGAGATAATTATATTTACAAGGTAAATTATAGGTACCCGTTCAAATATTGCACAGTTCCCGTAGACAGAATATGTGGATTTCATACAAAATATAATGTCGCTTCTTTGCGGATGGAGTAAGGGAGACGAAACTCATACGGCCTTAATAGACCATTTTCGTAATGTAACCAAATTTAATGCACAAGTCTTTGTGAAGTGCCTCAATACAAATTATTTCATTCACCTGATAAGAATAATAGTAATTCAATAGTCAGAATGTAAACTGCATATAATATTATCAAGTGTTGATACATGTAGGTAGGTCAAGCCATAATGTTTTTTCCAACCTGGCAACCACTAATGTATGCAGTTTGGATTATGTCTATTGAAATACTATTATTCTTACCAGGTGAATGAAATAATTTGTATTGAGGCACTTCACAAAGACTTAATCGAGCGAAGAAGTAAGACATGAATTATGATGAAGCTGAATTAGCCTTGATGTAAACTCTCTCTAAAAGACGTGTTCTCTATAAGAACAGTTCAGGAGAAGTGATGAAAATAGGTGTGGCAAAAGCAGGTGTAATATGCTATTCCAGTACATTGTAGGTTGTGGAAAGTGCTTGCCAGAATAACTGCACATCCCAATACAATAGGGTTTAGAATGTCCTTGCCAGAGAAAGTATGTGTTGCTCTTTAACAATTTTACAGGTGTCACTTTAGAAATGGGTGACAATTATTGAATGAAAGGCCAGGCTTCAAGCCACACAATAAAGTCAAGACAATAATATTTTAAAAATGTAGAGTTCTTCTAAGGTCAAGTCACTACAGGTCTTTAATGATCATCTCCTCACCAGGCTCTTACAGCAGTCATGTACTATTATAACAATGGTCTGTCGCTGTTCTTCTTTCTTCGTGAAAACATAATTAAAATTATTCAATTTAGCACATCGATAATGCACGTGATTTTAACACTTTATTACTTGATCTATGTATATCAGCAAAAGGCAAATAAATATATTACATTTAGTATGCTTCATAAATGATGTAATTTTCCCTCCTTTGTATATACTGTAAGGTATGCATTAAAAATTCTTAATGCTGTTTATACAATTTCTGTAAATTTAGTTTAAAATATCACTGCACGACTACCTGAAGACAGAACAGTTGTTGATGCTTCATTGTTGTAAGAGGAGACTTGGATGTATTTTAAGATGAAAATATAAATGTTGATATTGTATATATTATGGTGGAAGACAACTTGCATAATTATGAAGTACAAATTTCCTGGTTATAACAATCTTAAATATATTAATTATGTTCCTTGACATGGCAAACATCAATTTTACATGACTGATTCAACTGTGATCTTAGATGACAAATTATGATATGAACTTCATTATCTTTTGATGGAAGGTAATTTCTATATTTTGCCAACATCAACCTTAATATTGATTTTAAAATGTGTCTACCTTGTTCACTGTTCCATTTGGTTATTTACAACGACATTAAGGTGAAAATATCAATTTTTATTTCTTTATTGTTGATTATTTGCGCATTATGCAAATTGCATTCATTATTTTTTGTAAAAGGACGCTTATTTGCATATTATGCAAATTGGGTTCACAATTAGGACATCAAATATTGTGTCCACCATGCTTAGTATTCACAAACATAATGTAGGGCATTTAATTTTTTTCTCTCCGTAATTTTCCCTCCACAGGGATGTTTATCGATTTTCATTTGAAACAAATAGATAAATATATATTCAAGGTAATTTACATTTATATACATAAATAAAACTGGCTTCTCAAGATACAAGTATCTAATTCATTTTTGACATTCATGGAAAGAAAACAAATACAGAAAAATATCATTTTATGTACAACGGGGCATGTAATTGATTTCAATCGGGTACTTAAATGCGAAAATTAATGAAAATATCAAATTCTTTTCATGGCCGATGTAAATTTGCATATAAAAACATAATTTAAGGCACCAAAAACCCTTTAAATCTAGTTCATAAGTGCAGATTCAGGCGCAGATCCACGGGAGGGGGCGACGGGCCTGCCCCCCCCCCCCCCTGGTAAAAATAAAACACAGAATAATATATTTTTTTTTTAATTATCACGAATTAGACCCCCCCCCCCAAAAAAAAAAAAGTGCCCTAACCCCCCCCCCCCCCCCCCCCCCCCCCGCTTATTCACCGGCTGGCTGAGTCGGCGCGAAATATTTCGTGAAAAATTGGACCAACAAAAAAAAGTGCCTTGGACCAACAACAAAAAGTGCCTTTCCCCCCCCCCCCCCCCCCCCCAACTGTAAAATTCGCTATTTTAACTGGACTATTCAACAAAAGAAGAAAGAGAAAGTGGGGTACATGCAGTTCGTCGCTATTAGTCTTCGAAATTGCTTGTACACCGGCCGCGCACGATCTTAGTTTGATTTTTATCATTCTTATCGGGCCATCTTTTGTTAATTGAGGAAAGGCAGTAGGACTGCAATGTTCTTCTTTTACGAGCAGGAGATGAAAGAAGCTGGTTAAAGAAACAAAATTTCTAAAGGCTTTCGTAGACTCTAACCTCGTTCTATATGTAGACGAAATAGGGGAATCCAAGGTTTTCTTGAGAGAAGCTTTAGCTCTTCCTTACAAAAAAACCTAATGGTAAATGAATGGTGTTTGAATGGTAGCATCAATGGTAAATGGTATTTTAATGGTGTGCCAATGGTGGATTCTGTATGGTGAATGGTGTTTCAATGGTGGTGTATGATGATGAATGGTGTTTCAATGGTAGAGTCTGTATGGTGAATGGTGTTTCAATGGTGGAATTGTATGGTGAATGGTGTTTCAATGGTAGAGTCTGTATGGTGAATGGTGTTTCAATGGTGGAATTGTATGGTCAATGGTGTGCCAATGGTGGAATTGTATGGTCAATGGTGTTTCAATGGTAGAGTCTGTATGGTGAATGGTGTTTCAATGGTGGAATTGTATGGTCAATGGTATTTCAATGGTGGAATTGTATGGTCAATGGTGTTTCAATGGTGGAATTGTATGGTTAATGGTGTTTCACTGGTAGTGACTTTGAGAAAACTAGGTGTCCCTTATACTTTGAACTACAATTTGCTCTGTGATTTCGCTTTATTTTTCGCGAATTTGTCTTCATGATCAACGTTTCAAAGCTGACAAACTGCAAGGAATAATACCCTAGTTCTCAGGAACAATGATGGATCTTTAGTTTTTTCTTCAATTTGGAGTAATTTTGGATCTGATATGTGTCTCTTTACCGTGAGTAACTGCTGTTTTGTGCCTGTGGTCCCACTCATATGACTCTGTGATGTACATTATTATACATTTGCTTACATGAACATCTGTTATTGTTAATTAAAGCAGCTTATAAATCATTCTATTTTATTACAAAAAATTAAAATATTACAGTATTAGGGGCACACCTTTAGAACTTTTATCAAGTTATTTATCTGATCGTAAACAATTAACAATTATTAATGAAGCTGCAGTCCCATTACAAGCATTTTGTGTTCACTGGTTTGTCGTCATCATGGTTCTTAGCTGTTTTTAAAATCGATGATTAGTTTTGGCACTAAATCCCTATGACATTTTTTAGGAATAATGTTGAGCTTATATTACCAAAATTTGAAAAATATTAAACGTTTGATTAATCAAACTAAAAGGGTGTGAATTGAAGTAGCATATTTGTAGGCTAAACCAAATTTATCTCATGACGAATGAGTATAATCTACTCATCGTTCATTCAATTCTATTCCATATTGGTAATGGAGATCCTAAATAATCTTTCAGCCTATATCAACTAAATCTACCGAGAAGAAAAGATGACTAATGAAGAGAAATCAATAACTGACACAGTCATCACAATATGCGTGCATACAAAATTTGGTTCAGCCTCCCAAAATTTGAATTTTTTTAAAATATCATTGTAGCTGGATAAATCAATGTTGAATATTTTTACCATTTTTTTCTCATACAAAGATGGTAACAATTCCTAACATCTAATAATTATTGAGTCAAATCAACCTAATCTATTTAAAAAACAATTATTACAAACCATGATGATTATAAATCAGTAAACATTCACAAAATACCCTAATTGGACTAGGCTCTACTAGGCACAACGTCAAACAACACTTGGAGATAACCTTGACAAAGGCTTCTTGCTAGTCCAAGTATAATGTAATCAGAAGTGTAGCTGCTTTTTCATTAGATGTTTCTGTTGCATATTGGAAGCTAGTATTATATGAGTATTTTTCCAAGAGTAACAGTCATAACTAGCTCTCCAGGTTGGGTGGAAAATTACAAGCAAATTGTAGATCTAGCTCTGTCAAAAAAAGAATAACAAATCTTTAACAGTTGTTATGCTTCCACAACGAAGTGGCAAGTCCCTTTAAAAGGCTGAAAATATAATTTCTTTGGGTTATACTTACATACAAAATTTTACATTTAGATTTTGTAACATTGCTAAAGAAAGTCTGAATAATATCATGTTTTAATAGTGTACTATGTTCCAAATGATTGCCTTATTGATGTTCAAGTAACCCCAAAGTAATGATACTTATATTGATGAAGCAATAGTCTAATCTACACACAGATGTTTAACTCAGCCAAATTACCTATACACTAACTGCCACTTCTAAATTGTCCATTCTTTGGTGTTTCTTAAACTTTTGTTAGAACTCTGAATGAGCACCTGTCAATAAGCGACTTGACATATATTTACAAGAATTTCTAAAGTGGGGGGGGGGGGATGTTTTACTGTGGAAATGCTGACATCTATCTGGTCCCTTGTTTCAATCGAATTGGTCACTGTTTTTGGTGAAGTCAGTAAACAACATTCACAGATTGATCTTAAAATCATCTTTTCTTGCTAGTATGAAAACAGTATTAATATATGTATCCACATCTTGCCATGGTACAGTTAAAGGGATAGTTGAGTTCTGTTGCAGAGGGCGCTACACAAAATAATTTCTTTGTGAGATAATGAAAAACTGAGTGTCAAATTTGAAAAAACATACAATTTAAATGACAAAAAATCATCTTTGTTTGATCAAAATCGGTTCAGAGATGGCTGAAATATCCATAAATATAACGATTTCTAATACTTCTGTACCACCGCAAATATTAGATAATTTGAAAAAGCTGTTGGAAAAACAAAATAGCGCCATTTACGTTGTATTTCAGCCAATGCCGATGTTGGCTTTTTTTGTTGGCATTTTCGTGTTGGTTTGGTACGCACAACCAGCCGGCCCATGTATTGTTATTTTTAATTAAATAATTAATTAACGGTCACCATATTTTTGTTAAAGTAGAGCTGAATTGGTATGATCGTATTGGCTAAATTTCACACATTTTGGGGTCTAAAATTACCTTCATAGCAAATTTAGGTTCTAATAGGGCACTAGAAATGTCATAGATAACAATAAGAGCAATAACCATGCACTTTGAAGGCATTTGTGGTCTGAAAAACAAAACTCAACTATCCCTTTAATGTAGTACCATTCTTTTTTACAAACGGAAGTGTAAGAAACAGTTTGGAGAATATATGTTGTAATCATTCAAAAAATGTAAATTCCAGTGCTTGTATAAAGGTGTGTAAGTTTCACCTTCATTATTCAGAATCATAGATGGTACAGGTAAATCTCAGATGCAGCAAAATGGCCTCTAAGTTTTTTACATAGAAAATGTATAACACTCTCCTAAGAGCTACTGCCGAGTCATCTGAAGTTTATTTAAAAAAAATGGTTTTACAGACTTCTTGCTCACGTATCAAATGGTTGCTGTTAATCAACAGAAATTTTCCCTGTGAAATGATGCATTTTGAGGAAATTACACAGAAGACTTAATAAGATGCACAACATTGTCATGAAATCTTGCATTTGAAACAAATGTGACAGTGTGTGTAAGAGAGAAAAAAATAAATATTGGCCAAATGCACTGTTATTGCAGTGGAAGTAAAAAATCACATTTGATTTTTGAATAAGTTTCAGTTATTTTTGTTGATATTACTTACTGGACAAGGTAAATTGATACTTTTTATAATGCATAACAAGATTCATTAGTACAATGTGTTTTAACCGCATAAATATAGTTCCTTGCTTTATTATTATATCTACATATTTTTTTTCAATGTACATTAGTCTGATGGTCATGCATCCAAAGTACATGTGTGTGTGATTTTACTGCATTACTTTGCTACAGATTTTTAGGGAGTACAGTGTGATGCAGTTTGGAGCATGTTTCACTCAATGTTCACTTTTATGGTAATCACAAATTTATGATGCAACTGTTTCCTTAAATTACTTTCTTTTTTTCTTTTTTTATTGACATACATGTATTCTAAAAGTCTTGATTTCCATGATGTGCCAAAGACTTTAATGCTCCAGTAGTTTGTTATAATGTTGTCAACCTGCATAATATTATCATTTTGACAGAAACTACAAAGAAACCATTCTGCATTGTTGGTCATGTAACAAAATGAAATCCCTCCAACTTTTTTTGTTGTTGTAATTTTCATGTTTCATGCAGGAACTATGCGGGTATATATCGGTTTTATTCAGTTTCTATTGTTGTCAGAGCAGCAAAGTTGATCACTATTTATTACTGCCAGAATTATAATGCAGCTGTGTTTCTGTTTTCAGTACTCCACTTTTTTATATATATTTATTTTACATATTTCAAAAGACATGTACTTTTATTCATGTACCAAAGACAAGTTAAAGTACAGTATTACCATGAACCATGCACACCAATGGAGTCTCTTATTTTGTACAAAATTAAATAGTTTCATGTTGTTGACTACAAATTTGCACTTTATAGTATTATCTTTTAACAACTATTTGTATCTGACTTGAAGTCAATTGTTGGATGACTGGAATGTACCAAAGTTCTTAGCAGTTCTTAATTTTGGCATGAAATTCATTACTCACCATTTACATGTAGGTGCCATTAGCATATATACCATTCACGATCCACATTGTTCTCCCATAGGTTTACTGTTATCATTCAATGCAACCACTGGCATAACATAACATTCTCTATCTACCATTTATTGTGACATACCATTGGTAAACCATTCACCACCACCATTGACCTACCATTGACAAACCATTTACCATCCACCTTTGGTCTTTTCATTGGTATACCATTCACTGTCCACTATTCGTGTACCATTGTCAGGCCAATGGTGGATGGTCAATGGTAGTCCAATGGTGGATGGTCAATGGTAGGCCAATGGTGGATGGTCAATGGTAGGCCAATGGTTGATGGTCAATGGTAGGCCAATGGTGGGCGGTGAATGGTAGGCCAATGGTGAATGGTGAATGGTAGGCCAATGGTGAATGGTGAATGGTAGGCCAATGGTGAATGGTGAATGGTAGGCCAATGGTGAATGGTGAATGGTAGGCCAATGGTGGAGGGTGAATGGTAGGCCAATGGTGGAGGGTGAATGGTAGGCCAATGGTGGAGGGTGAATGGTAGGCCAATGGTGGATGGTGAATGGTAGGCCAATGGTGGATGGTCAATGGTAGACCAATGGTGGATGGTAAATGGTAGGCCAATGGTGGATGGTCAATGGTAGGCCAATGGTTGATGGCCAATGGTAGGCCAATGGTGGGTGGTGAATGGTAGGCCAATGGTGAATGGTGAATGGTAGGCCAATGGTGAATGGTGAATGGTAGGCCAATGGTGAATGGTGAATGGTAGGCCAATGGTGAATGGTAAATGGTAGGCAAATGGTGGATGGTGAATGGTAGGCCAATGGTGGATGGTAAATGGTAGGCCAATGGTGAATGGTATGTGACTGGTATGTCAATGGTCAATGGTAGATTAATCGTACAAAATTTGCATATTTCATATTCAAATTTCAATGGTGAATGGTATTCCAATGGTGAATGGTAGAATAATTGTAACAAATTTGCATATTTTATATTCAAATTTCAATGTGTCAATGGTACCATTCATCTACCATTGGTGATTATGCAAATGAGCGTCCAAAAAATTATTATTAGGTTGATATGGTTGAATGCAATTTCACTGGTAGATGAATGGTGCCCACTGGTACGTTGCAAGCGTAATCTCATTGGTATCCGAATGGTATTTTCAGTGGTACTTCTGAATGATATACCATTGGTATACCATTGAACATTTTTTTGTAAGGGTTTACTCTTACAGATAAATTCCAAGCTAAGCACCAGATAGACCTGGTGTCAGAACAGATGAAATTTATTTTCAAATTACTAGCAATTAAAATTGTAGGCAAAATCATTCTTTCAGCTATTGCACTTAAGTGACACTACTAATAAAGGTAAAATAAAACACTTATGCTACGCTCCTATATATATATATATATATATATATATATATATATATAAGTAAACAGAAATGTTAGAAAAAAAAGAGGCAAAATGGATTTAAAATGATTTAAATTCTAAAAGGGAGGAGAGAACTTGTTGATACTTACTGTCTGGAATCTTCGTGCGAAACGAGCGAGAAGTGAAGGCTGATAATTTTACAATACGAGACACAAATAACACCTTTCCTCGGCAAAATTGGTAAAAATTCAGCCTCAAACAGTATAACAAGTGTATCATCAATATCCTGAGAAGGATTTAATGAAAATCTTCAGAGATGGTGATGATTTTCTGTGATTGTGAAGGAGCAAAAAATCCATATGCACAAGCCCAAGCACGTACAGGCTATTTTCGTAATGTAATACAATTTAACGCATACATCTTTGTTAAGCGCCTCAGTACAAAGTATTTCATTCACCTGTTCACGGATAAATGTAATTCCATAGTCAGTGTGCGAATTGCATACATTACGTGTTGTGTGGTGGGGCTAAATGTTTGTCCTACCTAGCAACAACTAAAGTATGCATTTGCATTCTGACTATTGAAATACATTTATTCGTAACAGGTGAATGACATCACTTGTAATGAGGCACTTTATAAAGAATTGTATAAACATGAATGTCAACTGGGGTCAATAGAAGATTTCTTTTATCGTTTCATCGAGATGTCATTCCTAGTCGGCAAAAAAAGGGACTTTTCGATTTGCACGTCGACATAGTGGAATGCTACATAATGGACTGCTACATGTGATGTCCTTAAAAGGACGTCACACATAGCAGTCCACTATGTCGACGTGCAAATCGAAAAGTCCTTAAAGTCGACGTGCAAGACTTTACTCTCGTGCTCCATCGTGTACGTCATGAATTGGGCACTATAAAGACAGGGCTGTCGTTACGTCCATCCCCTACAAATCAAGTAATAATAATATTATTGATTTGAAAAAGTTTCTTTTTTCATTCAGGTTTTCATCAAATTTTAATACTCTTTGCAATAAGTAAACGAATGATCAAAACCTTTTCAGCAAAAGTCCGGTGTGTAAAGTCAATACGGGTCGACCTTTTTCTTTTGTGACGAAAAGGACATTTTGGCAACACGCATGGGGTCCGTCCGTTCTCGGAGTGGGGGGGGGGGGGGGCGGGAGGTAACATAGTGCATCTCTATCTTATAAATACAATAATTTCTAATGTTATAATTAACCTTCTTTTGTCTTTCTGTTATTCTTTTGCTTCCGTCGCGCCTCTTCTTCCAAAAGTAGAAGGGCCACTGATTTATGAAGGCATTACGCATAGCATTCGGTGGGGGTGGGGTTTTCACCCAGCCACCCGTTACTCAGCTCTTTTTCTCTCTTTAACTCTCTCTCCGGCTCTCTCTCTCTCTCTCTCTCTCTCTCCCTTTCCCTTTCTTTCTCCTTTTCTCTCTCTCTCTTCCCCTCTCTCTTTCTCATTTCCCCCTTCTTTCCTTCTCTTGTTCCCTCCCCCTTTTCCCATCTCTTTCTATATTTCCCCTTTTACCATTCGAAAGGGGGAGGGTCAGGGGCGTCGCCAAAGGGGGGATGTGGGGGTGCGACACCCCCCCCCCCCACACCTGTCAGGATATTGTCGGTAAAATTGCGCTGCCGTCGGAAAAGGAAAAGGGGGAGGGAAAAAAAGAGAGGGAAAAAAAGGAGGGGAAAAAAAGAGAGGGAAAAAAGAAAGGGAAAAAGAGAGGGAAAGGGAAAGAAAGAAAAAAGAAAAGGAAAAGAAAAGAAAGAAAGTAAAAGAAAGGAAAAGAAAGGAAAGAAAAGAAGAAGAAAGAGAAAAAAAAAGAAGAAGAGGGAGGAGAGGAAAGAAAGGAAAAGGAAGAAAAGAAAGAAAAGGAAGAAAAGAAAGAAAAGGAAAAAAAGAAGAAAAAGACTGAAAGGGAAACAAAAGAAACGGGGATGAAAGGGAGGAGAGAGAGGGGAGGTAAGAGTCTTAGAGAGGAGGAGTGGGAGTAAAAGAGAGAAGGGGGTTGTTGGGTGGAGTCGTCTCGTCGAGGGAGCAAGAAAGACACGGGTAAATATGTTGCTGTGTCGGGTCAGCTGTGTCGGTATTCTTGCACAATCAATGCAGAAGTTTGAAGTCGGTGAGATGTATATCGTCGGTCGGCCGACAAGTTTTTTTTCCCGACGAACTGTGACTTCTTATGACGAATTCGAGAGTGACTACAAGTACAATACTTGTATTTTCCCGAAGATTCGCTTTCCGATAATATCAGCTAAAGAAATCAGAGGTTTAAAATTTTCGGGGAACTAAATTCGAACAAGGTTTAAGAGTCAACAACGGTACGACGAATCGTCTTCCTTTCTTTATATTGTGATGAAACGCCAAAAAGGGGAAACTTCATTTAGACGAGTCGAGACAAAACAATGAATCGTCTTCTTTCTCTAATAATTTAAGGAAACATCAAAGCTTCGCGCGAGAGTGGGAAACTGAATTCAGACAAATAGGGCTTATTAAAAGTCGAAGACGGTACAACGAATCGTGTTCTTTCTCTAATGATATGAGGAAGATTCAAAGCTTTCGCGCTTCGCGCGAGAGGGGAAAACTGAATTCAGATGAATAGGGCTTAATAAGATTCGAAAACGGTACGACGAATCGTCTTCTTTCTCTAATAATTTAATGAAACGTCAAAACTTCCGCGCTTCGCGCGGGAGGGGGAAGCTTCATTCAGATAAGGATTAAGAGTCGAGAACAGTATACCGAATCATCTGCTTTTTCTCATAATTTAATGAAACGTCGAAGCTTCCGCGCTTCGCGCGGGAGGGGGGGGGAACTTCATTCAGCCAAGGATTACCAGTCAAAAACGGTACAATTTATTAATCGTCTTCTTTTCGTAATAATTTAAGAAAACGTCTAAGCTTCCGCGCTTCGCGCGGGGGGCCCATCACCCACACCCCCTAATAAGCGCGTTTAAGTGATTCTCTTCCTCACTACCGCCCAGTGGCGGATCCAGGGGGGGGGCCCGGGCCCCCCCCCCCCCCCCTTGAGAAAAAAAAATCATGTAAAATCACTCGATTTTTACCTTTTTGGGGGTTTGGCCCCCACCCCCCCCCCCCTGGCGCTCAAGGGGGGGGGGGGGGGTGCAAATTTCAAAATTTTCGAGGACCAAAAAAAATAAAAATGTGCTCACTACACCCCCCCCCCCCCCCCCCCCCCCCCCCCCCCCCCCCCCCACACTGAGCGACTTTTCGGCTGGTTGAGTCGTTGCGATTTTTTTTTTGGGACTCCAAAAAAAAAAAAAAAAAGTGTCCGCTTACCCAATCAATTAAACACAAATTGGCAGCTCGGTAAAGGATCTTGCGAGCTCCCCTCCCATTTGCCATGTACTAAAAACTATTTAAAAAATCTGTATTTTCCATTTTAAAAAGTTTCGATCATTCATGCACCCTCAACATTATTATTTGTATACAACTCCCGTATGAAACAAATCTATTCCGTCACCAATAAATAAGAAAATGAAAGCTGATAATATCTTCTGTACGAGCCAATCGGAGTAGACCTTGAAAGATACCTCAGAGCGTTGACAACTTGCGTTTCACTGATCACAACTTTATAAATTCATACCTATTAAAAAAAAGGATATTGCTCAGACTTTCACCGATTTGCACCTCTCATTTTCTGCTTTTATTAAAACTAATATTATTTCAGGGTAGACTTCCCCTTTAAGATAGAAACATGGGCCGAGAAATGTTATTGAGCGTTTTTGAACGTGTCTGTATATTGCGAGAAGCTATATCTTATTGAAACAATCACGACGGTCAGATTTCTAATGCGACTAATATAATGCGTTCAAATGATAATGCTCGCAATAATTTTGTTTAAAGGATTTTGAGATCCATGATGATTTACTGTGATATATAAATTAAAGAATCAATAAGAGACTTGATTTAAATCTTTTCTACCCGGTAAAATATCTTTCTAGGTGAAAAAAGTGTGAAGATTAAGAAATTATCTAATATTTCTGCTTTATCTTAATGTTCTTCTTTTTCTTTTACTTCTTCTTCTTCCTCCTCTTTGTCTTTCCATCTTCTTCCTCCCCCTCCTCCTCCTCCTCCTCCTCCCCTCCTCCTCTTCACCCCTTCCCCCTTCCTTTTTGTCAACAAGATGTTCGAATTTCATTTTTTTTTAAATCAGAATTCCATGAACTAAAAGGGAAAAGTTACAAGATTCTAGACTAACACCAGGGCGACACCAGGCCGACGCCAGACCGACGATTGACCGACGCAAGACCGACACCAGACCGACACCAGACCAGACCGAATATAAAACTACATAACCCCGAATGACCAAATCTTGGTGGGATCGTCATGGAGTCGGTGTCGTAGGAGTGACTATATTGGATACCACATTAACACTTTCTTTTGTTTCACCTTTCGTGTCTATGCATTCGCGTGCGTTAAACGTGCGCACCCACCCCATTGATTTGGGTGTAAATGGTTTCCTTGAACTGCGCTGCTATTCTTTATATCCGTGGTATTAGTTTAGATTTAAAATATAAACACTGGTCTGAGCTGAATCGCGATCCTCTCCCCCCCCCCCCCCCCCCCCCTACAGAAGATGATCTGCTTCTAGCGCTGCATGCCTTTATAGAGAACTACAAAGTCTAGTGATGTCTTACGTATATTGACAATGAAAATGTTATTGCCAAGTATGGTATATATTCTTTTATTTTCGTTATAATTGCGACTGATCGTGATCGATTCGACCGTGCATAAAATTATTGTTTTCTTCATCTAATCATCATAATCATAGTCAGTGGCGGAATGAGCAAAAACTTTTAGGGGGTCAGAACAAAATCCTTATCACCACCGAGTAGCATAATGCAGGGGCGGCGGAGTGGGGAGGGTGGAGGGGGCACCAACAAAAAGGGGCCCTTTCTGGAAAAAGGGGCATCTACAAAGGGAAACATCAACAAAACCTACACCCTTTTTAGACATTGGTATATTCCCCTACATCGTCTTGATTGTGATTACACTACCAGGGATGATATCAATATTTGTTTCTTTCTTTACGTGGTACAAGATACTGCTTAGTTAGGCAACGTTCTTTGCAGTTAGGTGTGATGGTCTAAATATGAATTTTTGAGTGAGCGAAGCGAGCGAGCAAAAAAATTAAGATTTGTGAGGACCCAGTGCAAAAAATTACATCATTTAAAGAGGACCCCCCCCCCCCCCCCCAAAAAAAAACCCTAATGAAGAAATACTGAAAAATTCTTTTATAAGTAACATAATCATAACATCTATAAATGGAAGTGAGCGTAGCGAGCGAGTTTAGGGAAAAAAAATTAAAAAAGGATGCATGTTACGGAGAAAGGAAAAGTAGGCACTTATCAAAAAGGAAAGGACAGTTATCAGAAAAGAAAAGGTGCTATAGTGTCAAAGTAAAAAGGGCAATTGGCGGAGCCTGAATCAGGACACTCAACAGGGTACTTGAAAAGTTGGGTAGCATAGTGCCCCCCCCCAATCACTGTAAATCACTGGTATCGAGTTATAAATGAACCACGTTTGAATTTTCTTGGGGGCGGTCAACTTACCCCCCCCCCCCATCAGTACGTCAGTGATTTTATGAGTGGGACGGTAGGTATTGTGTGCACAAGGCAGGAGCGGTGACTTCTTTTTATGACCGGGCGGGAGGGGACGAAATGCGAGGGACGGGGGAGCAGTGGCGTATATTAGCAAAAAAATATTTTTTGAGGGGGGAGAGGAAAAAAAATCCGAATCACCCCTACTCTTACATGGTACATGCAGGCCTCGCAAAACGTTTTCAAAGTGGGGGAGGGGGCTATAGAATTTTCGATCAGGTAGAGCAAAGCGAGCGTAAATTGGCGTTGGGTCCAGGGGCAAAGCCCCGGTGGGGGCTCAAGGGGCGTAACCCCATAAAGCTCAGGGGTTTTAGGCATTTAATAACGGTGAGATGATGATCCAGAGGCCCGCCTTAGGGTCCCTCAGTGGCGGATCCAGGGGGGGGGCCGCCCCCCCCCCCCCTTGAGAAAAAAAATCATGTTAAAACACGTGATTTTTACCTTTTTGGGGGGTTGGGCCCCCCCCCCCCCCCCTGGCGCTCATGGGGGGGGGTGCAAATTTTAAAATTTCGAGTTGTCCCCGAGTAGGAGTTAGCCATCGAATTTCAAGTCTTTGGAGTTAGCCCGAGATGGTGCACACCTCTTCTCAATGCAACCTCAATCAAGCTTGCTATCGAACGGCGCTCTATTTTGCTGCGCCGCTAGCCTATACGCTACCTATACCGCACACACGTAGGGTAGGCCTAACGTTAGAATGCGTACTTTCTCTTCGCCATGTTGAATCGACGAAACAACGTGGATGAATTATCGGGTTAGAACGAAAAATCACCATTTTTCCCATCGAAGACCTCTTCTAATTATCATTTCAAGTTGTTGGAAAGATGCCAAGAGGAGTCGAAAAACATTGTAAGTCAAAATTGTAATTTAATACTACTACTAGCCTACCTCTTACATTACTTTACATTTCGAAAAAAACTGTGACCCAACCCACACATAGTCGATCAAAGTGCATTACTATCCTGGCTGTGTAGTACAAGCTGTGCTATTGATTCTCAACATTTTAAACACCACTGTACAAAACTCGACTGATTTCACTAAATATCGATACTTTAGTGACGATTGATGACACCTAAATAGCAGTAAAATACATTTTTTCTTCAAATTTCTGATGTTAGAAACAATAATTTTAAAACTCAAATTGTGAGTCCACTGTCAAACTTGCCGATCAGCCGCATCGGCATGATTGTGTGCATCTGTGTGTTGTGAGTGTATTGACTATTCATGTATTCAAATGCTGCCTATTTACACGTACTACGTAGTGCAGTGCTAGAGCAAACATAGGAGCATCACTATCCTGGCCGTGTAGTAAAAGCTGTGCTTTTGATTCTCAACATTTCAAACACCACTGTACAAAACTCGACTGATTTCAAGATTTTAAGAAAGTGAACAGCTCTGCTTTGACTGCAGAGGTAGTTGTGGCAAAAATTATTGAAGAAGGTAGGTTGCCGGTTGGTCCATTCCTTTGTGACTAGCATGTTTAGGGAAGAACGAGTTTGCATGGACATCAGTTCTTGTGTGATAAAGCTGGAATGGGTGGTCATGCCCCTGTGTTCTGTTGTGGGTATCTTTATCTGTATCTGTCCGTGACGTACAATCACCAACATCTGGTTGTCGCGTACGTTGGGTTAGGGTCAAACGCTTAACACGTAAATATTGAAGTGTGCTTAGGCTACGAGGTTTATAATGTCTCGTGAGTCCAATTTAATTTTAAAAGTTTTCACATCGGGTGGAAAGACAGAAAGAGAAAGTGATAGAATGATAAAAACAGAGAATAACATAAGAGAAGATAAAGGAAGAAACAAAGAAAGACAGAAAGAGAAGGTGAAAGAAGGGAAAAACAAAGAATAACATAAGGAAAATAGAGAGAGTACAATAGAATAATAAATGAAAAATAACATAAGAAGGAGAAATTGAATAAGTGCCGGCGGGGGCATTACGTCATCGTGTAGAGAATGGGCGTCGACTAAAATCAAAAAGGGTTATATCCTAGTGAACAGGGCGGGTGTCTGATGCCAAAAGCCCCTAATAATGATGGGTGGGTGGTCAAAAGTTGTGTAAGATGAGTTTCTTGAATGAAATGAATGAGTGCTTTGTGGAAAGCATTCTTCGGTCCCACAGGATCCTCTGACCAGTCGAGTCCAGGGACAAATCACCTCCTAGGATTATGTGTGGTGACTTTTTGCTTTTGCAGATTTTAGTGAGAGCATCTCCTAGATTCTCTTGGGTCTTTTTTCATTTGGGGGTCTATAGTAGGTTCCGAACAAGACAGTATCATCAGCTTGGTTCGATAATTAAGCTGGCACCAGACCGATTCGATGTCCGGTTGTGAAAGATCTTTTCGTTCAAAACAGGGTATATTCTTGTTTACAGCTGTAAGAACTCCTCCTCCCTTAGAGTTTCGGTCCTTTCTGAAGATGTTGAAGGAACTAGGACAAATTTCTGCAGAGTTAATGCTTGCATCATGCCTAGTTTCTGTTCCTGTACATGTACGTCTGGTTTCTCTTGATCCAATAGTGATTTAAGGACAGCGACTTTCCCATTAATGCTTCTGAAATTAACTATGATGACCTTGAGATCTCTGCGGTGATTTCTCGTTTTCTCCTTTTCGGCCGGGTATGACTGATGATCAGCATGGTTCCTTGGGTGGAACAGGTTCTTTTTTACTGATTGTGGGATTCCAATGCAGGGCTGACTGGTCGCACTCATTAGCGGTGTACTTGTAGTTGTACTCCCACATGCGTGTCCGACACTGTGTGTGGATTTATTCTTCCCTTTTACTATTATCCATTAACCCAGGCAGTTTAAAATCTTTATTGGAGAGACAGTTTGGTGGTCAACTCTATGCCAATTATTATCCTTTTTCCTAATCTTCACATCAGGCTTCTCACCACGGAGACTAGGCCCTTTAGTCTCACTTGAATGAGGCGTGTCCTTTGGTAAATTCTCTTTAAGTTTCACTTCAAGTTCATTAAGGGAGGACAAAATATTAAAAGAGTTACTTGTTGGCAGGTTACTATTGGAGTTTGACAAATTCATGTCATCACACACTGGGCATAAAATGAGGCTAGGGTGGTCAGCATGCAGTTTCATTGTATCGTTGGAGATTCCTGAGCAATTTTCATGGAACCATGCATCACAGCTTGAGCACTGTTTGCAACCAGTTTTGGCAGCATAGCCACAAAGGCCACATGGAAATTTAGGTTTGCGGCCTCTGTGTCTCTTTTTCTCAGGGGCCAGGTTTACAAGGCGATTTCTAGTGGTAGTGCAAGGGTCTATTTCTGTAGTCGAGTTACTTGTGACTGGGCCTGGATTTAGGCTTATACTGTATCTCCAGCCAGGAGGTTTATCAAAATTAGGAGTGGTAGCCTCCCATGTGGCAATCCAAGAAAAGGTGTTGAGTTTAATCTTGATCTCCCTACTAGATTAACTTAAGTTGCATCAAGTACGCGTACAGCGGTTCTGGTAGTGGTAGTAAAAGATTGAATTTCTTTACTAAATCTCGGGTTGAAAGTAGTATAAAAAAATGGTAAGATCCTACCGTATGTGCTCTCTTCCTGTAGTTCCCGTTGTAAATGTTGTGAGAAGCGCATTCCAGTGATCGGAAGTGTGATACAAACCAATGTATACAGGGCAAAGGCTGTTGGTGTGGTTGGTCCACTTTTATTATTATTATTATTATTATTTATTCGACCATAAAAACACATTCAGCATGTACAGTGTATATAGGTGTATACAGAGTGAAATAGGAAAAATACAAAGTAAGATAAAGAAGGAATAGCATGTGGGTCAGGGTGCACAAAAGCGAAATTCTTCCCTGTTGCCCGGGGGCATGTGCACCCTCACATGCCATTCCGAGACATAATAGAATATATTGCAAGGTTCACATTATATAAGTATACAAAATAATTACAAACAATCATTCAGAAAATCATGATTAAATTAAATTTCGATAAATGCATTAAGAGGATATGAAGCTGCAATGAATAGAGTGCTTTAAGATTTGTATGCAGAAAAAACTTAAAACTTAAAATAACCAGAACACAATTAACATAAATCGTCATTATTCAATTGATCCAACGGTGTCTCATTCAAAGAAATTCTAATTAAAAAGAAAAAAGAAGAGATGTGTAATTGTTCAAGGTAAATCTGACCAGCAATTTCTTGTATATAACAAAAATATACATATGAATAGAGCGTAAATATAGTTTTGGGCTATACAATCAAGGAAATTATAAAACGTCATGTACCACAATAATGTACAATTTTTGCAGAAATTAAAGGTGCAATAAGCATTAGGATTGATAATCATTCACAAAATATTGAGTAGGGCCTATGGTGTTATCATTTAAGAAGAGTGGCATAATGTGGATATGTATCAATGTGGACCATTGTTCCAGGTTCAATTAATATAATCATTGTATCATTGAAAGAGAAAAAAAAAAAAGAAAAAAAAAAAAAAAAAAAAAAATATTAAACAAGTAACATTCTGAATCCAGTGTTTCAATAAGTTCTTGGATATTGATAAACAATGATTATTAAAGAAAAGGAGGAATCCCCCACTCTCAGTGAGGAAGCCCCTCTCAGTTTGAAAATTAGTTAGAATCGAGAAGGGACCGCTTCATAGAGAGTAGAAAGGATGAAAGTGAGGAGACCACCGATGCATCCCTAACCTCTAACGGTAATTCATCCCATACCCGAGGAAATCTCCGGGAAGCGGACAGGAACAGGGCCTGTGTTCGTGATTGCTGATGAATGAAGGACAGTGTAAAGAGGCGTCTCTTGCTAATGGCTATGTTTTCTATTAGTGTTTCACAGTCACAACAAAAGTACAGACATTTGAAGGTAAATGAACATAAAAGATAATTTTGTCTATATATCTCTATTGCGTTAGGGGATGAAGGCAAGATGGCGGATATCCGGGTATTTATCAGGCTCGTCCAAAGCACGTTAGTTAAAATACAGTTAAATCACAAAATAACCAAAGGAAAAAAGACTAAACAATTCCACAGGAACGATGACCAAGTTTTAATCACAAAAACGCTAAAAAGTTGAGTTAAAAACTTTTAAAATCCCGATAGGCGCTGGATTGAAAAATTTGCAGAGTCATGTGGCACGATGTATCTTCAATGTACGCATACTCCACGCTGTATATCATGTACATTCGCTACTACACGAAATGCCACTCCTTCCAATAAGGGAGTTTACAGATACAATCTGCGCATGGGCAGATAAAGGTCATTTGTACCAAAATGGTAAAACCCACAGAGATGAATACTGGATATGCGCTCATGAACGTTATGTAACATTATTCATTTATGCACCAACGGTACATTCTATGATACGCAGATCTGTGGATATTTGGGGTCATTTGTACCATGTGCTATCTGTAAACTCCCTCATTGAAATAGCGCGAAAAGTAAGTCAGCTTAAAATGCTGAATTAGTGATCAGAATCTACTCTAACAGGTTCAAAATTAATCACTCAGGTTCAATAAGTATTTAAACCGTTTTCAAAATTGGGCTTTGGGGCAGTATTCTGAATATTGTTGTAAGTTGGTATTCTGAAAATCATTTTATCCCTGTGTTATCTCTTGAAGGACCGCCTCTATCTTATCTTTGACCACTGTTGACACGCCCATTTGCATGGACCCTACCATTAGTCCATTACCAATCAAAATCTGTTTTATATAAGCATGATAAGTAGGTCAACCAATAGGAATACTTTTTGCCATATCTGAAGATGCGCCTAGCGCATACTAATAAGTTATTTGAGGGCTTATTACGTGCGTCATCATATGCGCTGTGGCATGTGGATCATGAAGACAAGTCACGCTTTCACTATATTGGTTCAGATGAGAGCATTAAAAAAATCGTCATATCCTACATGTAGCATGTAATTTTTTAGAAAGTTGTCATCTGTGATGTTTCCGGTCAACACATAATCTTCTTCTACCTCGTCTATTGGCACAAAGTTGGTTCAGGGTAAGAAATATTGCCACCATTATATCACCACGAAAGATACAACAACCCCCTACCTGTTGTAAATATTGTTGTAAATACCATGCTAGATAAGATAAGATAAAAGATACAACAATTTTCAGAATACCAATTATCTTGTCATATTATATCTCAAGCGCATATGCAAATGAGGATTAAGCGCCATTTTATTACTAATAAGCACATTCACAAGCGCCCAAAAGTTTGAACGCAGGCACGACCAAACAGATGAGAGAAATGATACAACAAAAGTTACAACAATGTTCAGGATACCAACTTTATCTTATCTCCAAAGATACAACAAAATTAGAGATAACACAGGGTTCAGAATACGGCCCCTCGTCTGGAGCTCTGACGCCTTCGGCATCGGCGTAGGAGCTCCCGGCTCCCTGGAGTAAAGATTCGATGAGTGATTTCAAGTTCGGTGTTGTGAGAACACCAACACCAGCTACAACACCGAACTTGAAGTCATGCTGGTGTTGCAGAGATGCCAAGTTCAAAGATCAGCTATGCGTGACATTTTCATGAATCGGCGCGCGGGCGAGGGTATAGCGTATAGCCATAGTGTAAGTTTCGAAATCGCGTGCACATGAAGCGACTCGGGCATGTTACTGTTAGACTGATCCAAAGGTACCTTAATTGTGTGGGTACTAATTCTTAGTAATGCCCTCACTTTTGTGTATTATTTGTTTACTCCTAAACTACAAACAATGGCAATTTGTGAGGTCTATTAACCGTTGACGTTATGGACCATAAGACCTCGTACAAGCACTAGCGTTTAAAAGTACACACTTTTCGCACACATCCCACGTATAAATAAATGGCCAAAAAATGAAAAATCATAGTTGGACCAAAAAAAAAGTGCTTTACTTAGTTTTACTTTTACATCTTTTTAAAGAACTCCTGCTCAATTATTGCCCGGGCTTTTTCAATTTATGTTGACCTACATGTAATAATAATATTTTATTTTTATATAGCGCTTAATACAAATATCTCTAAACGCTTTATAAATATACTATTACCCCGGTCATTGGATTCAGTGCTTGCCCGCACACACTGTGTGCACAATCTCCACTCTCTGGGGAGCATTCCAGACGGGCGTTACTTGACACTCACAAGCTGTTTGACCAACAATGACGGTCGCATCCTACCGGGTACTCATTTAACACAGGGGTGCATGAAGAGTAGCAAGTGCAGGTTAATATCTTGCCAAAAGATATTAGTGCCGTGTAGGCATGATGCTTCAGAAAATTGATGTCCGAACAATATCGATCTTGCCCAACATGTCGACATATTATACTGATACCCCATTCACAGTGGTTTTGAAATTTGTAGCGGCGTTGTAGCGGAGCGGCGACACCGCCATAACACCGCTACAAATGCATTCACAGTAGAAAAGTTATCCCGCTGCAGCAGCGGGATAAATATCATGTACCCATTCACGCTGCAGCGGGTGATTTTTATTACCTCCGTAACAAACACGTGTATGCATGGCTCATGACCCGCGAGTGACCCCGATATGACCGGAAATACTTGCTTGAAATTGCGCGGTAAACATGTCAAGTTGCTTTTTGTATCCTCGATCATATTACTTTTTAAAAAACTAGCATTTTTATTGCTTCCAGTCAGAATATTTTAATTTTTTGAAGTGTGAAATATTTTTATTTGGATAATTATAATACCTACATAATAATAAAATCAATTTGAATCCACTGGTTACTTTATTTCTATTTCACTTTATGTTCCCCATTGCTGTAGAAAAGAGGTCAGTGATAGGTAAGTAAACAAATCACACGTGTTTGTCGCGGTGTTATAGCGGAGAGCCTTCACACTGAGTAAACACCGCGACAGCAGCGGGACTGTCCCGCTGCTGTAGCTAGGCGTCCCTAGCGATAGTTTGTGTCGGCGTTATCGCTAGGCGGTGTTATCCCGCGATAGTTTATAACGGGTCCGAGCCTTCACACTGAAGACAACACCGCGACAGCAGCGGGACAGTCCCGCTGCTGTCGCGGTGTTTGAGGCCACTGTGAATGGGGTATGAGTGCATGAATTTATTTTTGAGATTCTTCAGAAATTGGCAATCATGGGTGAGCAGTTGCTAGTTGAGAGCAATAGGTTGCCCCACTGTCATTTACAAATATCACGCTCTTTTAAAGTTGTATGTTAAACATTTAGGAGAGTGCTCTACTGCTCTGCATAACAATACCAATGTTTACCAGTTTATACCTGTATACAACTTTTTTTTCACTTTTGACCCTGCCCCTTATTCTGATGTACTTCTTATTCCATGGCTGCAAAATAATACCAAATATGGTACCATTTTAAAGATGAATAAACTAGATAAACACACTTTCAATTATATTATCCAAAGTAATGATTATCCCATGACAAGAGAGATATAATCAATCAAACTTTAGTTTACAAACTTTTTTTGAAGGGTTTTAGTTGAAAAAAGCAGGGAGAAATTAAGTTGTGGTTGTTATCTTCATTTTCTTTGGATTCCTTGCAGATTCTGGAATTCAACACCTGACAGCTGGTCCAACAATAATGGAGCCCGTTATGATACCAGCCACAGCCAGTAAATCTGCGAGCAGTGCTTCTAAGACCGGCGTTATAGCATGAACTACTCCTCTGGAATGCAGTATTTACGACAGCTACAGAGATCTGGTAATCATGGCAATACCTCACTCTTCAAGTCATGTTATTACTCAAGAAAAGAATGAACAAGACAAAGAGTAGCAGAAACATGTGAAAAAAACATTTGTGAGAGAGGAGAAGATGCCAAAATGACTGCATTGGCGATGTCCAGTCTTTGAATACGAGCAGTATAGGTTTATTTTATTTATTTATTTATTTATTTATTTATTTATTAGTCTTTTTTTTAGTAGGGTGGCTCCATCAGTAGTTCAATACTGTTTTCCGTGGAGGCCCTACAACATAAATACAAAATTAACAAACATATTGAAAAACAAACAATCCAAATCGAAACAAAGTGAATTAAGTTTAACAACATTAACAACATTTTCGAACAAAAGAAAAGAAACAAACACAACACAATGGACCAGAGAGGTTGCCATGTTGAATCCGAAAATGGCAAGCAATTTTAAAGAGAATGATGTTCAAAGGAATTGTTATGCACATGTTGCTACGATCGATTATAATATTGATCTTGCAGATAGACTTAACACTGAAAAAGATAACGTAACTAAGGACCCTCCCCCAGTAGCCATGACTGAGTTGCAGACCCCTTTATTGTCATCGTCGGCTCAATCGGAAACGGGCGACAGTGAGGAAGTGAAGGGAGAAATAAAGGTTCACAATCATTCTCTAAGCGATTCTTATCAAAATAATGATTGTGCTGATCTGCCTAACAAATCTACTGTGCCATGCTTTGTGTACGGAATCTCATCCAGCTTTAAGAGAAGAAAGAAGGAAGTGGTTAAAAGTCAAATCAGACGACAGACCTCGTCACTTTCCTTGAGTTTTAATGAGGAAAAACTGACGGACGAAAAGCACTTATCCTTGCCAATGTTCTGTAATGAGAACAAGCACCAGTCGTCATCGGCTAGCCCCAGAGATATGGCTGAATACCATTCTCACAGGACTGGAGATGAGAACGATTCCTCAGGACCACTTCTAACCTCAGAATCAAGTACAGGTGGTATTAATGATGAAACCAATGCGCCTTACGTCGACAGTGCCGACTCCAGAGTTCCATCTGAGTTGTGTTTGCAAGACAAAGCCTACGATTTAACAACTGCCCAGAGCATGAAAGATGTTGACTCGTGTGATCAAGACACTAAACATATATCCTACATTGCAGAGTTCAGTGAAGAGACCGAGAGCAGCAGTGCAGGAGGTAAATATACAGTATGTGTATATCATTTGGTTTTAAACTTTTAAATAGATATTTTATTCTCCAACCAATAGGCCACTTTCATAATGTAATCAAATTGAATGCAATCAAATTGAATGCACTAAACTTTGTTAAACTTGTGCCTTGTTACAAATAATTTAATTCACCTGTAATGAATAATTGTTTTTCAATAGTCAGAATGCCAATTCCATAAATTAATTGTTGCTACATACATGTAACTACGACAAACATGACAGCTTTTTCTACCTAACAGGTAACAACTAACAACACAAAGATATGTGCCTTAAATTTGATTACATTTATGAAAATGGTCTACATGTATACTGACAAATACAGCTGTAAGATGGGAATTAAAAAAACATTTCGTGGTAAATGTTCCTGTAAAGGAGTGGTTGAAGTTTAGTATACAGTTCATGAAAATAAATGAAAATGAAGGGGAAGCCAACCCTGATATTACTGTAGGTGGGTTTTGATAGATGATTTTAAAAAAGCAGAAAAATGAGAGAAAAATATTAGATCAGTGTAAGATTGAGCCAAAAAAAAAATTACAATTCTTCTTGTCAAACATTCCCATTTTTAATCGGATATTGCTCAAACATTCACTAATGTGTTTCTCTCATTTCATTTTCTGCTTTTATTAAAACCAAATAAGGTTGACTTCCCCTTTAAATGAATTACATTGTAGCATCTTGCAATTGGCATTAGAAATGAAATTTATAGCCAGTACTCTCTTTGTTTAGTGGTTTGTTTTGTTCAGGTTCATTTGTACATATGGCTCTTTCTATAAATTTTTTAACAAGGAATGGCATATATACCATTCCTTGTTAAAAAAGATTGAAGTAGAGGAAAAACATACCGGTAGTGCCAATATGGAAATGTAAAACTGATGAAAATTTCTTTTCCTCACATTTTTTCTCCATCCTCTCACAGATGAAGAGCAAGGTCTCAAGGGGAAGCCATCAAAACGGGGATTCCTAAGCATTACAGGGCTAATCCAGAAGCGAAGAACACCCATGATGAAACGCTATGAGATGAAAGACGTTGAACCAGTGACAGCACGTAAGGATGAGTTTCACACCGAGAGGCATCTCACCTGTGAATCAGAGCGCCTAAAGAGTGTGGCTTTAGCCCATCCTATGATGAAGTACTACGAGACGATACAAAGAGATTGTCAGTCAGTGCGACTGTCGGAGGATGATGTCTCTGAGTTCTTGGGAGACCCAAGCAGGGAGGTGAAAGATGATGTCTCAGGACCCTCAGAAGAGTGTTCAACAGATGGAGGTCTTGATGGTATGTCAAATTGTGAAGATAGCGGAGCGGAGTACTATCAGTTCATGCAGGGCTTGCCTCAGACAGGAGGGGAATCAGAGGAAGAGGACCTTGAAGATGACGAAGACATGGGCAGTATAACTCAAGAAAGGGAAGGTATTTCTGTAGTCAAACATGCAGATACTGAAAATGATACAAGCAAACGGTTTAAGTGCAAGGAGTGTGGTCGAGCGTTCCGTAATTCACAAGGATTATTTGCTCACAAGAAAATCCACACCAACGAGCGACCGTTCGCGTGTCATCATTGTGACAAGAAATTCCGATCCAAGCGGAATCTGATCACCCACATCCGGACTCACACGGGAGAGAAACCGCACTCGTGTGAGATCTGCGGACGTGGATTCGCCCAGCAGTCCACCATGGTGCGACACGTACGCAGCCATACAAAGGAGAAGCATGCAGAGACAGATACTGAAAATGAAACAAGTAAACAGTTTAAGTGCAAGATATGTGATCGAGCATTCCGTCAGTACCAAGGATTGACCGCTCACGAGAAGATCCACACCAACGAGCGACCGTTCGCGTGCCAGTATTGTGACAAGAAATTCCTAGCCAAGCGGAATCTGATAACCCACGTCCGAACTCACACGGGAGAGAAACCGCACTCGTGCGAGATCTGCGGACGTGGATTCGCCCAGCAATCCACCCTGGTGACGCACCTACGCCGCCATACAGGGGACAAGCCGTACACATGTGAGTGTGGTCAAGCATTCAGTCAAGCACAAGGATTATTATCGCACCAAAAAATCCACAGCAATGAGCGACCCTTTGCGTGCCAGCATTGTGACCTGAAATTCCGATCCACGCAGAATCTGAAAAGCCACGTCCGGACTCACACGGGAGAGAAACCGTACTCTTGTGAGATCTGCGGACGTGGATTCAGCCAGCGGTCCACCATGATGACGCACCTACGCCGCCATACAGGAGAGAAGCCTTACACGTGCGAGTGTGGTCAAGCATTCCGTCAAGCGCAAGGATTATTATCACACCAAAAAATCCACAGTGATGAGCGACCCTTTGCGTGCCATCATTGTGACCTGAAATTCCGATCCAAGCAGAATCTGATTAACCACGTCCGGACGCACACGGGAGAGAAACCGCACTCGTGCGAGATCTGCGGACGTGGATTCGCCCAGCGGTCCACCATGATGCGGCACGTACGCCGACATACAGGAGAGATGCATGCAGAGACAGATACTGAAAATGATACAAGTAAACGGTTTAAGTGCAAGATATGTGGTCGAGCATTCCGTCAGTCACAAGGATTAACCGCTCACAAGAAAATCCACACCAACGAGCGACCGTTCCCGTGCCAGCATTGTGACCTGAAATTCCGAGTAAAGCAGAATCTGATCACCCACGTCCGAACTCACACGGGAGAGAAACCGCACTCGTGCGAGATCTGCGGACGTGGATTCGGCCAGCAGTCCACCCTAGTGCGGCACCTGCGCAGCCATACAGGGGAGAAGCCGTACACGTGCGAGTACTGCCAGCGGAAGTTCAGCCAGCGGCACGTCATGATAAATCACGCCCGAATACATACTGGAGAGAAACCCTATTCGTGTGAAGTGTGCGGGAAAGACTTCAAGGAACAGCACAACCTCGTTAGGCATGTACGAACGCATACAGGAGAGAAGCCTTATACGTGTGATGAATGTGGGAATAAGTTCACTCAGAAGAATCATCTCATGAGGCATTCCAAAGTACATATTCCCAAAATACATACCATATAATGCTCATTACTCTGTTCTTGTTCTGATGGTGCCAAATTATTCAAAATAATAGGGGACAGACCTATCATTTTTGTGAAAGTTTCAATCTATGGTTCTATTGAGCACAGGTTACTGTACATGTTTATTGATAAGGTTTTTTTTGGGGGGGGGGGTAGGGGTCTTTGGAAAGTGTGGAGCAAAATTATTTTATTTTGGTAAAAGATTTCGGCAACTTTCTTTGTTATCTGATGGCATCAAGTTTTTTGTTGAAGCCACATAGTAGTCAGTGTCCATGTGTGTGGCATCATAATTTGCTGACATCAGATTTGGTTGAATTACCAACTAATGTGTGCAGAGCCACAGGTCTCTCAGACAGCAAAACTCCAACCAGAAAATTACTCCTGCTTGTCCTCCATATCTGGTGGGTGAGGAAAGCTTTATTATGATGAGAATTCCTTATGACAGTAGGTTCAGGGCACAGTGCATTGCTAAGACCTGTAGATTATTACTATGAAGTCCACTCTTGTGTTATTTCATTGTAAAAGGAAGCATTAATAGACCAGTCTACCAACCTATTCTAATTTATGGATGTTTCTTTCCTAGTGACCTACATGTAATGACGAGTTAATTCATCAACCCGTTATTCATGTATGAACTACAATATTTGGAATTCATTCTGCATATCACTTGTTGCTATGTCAGGCAAGCATTGGGCAAGCTTTTGGGTTGTCAAGAAGAACCTTTGTCTAAAGAGTATGCATAAGATTTGAATACGGTATGTTGTTAAACTGGTCCATTGAGAAAGATTGATTACGTCGTACATATATAATGTAAGGGTTTGGAATCATCAAATGATACGAAATTGATTGATCACATGCATTGCACACACAACTGGGACTCAACAATACACACACATGTGGCGTGATAGTTTAGATCAAGCTATTCAGCTTATTCTTGTTGTATTTTGAATAAAAGGGCTTGCAAGTAATGTGACCTTTTTATGCCTCCGTTACGAAGTACATGTAGCCGGAGGCATTGTTTTTCGGATTGTCCGTCCGTACGTACATGTACGTCCTTTTCGTGATCGCGTTATCTCAAGAACTGATTGATGGATTCCTGCCAAACTTGGGTCATGAATGTATCTTGCAGAGCTAATGATCCGAGTAGATTTTGGGGTCATGAGGTCAAAGGTCACGGGGCTCATTATGTATACAAAAATAGCTTGTGAACGCATTCTCATTAGAACTGATGGATGGATAACTATCAAACTCAGGACATGTACATGGATGCGCAGAGCAAATGAACTGGTTAGATTTTAGGGTCATGAGATCAAAGATTAAAGGGTCATACATGTACCTGTATATGAAAAACAGCTTGTAATCACGATATTCTGAGAACCTGTTAATGGATTATAATCAAACTTGAATTTTAAAAATTGCTTCTATTTTGGTTTGTAAAATGGCTCTATGGCGGAGGCATCATTTTCGACTGCACGCAGTCGTAGGGTCCATCTAGTTTGTTAATAATAATAATAATAATAATGTTTTAAAGTCCACCGAAATTCTTTTTGCCCAATTGATCGGCAGCCACTGAGCAACCCCAGATCGACGTTGCTCTATCCCTTATTGTTGAACGCCAAACAAGGTAGCAGCAACTCCCGTCTTTTAAACGTCTTTTGGTATGACGCGGACAAGGTTCGAACCCAAGCCTCCCGGTTGTGAGGCGGATGCTCTACTGACTTTGAAAGATGCTCCACCTCCCTGAAGGTTGTTTTTAACAAAAGAACCATTGAGACCTCGGTCTAACATACTTAATTTTTAATCTCCTGTAGAATACAGTATACAAGCTGAAATACAAATTTACCTGCACAAACTTCACAATGTATAAAATGTAGGAATCATGACAATGAACAACATTTTTATTTGTGGTACTGTGTTGCAATAATACTTAATGTTACATCGATACAACTCATGGTATTGTTGATTATGAATTCATTAATGATATTTGTTTAATGTCATGTTATCAGTTGAAGAATTCTGTTTAGAAGTCTTTTAGAACAATTATTTGTTTAAATCAGTAATGTGTGTAGCAAGGTTGTATTTTAGATTTACATGTAAGATCTACATGTACAGTATATGTTTGATAATTTGTCGGCCGGCTGGCAGAAGGGCGTTAGCGTGCGAGCCGCTCGAAAACTACTTTTCGAATTATTTGCATTTAAAGATTTGTTTGATATTTAAACTGCTTTCCGTCCTGAAAATTGGTTTAAAACATAAAAGACTAATAGAGATGTTGTGTAGTAGAACATGGCCACAATTTTTTTCTCGGAAATAAGTCAGTTTTTCATGAAAGTTTGAGGCGATTTAGTGCTAACGCCCTTCTGCTTAAAGTTTCATTATTGAGCTAACGCCCTTCTGCCACCCAGGCGACGAATTCTCCCTACCTCAAATACAATGTTTGACATAGATTTGGCAACCTACATTACCTCCCACACTGTGCAGATACTGGGAAGATGATTAGACAATTAAGGTTTCTTCCGGCTTCCGTAGAGAATGTACATGTACAACAGAGCAGTGTCAACAAATTAATTATTTTACTAGAATATCGTTATGGTTTCATGAACTCTCCCGATGATTTTATGAGATTTACAGTATATATGTAGGCACTATATTATTAATCTATTAGTTATTACTTGTACTTTATTTGTTCCAAAACTTATCGTTTCTATTAGACTTGCCAGTTCTTGACCCATATACACTATGAAAATGACGGACAAAGAAAGCGGACAAAATATACAGTTCCTCAGGTAGACAAAGGAACATCCCTTCACTGCTATTATGTAAAAAGTGAATATGCATGTGACACCTGTTCTACAAATTTTTACATAATAGCAGTGAAGGGATGTTCCTTTGTCTACCTGAGGAACTGTATATTTTGTCGGCTTTCTTTGTCAGTCATATTCATAGTGATATTTGCATCGAAACCGGAAGTGCCTCTGCCAAATATAGTATATCCACCACCGATGCTGCCCTCTCTGGCCAACTACCGTATTTGAGCTAGCAAGAATTATTACAGATAATGTTTTACTTGACTTTATGATGTATAACTTTTGTATTTTTTGTCAAATTTCATTCAAACTTTTACCAGTCTACTTCTCTGATTTTGTTCTGCTTTCCTCTAGTCTAGTACCGGTAGTTTGTTATCAACATGAGATCTTGTTGGATGTTAGTGAACATCTTCTCTAAAGCTTGTTTGATCTTCTCATTATAGTTTTCTATCAAGGTTGGATTTCCCTTTATTAAGTCCATGTACAATGTATTTCATTTCTCGCTTGGTATAGACAATGATGTTACATATAATGCGAAAAAGAGTCGCGTTATGACTGAATTGTAAAGAGCATTGTAAGTTGGTATTTCCAGAGATTTATTTGTGTGGTGCTAAACTTAATGTTTTTAAAGAGGGAAAGTACATACCTGTAGGTCATTTTTTTGACTGAGGACCTTTGTAATGTTAAAGATATTTATAGACAGTGTCGTAAACTTTGTGCAGAAAGTTTCATATGTGCTCTTGTAAAGTTAAGGTTGAATTATTTCGAGCATATTGTACACCTTTATATACTGCACATCTTTGGAATAGGTATAATAGGTATAAAAAGAGCAGTATTAAGAAACTCACGGTAGGGTATAATGATAATAATAATAATAATAGCTAGTTCTTATGTAGCGCTTTTCAGGACCGAAGGCCCTCTCAAAGTGCTTTACAGATATGAAGATACTCTTACCTACATGTAAGCACTCTAGTAGAAGTAAAATGTTTTCAGATGTGAATATACCTGCATGTCAAGCTGTTGTAAGAAATCTAATTTTCAAGTTTATTCAGAGGAGTGACATTTCAGAAAATATGATTGTTAAAATGTTGCATAGCAGTACAAGGTTCACCTCAGACCTGTCAAAGTTCTGGTTCTGTAGCTTGTTGTCATAGTCGGCAGAGGCTGATTAAAGTAGTTTAGTTTTATTTCTCGTATAATATCCATATGTGTTCATAGTAGTACAAGCTTCACCTCAGACTTGTCTGAGTTCTGGTTCTGTAGCTAATTGTCACAGTCGGCAGAGGTTGATTAAAGTAGTTTAGTTTTGCTACTTGTAAGTATCGGCTTGCATGGTGATGTAGATATACAGTAGGCAGTACAGTACTCCACCCATCCTCTCCAATCAGCGCTATAGTTCTCCTTAGAACTATAAGCTAAGAAAGATAACAAACTGTCTTTTTCAAGACTACACACCCTCAGGAAAGATTGCTGAGTCCTTTTCAGGACTCCTCAATCCTCCCTCTCTCTCACATGGTGCATCCGCAAGCCTACTGTATATTTAGTTTTGTTTCCTGTATATCCATATGTGTTCCCCTCTTAGTCTTGTTCATTGTTTATATATTGTTTGTACATGTAAATTTGTAAGTTTTTGATAGTATGTTCTTCTCTTATTCTTGATCATTGTTTATATCTACATGTACATGTAAATATGTTATATGGACCTCTGCTCTTGCAGCCGAGTCTGGAATAAAGTTTTGAATAGAATTGAAGTAAATCATATTGAAAAATTGCAATTTTTACATGCGTGACAAACTGCTTCTAGACCCTTTAAAGCCTATCTGCACTAGTTTGTCCAGGAGGGATTACCTCCCTGCATGATCACTGACAGGTGATTATCTCATCAAATCAGCTCTCAATTAACATACCGTAAGAAAAAGAGGATCATGGGGGACCAATGGGCACCACTTAGAGAGAGCAAGTAGATTGAAGTAGTACAGTGGGGCTTAAAGCCTATCTGCACTAGTTTGGCCAGGAGGGATAAGACCTCCCTGTATGATCACTGACAGATGTTTACCTCATCAAATAAGCTCAAATAACATACAAAAAAGGGGACAATGGGGGACCAACGGTCACCGATTAGGTATTGTTTGCTATATAGAGGGCGCAAGTAGCTACAATTAGTGCAGTGGGGCTTTAAAATGTTAAAGTTTATATATCATGTAATACTATCTGTAATGTACATGTAGCATCACTAAAGGCCTTGTTTAGATAAATACTTATTCTTGCCAATTGATGTTATTATTGATTACATATATTGAGTTACTTTTTGCAGATTTTAAGTATCTTAACTCAGTTCAACTCATATTGACTTTAAAAAAATTAAGTCATGAATTCATAGCATGTAATGTAGTGTTCCATTTTATGATTTTTTTTTTAAATTTCGTGCTGTGGGGAGTTAGGGTTAGGAAGGTCTGGCAAAAGTTTTCTTATTTATGAGAGATTACAACCGATGTTTAAAAAAGGGATGTCTACATGTTGCTCCTCCTTTATTTTTTTTAATTTTCTATCATGAGAACACAAAATGATAAAGGACTTCATGTGTATATGCGATAGACATTATTAGTATACCTCACATTACTTAGTGGCAGATCTAAGATGCTTTCGCAATATTCTCTGACCTGTGGGTTGGGGAACCATTTCAGCTAGGGTAGTTTTGTATATCACCTGTCAAATTTTCAGTCTTGTTTACTAGTTTGTTACGTTTTTATTCACTTCTTTCACTCAGTTTTCCATTCACATATATATCTATACCCTTTGGGGCATCTTATTTGATGGGCTTCTGTTCATATTTGTCTTCAAAAGTGAGTAAAGGTGATCGAAACTATTTGATAATAAAAAAATATATATAAACATTTGTTTTCTTCTTCAAGAGGCGTGCCCGGCAGCGTTCCATAGTTTCGTAAATAAACGTGTGTTATGAAATCACCTAATGCGTATGAGAAGAGGTGGCGCCGTTGATAATTTTGAGCAAATAGTCATTAATCCATGTTATAAAGTTCTCTTTGCTGTGTATGTTTGTATATTTTCAAAAATTAACAACGAAGTTGTCGGGGTGCCCTGTTTCAAAAGTAAGGAAGATCATCAATGTCTGAAGAACTGACGTAAGCTTAGCTAGTTTTGGCTTGCCTTGACTCGAGATTCCGCTCATCGACGAACGGACCGCACTCAAGCACCCTGGCCTGAGCTGATCCCGAGGTTTCGGGGTGATCGCTCTCATAGCTCCCGCTGGGCATCGGCGCGGCGCTAGTGTTGGAATCTGAACAAGATGGTCTTCGAGGTTGTTCTTGATCATGTCTACAAATTTCCGCTAGATCTTGTGATCAACACCCATCTGACCAAGGTAAGAGTCTAATTTCTGTTGTTGTTTTTTGGACAAAGTACAGTAGACCTCTAGGCCTAGGAGTTTAATAGACAGAAATAATCATCTGATTTGGGTCATTTCTTTAATAAAAGTTAAAACTGACATTTGTTGTAGACCAATCGGAGGTCTAGTGGAGCCAGGCCAGACGTAGACCGAATTTTCCGTCTCTTTCGTTCGTTAGCCTCTTATTGGGGTAGGGTCGGCTCTCTCTTTAGAGACGGAAACCGTCTATACACATTCCCTTGATAACGCCACGGCCATTTCAGGTCGTAGCGTTTTGCCCCCAAATTCCCCCAAAATGTCATTTTACCTCGTGCATATCCACATGTAAATTAGGCCTAGGCTATAATACATCGGTTCCACTTAACAACTTGACTGAAATAATCAGTTTAATAGTCCCTTTTAAGGAAATTATGGGTCAAAATCGAAATCCATTTTGAAAATCTTTTTCAACATGGATTTCGATTTTGACCCATAAATTCCTAAAAAGGGACTATTAAACTGATTATTTCAGTCAAGTTGGTAAGTTGAACTGATTTATTATAGCCTAGGCCTAATTTACAATATAACATGCACGAGGTAAAATGACATTTTGGGGGATTTTGGGGGCAAAACGCTACGACCTGAAATGGCCGTGGCGTTATCAAGGGAATGTGTATAGACGGTTTCCGTCTCTAAAGAGAGAGCCGGCCGACCCTACACCTATAAGAGGCTAACGAACGAAAGAGACGGAAAATTCGGTCTAGGCCAGACGTAGACAGCAATAACCATCTGATTTGGGTCATTTCTTTAATAAAACTGACATTTGTTGTCATATAATCGGAGGTCTAGTGGAGCCAGACGTAGTCTCAGTGGAACAACCGACGATTAGAAAGACTGAAGCTTTCGGTCTAGGCCAGACGTAGTCTCAGTGGAACAACCGACGATTAGAGAGACTGAAGTTTTCGGTCTAAGTAGGAGTAGGACGCTAGCATGTCAATTAGTCAGGCAAGAGTGGAGTGGGAGGCAGAGGCTGGCTGGGAGCAATTATTTTATTTTAAATTAATAAATTAAAAAATAGTACTTGGCCTACAGGGGAAGATAGATGCGAAATACTTCAGAACTCATCATGGTCATGATGGATTGGAGATTATACCGCAGAATTACTTGTAAAATACAAACAATTACAATTGTGAGTACTTTCATTTCATGAGTATGAATTTTTCCTCTATTTCCTCTATTCATAATTATAGTACTTGGCTATTTCTTTATAATAATGGCAAGAGAACGTATTTCACCCTCGGCTGTGTAAAGTACTCAAGTAAATATATTTGGCAATCATTTCATTCAAGAAATAACTACCGGTAGTAGACAGAAAAGGACATGTGGAATTCTTGTGGGAGGGATATATCAGCGGAACTGCTGAACATGCATATCCCCAATCTTGTTTGGGGGTCTAGAATTAACTTGCACTGTACCAATATTATTTAACTTACTTATCAGTGGATTGTATGGTACAGTGTACAGTGTATAGTGTAACATTGTACAAATCATGTGCCAAGACCTGAGACAAATGAGACTTATATTGAATCATTGCTACAATAATAATTAACTTAATTTAGAGTCTTTGTTTTTTCTTTACCATAGTATCCAAACAAAAAGCTGGATGTCCTAGAAGTAAGACTAGAGGAATATCGTCATGGTAAGCATGAAATGTTTGTTACGTTTGATAATTAAAATGGGTCTCGAGCTGAACTTTCATTTTATGTCAAAATACAAGTGGATGTGTTGGCAATTGTATGTCGCCACGGTACCAAAACTACTAACCCTGTTTAGGCCATCATGCCTCTCTTAGACTCTAATAAATAAATCAAGCATGGCCATTAGCAAGTGTTTCCATGAAATAGATTACAAGACATTTCATTGAAACGTGCTTTGACAGAAAGAATGTACATGTATACATCCTTATGCAAAGACCTTGATTAAATCATACTAATAAAGGAAACCTAACCCCAAAGAATATGTGTAGGTATTATGACAAATGAGATGTGGCCGGCCCTTTGATAGTTTGATGTATAATATTCCTTACGAAAATGTACAACAGATATAAATGAAGATATTCCTGGCATGATGTGATGCCTTTTAGCATGACATGGGCGCAGCCATTTTCTTGAAAATGTGACGGACCAGTTGAAGTTGTACATGTATCATACACCAAGCTTTACTTGGAAAGAATTTTTAAATCAATAACGAAACCTTTACTTTTCGATGAGGAAAAATCATAACTGAGAAGATAGAAATTATATTTGGTGAAAAATAAATAAAAGGGGAACAATTGTAACCAAATTCATGTATAAATACTACATTATAGCAGTTGACAAATCTATTTCATTTATGAGAAACCTTCACCGCAGAAGAGTACCAACTTATTTATGCAATTTGCGTTCTGGCAATTGTAGTACAAAGGATAATAGCAGGTGAATGAAATGCTTCATCACCACACAAGTCTGTAAGTATAGTACCTCAAGTTATCAAAATAATGGCGATGCCCGTGTCGTGCTGAGAAGCTGTACATTATTCTTGCTTTATGCCTCACTCATACACTTTGGTGGGCAATCTTGTAGATTAAAGGTAATACAAAGTTTTGGTATGGGGTCATGAATTTGGTTCAAATGAACATATTGGAAGCATATGCGATCCTACAATATTCAGTGATCAAATTTTTTAGTGGTTATATTACATCCACAAGGGCATCCAAATATATCAAAATTGTAAAGAATTACTATCCTGCCTATTTTCAAAATTTCCCAAAACTTTGTATTACCTTTAATGGGCAATAATATAATAAATCTCTCAGAATAAGTAAAGTTATTTCTTGGGGTTCGGTTTCCTTTAAATGAAAGATAAGATTTTCTCTGTAATATTTTGTTCTTGTGTCATATTTGATTTCAGATCCTAAAGATGATGTGGAGTATTGGAAAAGAGTCATGGTTTGCAGAAACATCATGCCATCAATCCTCAAAATGGTTAGACCAGTGCCCTGTTTCATAAAACTTGTTATCAATCACAAGTTACAACAACTGTTATCACAATTAGGTACTGAAATGTTGTCATTTGCTTGGCTGAGAGCAAATTTGTCACGGAAAGTAATTGTTATTGATAACAAGTTTCATGAAACCGGGCCCAGATTCCAGATTGTGTAAAGTAAAACTGTAAAGGTCTTTCTCTGACTGTCATTTTGTCTCATTAAATTTTGATTTTGACAAGCTTGCAGACGATGTAGAATTTTTGGAGATTTTATACTAGGCGAGGATCGATCAAGATGATGAACGTTGCAGGCGCAAATCAATATTTAAAAAAAAGAATTGTAAAGTTATCTGTTGTGACAGTGCACTTGAAATTGCTTTATCACTCAAGTCATTTGTTTATTGCACCATTGATGCATGACATATGACTACATGCATGTTATGTAATAGCACTTCCTCAGGCAATGTGTGTAGCATAGCACCATTTATTGCTGCGTGCACTTGATGCACACTTAGAAGTCGACATGAATTTGGTTGTGTTGTGAGGATCAAAGATCCCCTTTATGCCAACGCATCATGGGAATTTGAGCCATATTATTGTCATAAAGGCAGGCAAAGAGTTTTCACAGAATGGAATGGAATGGTGAAAGTTGCAGGCGTAAATCAATATTCCTAAAAAGAATTTGTAAAGTTATCAAAACCTATTTTGAAATTCACCATCAACATATGTTTCCAAGATACTAGTCTTTTACGATGAAGCTGGACAATGCTTGCATTGTTGTAATCAATTGAAATAAGAGTATGTAGCCCAAACCAAATTCCATTTTATTCAAGTGGCTGCATGGTTATGAGTTCTTAAGAAAATTTGAAAACCAGAGGGGCATAAAAGGGGAAATTTACTTTGATATTATCTTGGGTTTTTAATCAAAGCAGAAAAAATATATATGAGAGAGAACGAATTAGTGAAATTTTGAGATTTATCTAATTAAAAATAGGAAATTAAGTTATGAATTTTGAAGATATCATCAGTGTAACACAAATTGGCAACACTTGTCTTGCTAATTTCTCTTCAATATTCTCTGTACAGAAAAAATGTGATAAGCTCTCATTTTCTTAATCATTGCATGATGTTTCATACAGTGGTTGTATGAAAATATCTTTATATAGGGTGAATGTATGATAATTGAGATTTTTAAAAATTTTTATTACAGGGCTATTCGGAGTGGACCACGAAAATACGTCACAGAGTTTCCATTTTGTGTTTGATTGCTTGCACCTCAAAAATGTTATAACCATAATATTTGTAATGGTTATTTTCTTTCTCAAACTTGAAATCTAGCTCTCATTTACTTCTATTAAAGCCCATCAATACTAGTGAACAGGAGGGATTAACTACCCTGCAAGGTCACTAGACAGGTGGTTATCTCATCAAATCAGCTCTCAATTAACATAAGAAAAAGAGGATCATGCATTGTTTGTTATATAGAGGGTCAAGTAGATATAAGTAGTGCAGTGGGGCTTTAAAACTGACTTAATATCAGGGTTGACTTCCAGTTATGTGTTGAAGAAAGTGAGTTCACGCTTCCCTGTCTCTCAGCAGAACATTTCATTATGGTTCTTATATTTGTGTGCCCCAGATACCGGTCTTCAATAAAGCTGCCATCCTGTTGGAAGAAGAATGCTGGTATGACCACAAGCAGGAGACGCTGAAGATAAAGAGCAGGAACGTCACATGGTATGAATACGCACAGGCTTGGGAGGAATCACAACTACAAAGGAGCAAGGACTCGCGCCATTGGTAAGATGTATTCAACCAAGCACTATTAGAATCTGGGGACGGGGTGGAATGAAGGACTCGCGCCATTGGTAAGATGTATTCAAGCAAGCACAACTACAAAGGAGCAAGGACTCGCGCCATTGGTAAGATGTATTCAACCAAGCACTAGTAGAATATGGGGACGGGGTGGAATGAAGGACTCGCGCCATTGGTAAGATGTATTCAAGCAAGCACTAGTAGAATATGGGGACGGGGTGGAATGAAGGACTCGCGCCATTGGTAAGATGTATTCAAGCAAGCACTAGTAGAATATGGGTGGAATGAAGGACTCGCGTCATTGGTAAGATGTATTCAAGCAAGCACTAGTAGAATATGGGGACGGGGGTGGAATGAAGGACTCGATCCCGCCACTATTAAGATGTATTCAAGCAAGCACTAGTAGAATATGGGGATTGGGGTGGAATGAAGGACTCGCGTCATTGGTAAGATGTATTCAAGCAAGCACTAGCAGAATATGGGGATGGGGGTGGAATGACGGACTCGCGCCATTGGTAAGATGTATTCAAGCAAGCACTAGCAGAATATGGGGACGGTGGGTGGAATGAAGGACTTGCGTCATTGGTAAGAAGTATTCAAGCGAGCACTAGCAGAATATGGGGATGGGGGTGGAATGAAGGACTCGCGTCATTGGTAAGATGTATTCAAGCAAGCACTAGTAGAATATGGGGATGGGGGTGGAATGAAGGACTCGCGCTATTGGTAAGATGTGTTCAACCAAGCACTAGACTAGTAGAATATGGGGACAGCTAGGGCATGGAATGAAGGACTCGCGCCATTGGTAAGATGTATTCAAGGGGAGGTTACATCCTGCTATCGCTCGATGTAATAGCACGATGTAACCTCCCTGAGAGCCTATAATAACAAATTTGCATCAAATATTATTATTAAAGCAGTCAATATAACTTTTATATACCGAAAAGGGTTATACAATACATGTGTCACTTACCAATCATGGTAATCAAGTTTGTTTATGCTATCGAGACCTAGTCTTAACAGGGTGTCTGATCGCGCACCACTCAAGTTTGTGAGCTAATATCCTTCCCATTGAGATTGCACGCATTTACGTAAAATGTCAAAATCGGTCAATAGTCTTTTGAAAAGTTTTCAAAAGACTATTGACCGGTTTTGGCATTTTACTTTTTTTTACTGGAATAGCTAAAATCACGACTCCAATTTTGACCAATCAGATGGCTGGATTTTTAAAGTGAGGTGTGCCGTATGTTAAACTTTCCACAGCAACTTCTACATGTATATACCGGTAATAATGTTAATAATAATATTGGGTTCTTGTATATTGCTCGTATCTGTCAGACTTGATACTCCAGGCACTCCCAATTATTACCCCGGCTTTAGCATGGCTGCAGGGCTGCCATTACGGCGCTCTAGCATTTCAAGGAATTAATTCATACCAGGTACCCATTTACATGATCACCTGGGTTGAGTGTGGCAAATGTAGATTAATGTCTTGCAAATATAATTTGGAGCCAGAAGAGCGTACTCACATATTTAACACCCTTTGGACTCCGAACAGATGATATGTAAACTTCAACATCAACTTCAGTATCCAATCCAACATCAATTTCAAGTCATTTGATCACTTTGTCATTGATCGCTGTGACCCAAGTTTCTTTCCGTTGCCTAAAACAGGACAGTGATGTCTCAAAGAGGAGGAATGGATGTGAAGGTGTTTGGAGCCTTGGGGCATGTTGCTGAACTCTTTCTACATGGTGCGGCCAAGAGGAACGGAATGAGGGTAAAGACTGACTCCTTAAATAAATGGATTGATTGGTTGATAGATGGATGGATGGGTGAAAAGATAGATGGATCTAGATATCCTTCTCCTTTGTGTGAAGTTCATTTGTCATCTGTCCATCCATACCTTGATCAGTCCATTAACTGTACATGTACCTACCTATCCAACCATCTGTCTGTCAATCCAACCAGCAACCCCTTCCTCCATCTTCTAATATCCATTCATCCATCCATCTATCAGTTTGGCCATCCCTCTATCTATCAACTTTTTTATCCATCCATCTACATTTCCATGTCTCTTCATGTACCTATCCATCAATCGTTCCATCTGTCAAGCCAATCATCAACCATTTTATCCATCTACTAATATATATCTACTTATCTATCCATCCATCCTATCTGTCAGTGATTGTCTATCATTCATTCAATCCATCCATCTATCAATCCATTCACCAACTTATTTATCCATCCATTTTGATTGTCTAATATTTTGAAGGATGACTATAAAAAGAAACAAGTCACTTTGCGTACTGATTTATCCCCCCTAAGCCTCATTCAAATATTTTTTTTTTTTTGTGGACTGAAGTAATGGCAAGTGGGGATGGAATAAGTAGCTGCACCCAATAAAGGGGTCTACACATACTCGCTTATTTCCGTGTTATTTATATGAAGCACAGTATGCTCTAAAACTCCCATGGCAAACGGCTTCAGTTTAAATGCCCTTTAAATGGAAACAGCATGTTACAGTCAAACCTGCTTTAGCGACCACCTATATAGAAAGACCACCTGTCTATAAAGACTACATTTTTGGTTTCCCTTGTATACGGTTTCTAATTGAAACCTGTATATAAAGACCACCTGGCTACAAAGATAACTTTTCATGTTTCCCTTGAGTGGTCTTTATGTACAGGTTTCACTGTACATTGGTCCTTTTCATTGTTTTGTTATAACAGGCTATCAAGAACATGGAAGATTTAATGATTGCAAGAAGTGGAGCTAAGGACACAGGGAACCTTCCAGCAACATCCTGACTTACAAGGAGAGAAAGACAAGTGCAATAGAGGAGAAAAATAACGTCCATGAAATCTCAGGAATTATTTGCCCGACGGCAGGTGTTGTCAATCACCAGGATAATCCTTCAGTCTTATGACCAACCAGCCTTTATGCTCTGCATTTTTCGTTTAATATTTCCCTCACCCAAAGGCTCTCTGAGAGACTAGGGGGTATGTCTTGTTGGGACTATGGGTTTGCTGTGTGCAAGACTTGTACACCCATAAATGGTATTTCCACCAAGTCCGGCGTCAGCGAATTATTAATTCCTGTACATAGAAACTGACAACCATCTCACTTTATTAAAAGAGTATGACTTTTAGGGTTAATCAAAATTTCCTTCAGTGACAATTGCTCCAGGACTTAATAGGTTGAAAGTAATTTGAAGGGTTGGGAGTAGGTTTGTGTTTAGGGTTAGCTGGTTTATTACTGTAGGGTCGTGGATTGAAGTCTGGAATTGTTCTCGGTAGAAAATTACTGCGGAGCAATTGTTGCAGGAGCAGGAGATGTTTTTGCCATTTTTAAGTTGTCAATAATTTGGGTGATGATGATGCAATCTTGAACTCCCATCCATTTGCATGTGAGGGATTGTTCAGTTGATATAATAGCAATCACAACGCAAAGAATGTAATAACTGATTTAAAGAGCCCCCCCCCCCCCCCCCTTAACAAAAACAAAGGAGATGGTGGCAAATGGAGAGAATGGTTGAACAAACTAATGTAGTATGAATAGATGATGTATACCATGTGAGTCAAAAAAAAGTTTACACCTAGAAAATTGCTAATTTTTTTAAAAATCATCTATGAACAGTAAATTAGTATACACATTATGAAAGAGTGTTTTATCCCAAATCGTTTGGTATCCTTTTTGTGTGGTATGTGTTGTCACAGCAAAATTGTTGGCATTCTTATAAATCATTGAGCTGCCAGATTTTCTTTCATAATTCTCTTTTCTGTATTCCAGCTGTGTATATTGGCAAAAATATCACAACAAAGTGTTGATGACTTAAAGTACACTGATAATTCTTTCAAAAAGCAGGAAACTGAATAATCTTGATAGATATCCTGTATTATTATCTATATAAGACTTCCAAGTGGTACAATAATTCAGTGTATTCAATATTTTTAGCGCAGAACCCGAATGATTGACCAATATTGTTTTCGTATTGCTCAGTCATCCCGGAACTTCAACTAATCATTATCGATATCACAAGCTAGAACAAGCCATAATTACCAAGGCAAGTCAAATATTTATTTCGCTAGTCAGTCTGATATAGATAATAATATTATATGGCTTTGTTTTTGTGTGATACAAGAATATATTGCTCTCGCTATGACAATATTGGACTTGTCTCTGACTCGTTCAATATTGTCATAGCCCGTGCAATATATTCTTGTATCACACTCAAAGCCATCCAATTTTATACAAGTATTCAACTATGTATTTGTATACTAGATTTTGCAGTTTTTACCTACCTCAAAGTTTAATCCTCGATGTTGGATTTTAATCATACTTGTATATATTTAGCTTTTTTTATAATCCGAGAAATATTTGAAATGGACTTTTGTGTTAAAATCTAACAGAATGTGTTAATTTTCTGTTCCAGGGTAAAATGTACTAAGTACAAGTCTTTTAAGCCAATTTAATTTATTTAGAAGTCACTTTTTTATGGTTTTAGTTAGCACACCCATCAATAAGAATCTTACAAATCTTCCTTCTTCTTTTTTTAATTCACTGTCAACTCAATCTTATTTCCTTTGATTTTGTAATTGTGTGATGCCATAGCCTCACATATTGAATTACTCATTCAATTTAAGATTTATTTACCCCAAATTGATGAAAATATCTCTCCATGATTTTTATTTATTTTACTCCTCCCGCCAGAATTCATCATAATTAAAGATAACGACCAGTTATGGTCATGCGATTGCATTGTGAAAAAAATGTTGTGGAGTCAATCAGAAAAGGTTGATCATCTAGCATAGAAGTATTGGTGTGTACTGCAAGGTTCTGGAATCATCAAAATGATCAGAAATTTGGCCCAGTCTAGGTAAATTTACAAGCACTGTACACAGAAAGATGTATATGGGACTACGCACATGTGCGCGACACGTGCGTTATATCTATCAGGTCCAAATAGATATAATAATTTACCAAATATATCAATTAGTAGGCAGTTTCTCTGCAAAATTTATATGATCACGTATTAGTTGAAACATATTCTTTCACATGATTGGTAATACGAGCTTCCATTTCATTTTTTGAGAGTTAGGCGTTTCCAAAACTGGTCTTTACCTTTAAAGTATTCAATATTTAGACATCATGCCATCTATGAATCAATCTGGATTAGCCCTTGAGTACGAGGAAACGGCCATCGTCATCATGATCATCAGTAATTCCAAATCAAAAGAATATGCAATGATATCACTAAAATGTAATAATTCTAATTGGTAGATGTGATTTGTGTTGTATGTGATGATTATATTGAGAAGCTTTACATGACATTGTATACTTGCCTTGTAATGACATTACCAAAGAGAATAATATTTATTGTATAATTTTTTTTTTTTAACCGAGGTTTAATTATGTATACATGTAATATGCAATTGTGATGAATCATGTATGCTTATAATCAGAAGGGTGTTGAGTTAGTTCAGCTTTAGCCTCTTTGGTGTGGTAAAAGGTTATTTTAGATTTGTGGCAATAATCAAGTGATGTTTGCATCAAAGCAGGGTAGATATTAATGATGCGGGTGATACAAGTGATGCTCCGTCAATAGTACTATGAGAATGAATTTTGTATTCCCTTTTTCTTGCAAGTTGTAGATTTATGGCAATAATCAGATATTTGCATAAAAAAGGGAAAAAGTATACTTGTTCCTACGATGATGTGTGTGATACAAGTAATGATCAATCAATAGTATTAGAAGAATAAATGTTGTATTCCCCTTTTCTTGTAAGTTGTAGATTTATGGCAATAATCTGATATTTGCGTAAAAAAGGGGGGAAAATATACTTGTTCCTACAATGATGTGTTTGATGTATTCCGTGATGATCTGTCAATCAATGGCATTATAAGACTACATTTTTGTAATCCCATTTTCTTGTCAGTTATAGATTTATGGCAATAATATGATGATATTTGCATAAAAAGGGGAACAAATATACTCGTTCCTACAATGATGTGTGTGGTGTATTCCGTGATGATCAGTCTGTCAATAGTATTATTAGAAAACATTTTTGTAATCCCATTTTCTTGTAAGTTGTAGATTTATGGCAATAATCTGATGATATTTGCCTAAAAAAGGTAAAATTAATATGTTCATTCCTACAAGATGTGTGTGACATATACCATGGTATAAGTGACAATCTGTCAATAGTATTGTAAGAATAACTTTTTTATTCCCATTTTTCTTGTAAGTGGTAGGGATTTATGACAATAATCCAGTTATATTGGCATCAAAGCAAGGTCAATTGATATATGCTCATTCTAGCATTATGTGTGTGACATTTACGGTACCAAAATAAAAATGATTTGATCAGTAAGGTCAAATTGATACACTCATTCTAGCATTGTGTGTGTGACATTTACCAAAATAATAATGATTTGATCAGTAAGGTCAAATTGATACGCTCATTCTAGCATTGTGTGTGTGACATTTACCAAAATGATTTATCAATGAAATAGATTTTGCCATGATTTGAATAGTGTCTCTTCCAATTTGTTTCCATCTCTCTTATTATATTGATCCAGGCCTTTCCATCTGAAGAGTGTGATTGATGTAAGTGTCATCTCTCCTCCCTACGTTTTCTTATTTCGCCTTTTCCCCTTTACCTGTATGTTTAGTGATTAATGTTTTTTTTATAACTAAGTTTGTTTGTATCTCATGTTTATGCTATGTTTATTTATTTATGTATTGGGGGCCCCATTCATCAAGCCTTGGCTTTTAGGGGCACCCTGACCATTTACACTGTATCAATAATGTTCATACACGCATAATTTGTATACCGTTTTGATTTTAAATGGTTTAATAAAATGAAAATGAAATGAATACTTGTCTGCAGGCACAGACTCTAATTTGACTCTTTTAATACAATTTCTAAAGCCTTGAGCAGAGACTAGCTCTGTCGGTCTCTTCCAGGCCGGCTGTGGGTCAGCTTAAGTATAGAGCCTATGCCGAATGCTGTTGGCGTAGTCTTACAGTTTAGTCACTATTACACCAGTGAGTTTCAACTCCCTGATTACACATAGCAAAGGTTTTGAGCCTGCATACTAGTCTTATGTCCACATACGAGCACAGCACCTGACCAGGGAGGTGATAGAGAAGGAGTGGAATCAAGCCGCTCTCCTTTGACCCCATGCTCCAAGCTGCTATTCTGCAACTGTTGATCAGGTGGTTGGATAAAAGAAATATCAAGATTTAGAATTCCTACATTAGGAAATGTTTGCTGTCCCTTTCAATAATTTCTCATCAATTGTTGAATGTGTAATGAGATGAACAAGCGAACACAAACTTTTGTAATTTCATACGTTTTTCCAACTGCAAAAGTACAAAAAGCATGCATTAGCAACCTTAAAGTCATTGAAGATTTTAATCATGGATTAAATGATGGGACATTAAAACTTGCAAAAATAATCAGATTATTCTAAAATATTGAGTTTTTATCAGGATCTGATTTTTCTTTTACCAACTCTGGCACACAAGGTTACGCATCCCATTGTTACGCTTTAGAGCTCATGCATGCGTATTGCGCTTGAATAAATTACAAGAATTTCCACTCCTTCTCTATCACCTCCCTGACCAACAACACACTCGACATAAAATAAAGCTATCCAAAATAGCCAGCTGTCAAACACAACTTCAGTAAAAAGGAAAAAGGGCAAATACTTTGAAAACGGCTAACAAGGCACAGTGAATACTATGCCCTCATCATTCAGTGCAGAGCAGTGTGTTCAAAAGGCATGGGGACAGTCGACATGCTGTTACAAATATTTTTTTTGAAAAATAATGCTATGGCTGAATTACTTTCAAAATCCTTGGATGATTGGTCATATAGAATATCTTTCAAATGGCAAACATTTGAAAGAAATGTATCCACAGGTCGACCTCGTCTTCCCCATGCCTTTTGTATACACTGCATTATTCACGGTTTTCAAAGTATTTGCTGTTTTTCATTTTTCTGAGTTGATTAAAGTTTTGTAAAGCTATTGTCCATCTATCGCCACCTCTCTGACCCTTTTCCATTTTTGGGGCCAAAATTTTTAAGTCATACGATACCAACTGGTTAGTCATAGTTACAACATTTGTTTTACATTCAAAATCAAATAGACCACATTGAGCATCAACATACGAGTTAGTACATAACAATTTATTTGAAGTCATTGCATACTACATATTAGAAGAACCTTGAATACTCTTATTCACGTTCTTACTATTTTCCAAACTTCCATAATAATATGCACAGTACATTTATACTCTTATTCTCTGCCATTAACAAGACCTAACCGGAATGATTAGAAACAAAATACAAACATTACTCATTTATGTATCATTGTATTTGCATGCCATCTGTATAAAAACAATCAGAATTAGATAGAAATAAGCCTCTGGTATGGAAATTCTTTCACAAAAACTGATATTTTTCAACCCTAGAGGCAGTCAGTGCACCCAGACAGTCTCAGTGGAATAACTATCGATTTTGACAGAAACTGAAGGTTTTGGTTCAAATTGGACTAGGAAAATATATCGTTGTTTTTTTGTGGCACTGATTTTAATCCCTTATTTGTACATAAGAGAATACAAATGAATTTAATCTGGTGTGCATGATTATTAAGAACATTTGCACTTCAGTTCATGCATGCTTATTCAAATGAATGAAAAATTGTCAAAAAAGTACAATGACTTCAAGCAATATGAACTAGCTTTAAAAAAAGATATCCATGTTTTTAACTAAATTACTTTTGTATTTCAAAATGTAATGATGGATATTATTATGATTATGATCACAATGATGGCAATGAAAATATATGTTAGTTTCTTGGTATGTCCAATGAGCATCACCTCTTATAACATGCTCTTTCCTGTCAGGAGCTTTGAATAGTATGACTGACAGGATTTAGATATCTTAAGTCTGTTTGACAGATAGCATGGAGTGAATGAATTAGATTCTACATCAAAAATAAAATATACACCTCTAATACCAAATATATATTCAACAATCTATGCTTAGCCAGCTTTTTTTTTCTTTCTCACCAGTAACAATAGAATAGTTTCAATGATGATGTTCAACATCCACTTTACAAAAGGCTTAATGTTGATTTGAGTTGATTAGATGGTTCAGAGGACATAATTTGGCAACTGAAATTGTCTTTTTCCTTCCTCAGTGCCAGTCTAAAATAAAGTTCATCAACGTTCTTTGTTACTTCGCAAAACTGACATTAATAACGAAAATAGATTTAGTTACTGTTAGTCTTATTAATATCCCGATCTGTCACGACTGGACTTTGGAATTGGAAGTATAACTCTAGTAACAAATATTCTGAAATAGAATAGGTGCATAACTTAAGAAGAAGCAGACTAAAGTTCACATAACATTAATAAAGTATGAACATAGGTACAGGTTTGTAATTCCATGAATAAAACTCTTTGATGTTTTTATGTGTCATAAGAGAATAACGTTCAGCATGATGAAAAAACAAAAACATTTACTTTCTTGGCACCATGAAAACAGAGAGTTTATACCCATCAAGGATGCCCTACACAATCAGTGATTTCTACATCTTGAAACGTGATACAAGAGAGCACAGACCCTCTTCATGTAATCAAACAAGCTTCTATGACCAACAAATATTCATGATTTATAGTGTGTGTCTTTGTACTCTAAACTGCATGTTACTTCGCAAATCATGTCTTTCAATGTGATGACCACTGACAATTTGGTACATAGATAATAAGGTACAAAAGCTTAAAGGGTGTGTGTAAACCCCCCTCCCCCCCCCCCCTCCCCCACCTCCTCTCCCATACACCCTTTCCTCCCAATCACATATTACTTATGCAAAATGCAAAACTACCCATTGTCGATCTGAAGCTGATGCTATCCCGTTGCTATGGTAACAAGGTTTAAGCCGAGAGTTTCTCTCTGAGGATGTTTTCCAGCTTGACAGCATCGACGGCAAACTTCCTGATGCCATCGGAGAGCTTCTCGACGGCCATCTGATTCTGGTTGTGCATCCAACGGAACGACCCCTCGTTCAGCTCGAGCTTCTCCATGTCGAGCTTTTGAGCTGCCAAAGAGAAAGAGAGAAGAAACATCAAATACTGGGAGAGGGTTTGTTTCGCTGAAGACTTTTAAACATGAGTAATTCATGCCTCACAATCCAATCAAACTCTAAAATAACATTCGTCTAAATAGGCAAGAATTGCAATGAAATTTGAAGATTGAAATGTACATAACTTCCTGGAATGACTTAGTTATTATTTATTAACAAGGCATTTGCTGGATTGTCCAATGCAATGTAATCAACAATTGCAAGTTATTTGCCACAAGAGAATCTTGCAGGTCAACTTTAATTTATGACCTCAAACGACCTTTGACCTTAGCATGTGACCCTTGACGACACCATAGTGTGAAAGTCCACTAAGTGCATCTGTGACCCAAGTTTGGTCACAATGGGATTGGTGGTCGCAAAGTTACTTGTCAAAAGAGAATCTTGCAGGAAAACTTTATCATTTGACGGTAGAGCAGTAGTCTCGTAATCCAGTGACCCGGGTTCGAAACCAAGGCGAAGCGCTAGTGCCCTTTGGTAAGGCATCAATCCTCTTTACCAGGTCCCTCACAGAGGACCTAAAGCCCTCGGTCTTCTGGTTGCTTACTAACAAGCATTTATTGCTTTCTTAGCTGTCAGGTAAAATAACCACTATCACTATGTAGAGTAACGCCTCAACCTTTGTTGGGTGAGATAAACATTTAAAATGTCCCAAAAGAAAATATTGCCTTAATGTTTCTTCTAATGCATCTCTAATGCATTTTCTAGTTTTATACACGAGCTTTATTTATGATTGGAATAACCAGAACTTACCAACTTTGGCATCCAGTTTCATTTGCACTTCTTCAGTAGAATTCGCTAGCTCTTCAAGCAGCTTAGGGCTATGATGCAAAGAAAAGGGAAAGATAATTTAGTAATTTACATATATAACTGATTAAAGGAATACTCATCCAAAGGAATAGCTTTCATTATTCTGAGAGATTTATTGTATTCTTGCCTATTCATCTACAAGGTTCTGCACAAAATTCTAAGCGAGAGGTATAAAGCAAGATATTCTTTGCGTATAAAATATTAAGTTTCTCAGCATTAAAAGGACATCTCCATTATCTTGATAACATGACATACTATAAAGCAAAGTTGTTTATCGAGTAATAAACACTTAAATTTAAGGATGCTTATTTCACACGTGTGTGTACTGTTTTGCTTTTCTCGAGAGTAGCTCGTTATCAAGGTGGGATTTCCCTTTTACAACTGCAAAGATCATCTGAATTTGTGAGTCACTTATTTCGCCACAAGCAAAATTTTGCATAAATTGATGACTGGCTAATTTTGCAACGTTCATGCACTCTCTCACTTCTCTCTCCATCCCCTCTCCCTCAGCATTCCTTTCCTTTTCTCCTTATCTTCCCACTCCATATTTATCCTTTACTTCTTTCTTCCCTTTTTGAGTTTTACTGATTTTTTTTGTTCAATTATTGTTAAATAACAAATTGTAAATATATTTTTTAAATCAAATCTCTGTAAATCATGCATGCAATTCAGCCATTGGCTGCGATATGTTGATGAATAAATACCTTACCTTACTTTACCTAACAAAGGTCTCTTTTTATATTTTTAACTGTACCAAACAGAAAGGGCGCCCTCTTACCTGATGGTGAGAAGGTCAATACCTCCGAGCTCCTTAATCTCTCCAACATTCCTGAAGGAGGCCCCCATGACCACTGTCTTGTAGCCAAACTTCTTGTAATAGTTATAGATCTTTGTCACACTTTGGACACCTGAAAGAAACAATTTTCAAAATTGGGGGGTGTTTCACAAAACTTGTCATCAGTGACAAATGACAGTTGTTGTTATAAGCTACTGATATCCTTGCTTCTGATTGGTTATCAGCAGATTTGTCAATCGTATTTGTCATATTTCATTGAAAAAAGGTTTTGTGAAACAGGTCCCAGAAGAGAGGAGAGAGTGAATTATGAATCACTTTTGCTGGTGCAGACTAAAAAGATAAGATACAAAAATGTTTGTAATGTATGTTTAATGATGACTGTTTCACCCAACTGCTAGGAAATTATGTATATGCTTGTAAATAATCAACCATGGGACCGACAGCTTAAGTCCTCTCTAAGGGACTTGGTAATGCAGATAAATGCCTTACGAAAAGGCAAAGGGCACCAGGGGGGTGTTTCATAAAGAGTTTGTAAAGTTACGCATGACTTTACGAACGACTTGTATATGAAGTGCCAGATAGGATGCCCAAAGTTTTTTCTGATATTTCTAATAACCTCAATTAAATTATGGCAAAAAAATATCATTTGCATTAAAAATGGTTGTTATAATAAGAATGTTAATCTGTATCTGCACAGTTCAACTTAATAAATAATAATCAATAATGATTGAGCATCCCATTTGGCTTTTCATATACAAGTCGTTCGTAAAGTCATGCATAACTTTACGAACAGCTTCATGAAACATCTCCCAGGACACTAAGTACGTTTAAAACCCACTTACGAGACCACTGCTCTACCACCAAGCCATCACGCTTCCTTAGTTTAAACATGTTTTTAGTAATCCCTTATATGGAAAGATAATTTGCTTGTTTCCCTTGAACATTACTACAATCAAAATGACAACAATTTATATTAGTTTGACGGATAGGCTACAGTAACTGTTCTCACAGAATACAATGTTGTCTGTTTTCAGTAAAATGATATGAACAAACGCCCTTCTGGCTCCAAACAGACACCATGTAGATCCCTACATAAACAATGTTATACAATATGAAGATAAATGAATGTTACATACAAGCATTGTAGCTTTAAAAGATGCCAATTTGCATAAGAAAATCAAAATAATTGCTATTCGAAATGAAAACAATACCTACACAATTAAATACAAAGAAAGCTGTCTTGCAACGGTGAAAAATAATGAGGAAAGTGAACAATTCATAATTCAAACCTTTGGAAATAATGTAGTACTTGGCTATAAACCTGTGTCCAGTAATGACCAACATGTCATTGTTCGGGGGGTGACATGCTTTCAAGTAATAGCAATTTCAATTGCTTTTGTCACCCCTAACCAGCAGATTGTGTCCTCCTCTCTCTCTCTCTCTCTCTCCTCTCCACTTCTCTAAATAAAAGCTGTTTGTATGTATTATGATATTTCTATGTATTATCTCATTGTTATACCCACTGCATGTTTTCCGATTGGTCAAATAAATAATAATAATAATAATAATGTTATTATTGAACTCCAAAAGTTGCCAATTTGCACGAGAAGGACTTGTGCTTTGTTAGTAGCGGTGCGTGCATTATAGTTACCTGGATCATCCTGTGGTTCGTAGCTTGCTTTGCCAGAAGCTGCCTTGTGCCAGTCCAGAATACGACCTACAAACGGCGAGATGAGGGTCACCTTGGCCTCAGCGCATGCTACAGCCTATAGAGCAAGGATAGATCAATTAGTCATCAATGATCATCTAGATTATTCTTTGTATAAAGGAGGTTGAGCTGAGAGAAAATTTGGTGTAATTTGGAGTGCAAAAGATGGCGGCCAGGGAAGAAGAGAGCAAACTTAATCACTGTAACCGTAAAGGTCCCTCCCCCTAACCAACTGATGCACTCGGAAGACTGGTAAAAATATAGCATAAGGACAAATAAAGAGAGTAACGAATCAAGGATAAACAATAAGAAAATAAAGAAAGGAGAGGCACAAGCAAATGTAACGTCAAACTAGAAATTAAGTACCCATTATATATAACATATTAGAAAATTCACAATTTCAATAACATAATAGCATTGTCTCTCCCTAAAATTATGATGTAACATGTTCAATTTTTTATACCGGGGTTTCCATTCACCTAATTAATTGCCATCAAAATATTACAAGTATATCAAATAACTTTGAAATAAGATGAGGGTGCAAAATTAACACCTAAAACGTGCATGTTACAGCCTGTAGTTGACAGATTAGCCATCAATGATACTATAGCTTAAAAGGGGTTGAGCTGAGAGAAAAGTTGATTTATCTTGCATTTTGAGCAAAAAAAAATCCAAACTACCATGCTATTTCATCCCAATATCTCGTGATTAAGGTGCATGATTAACACCTTAAATTTGAATCTATATTTTCCAACTTATGGGTGATTGAATATGCCAATTAGAGGTTAAGACCAGTTCTGGTCATGCGATTGCATTGTGAAAGAAACGTTGTGGAATTGATCAGAAAAGGTTGATCATCTAGCATATAAGTATTGGAGTGTACTGCAAGGTTCTGGAATCATCAAAATGATAATAAATTTGGCCCAGTCTTGGTAAAGTTACAAGCATTGTACACAGAAATATGTATACGCGATATCTATCCATGCCTAATAGATATGATAATTTACCAAATATATCAATTAGTAGGCGGTTTCCCAGCAAAATTTGTATCATCACTTATTAGTCAAAACATATTCTTTCACATGATTGGTAATAAGAGCTTCCATTTCATTTTTGAGAGGGGGACGTTTCCAAAACTGGTCTATACCTTTAAAGTTGATACAACAATGCACGTGCAGAGTTGTGACTCAATTATTTGGCAGCATAAAACTATTGGGAATTTACTCTAATCTAATCTAATCTAATTTCATCTAATATTTTCTGTACTCGCAAATGCTTGAGGTTTTACAGTAGCTCACCTGGGCCATGGAGAAAAGCAGAGTCAGGTTACAATGAATGCCATCATCTCTCTCCAATACCCTGAATAAAAATAAAGAAAAACAAAGCATGTTAACCTTTCAGTTGCTTTCTTCGCCAATCTGCATGGCTACTTGTTTGACACACATGCCATTTTGCACAAAACAAAGAGGCAACCATTGATGGAAGGAGGACCTGTGCAACACAATGGCTTTGCAAAATTACACAATTCATATCTTGATTAGCTCCATGACAACCATTTTAACACCGGCATAGATTGTTCTTGCACTGGAAACATCTAAATAATCTTGAAGCCTTTGGTATGTCTATCCCATGATTAATACAAAGTGGCACAGTATATAAAAGAGCTAAACAAAATTTTGAACAACGATTCCTCAACATTTTCACTTTTTGATACAATAATATTGTATAGCTCTATTTAATATGATTTTTTATAATAATGGCTATTTCATATTTTTTTAATGCATAAT